>NW_026623089.1:82862981-83180167 GCF_023065955.2 Ursus arctos | reverse complement strand
ACCTTGAGAGCCAGTGTGTGCTGCCAGCCCAGCAGCCTTCACACAGGCCTCTAGAATTCCCGTCAGCCAGGGAGGGTCTCCGGGCAGCTGCATATGAGCCTCTCTCCCATGGAGCCAAGTGAAGGTCTTGCTCTGCTCCCAGTATAAGGGATGTGATGAGGAGAAGAGAGAAATGTGCTCCAGGATGTGCCTCTCACCTCACCTCTGCAGCAGAATGCCTCGGGGAGTATTGCTCGCTATGAATGGGGTTAGAGCATATGGAGGCATTTGGTTCCCAGGCATGAGCTGAGGGCCACCGCTTGGCCTCCCGCAGTCATAGGGCTATAATGTGTGCGCTGTGACGAGATTTCTTTATCTCGTCTTTTCATTTCATTTCTTTTCTTTTAATTTCTTTTTTCTTTCTTTCTTTCTTTCTTTCTTTCTTTCTTTCTTTCTTTCTTTCTTTCTTTCTTTTTTTTTTTAGAATGTGGACAATGGACATTGTGCAGTGGCAGTGGGATATATCTCCTGGAGCAATATGCAATCTCTCTCTCACTCTTTCCATCTCTCTCTCTCCCTCTCTGCATCTCTCTTTCTGTGTCTGACTCCCCCTGTCTCCCACACAAAAATACAATCATACCACATAGAACCACAAAAGACACCCCAAACCCAAGCCTCACGCACACACACCACACCACACCACACACAGGGAATACAATGGCTTCCTAGGACTGTAGACACATGGACACACTTTTTCACCTGGGAAATCTCCTGTCCACCACACCCCCACAACCCAATCAGGGTGGCTAGCCAGACTGAGGATTGCAAGGATGCCCCACCTGCATTAACATCTAGAGTTTTGTTTCAGGAAGAGGCTGATTCCAGAATACGTACCACATTCACCGGATGCTCCTGTCCCCTGAAGGTACAGAAAAGAGGACACCATGAGGCTCAGGTCATGCTACACACTGTCTGTCTGTGTGAGCTTTATTTCCCTCAATGACTTTAGGAACCCAGATGGAACACAGTGGTTGAGTCCAACAACCCCAAAGTAAGTGAACTGGATGCCTTAGGAAGTTGTTTTTCCTGGGGGACATGTCTGTCCAGTCCATTCAGGACGGTGACTACAAAATGATTCATCCAAGCAGGAGAAAGTGTTACTGAGGGACAGGATCCTACCACAGCGTTTAGAACCACGTTTGGTGTCGCCGATGCTAAATGTCCTCTCGAATCAGCTAACGGTTGGCAGAGACAACCACTCAACGCTCTCCCCACCAGGGAAATTACATATGTAGAATCTCAAAAGCATATATAGCTTTTTACATAAAATCGGTATATAAAAATAATTTCATTTCCATATACAAGATGTTGACATTAGGAAAATGATTTTTGTTTTAGTATTATGTTCAACTCGCCAACACAGAGTATACTGTCTGAATTTCATCTGAATTTGGTTGGAAAGAAACCCAGAAAGCAACATCTGTTCCTTGCGGATAGACAGGCGAGCTCACCTTGGCAAGAGGCAGGCCCTCCTCCTCTGTGATCCTCTGTAAAAGCCATGACCAGACAGCGCCATCATCAGTCACATCTAGAAGGACACAGAGTACCTGTCAGCGTATTGGTGGTGCTGCTCAAGAAAGATGCGGGGAGGGGCGCCTGGGTGGCTCAGTCGGTGAACCATCTGCCTTCAGCTCAAGTCAGGACCGCAGGGTCCTGGGATCAAGTCTCGGATGGGGCTTCCTGCTCAGCAAGGGTCTGCTTTTCTCTCTCCCTCGGCCCCTCTCACCTGTTTGTGCTCTCACTCACTCTCTCTCAAATAAATAAAATCTTAAAAAAAAAAAAAAGAATGCCTCGAGGAGTATTGCTCTCTATGAATGGGGTTAGAGCATACGGAGGCATTTGGTTCCCAGGCATGAGCTGAACGCCCCGCTGGGCTTCCCGCGGTAATAGGGCTATAATGTGTGCGCTGTGATGAGATTTCTTTATCTCGTCTTGTCTTTTCTTCTCTTTTCTTTTCTTTCTTTCTTTTTTTTTTTTTGAGAATGTGGACAATGGGAATTGTGCAGTGGCAGTGGGATACACCTCCTGGAGACATATGCAATCTCTCTCTCACTCTTTCCATCTCTCCCTCTCCCTCTGTGCATCTCTCTGTCTGTGTCTGTGTCTCCCTGTCTCCCACACAATCACACACTCACAATCACACCACATAGAGCCACAAAAGACACCCCAAACCCAAGCCTCATGCACACACACCCACACCACACACAGGGAATACAATGGCTTCCTAGGACTGTAGACACGTGGACACACTTTTTCACCTGGGATATCTCCTGTCCACCACACCCCCACAACCCAATCAGGGTGGCTCGCCAGACGGAGGATTGCAAAGATGCCCCACCTGCATTAACATCTAGAGTTATTATCTAAGGAAGAGGCTGATTCCAGAATACATACCGCTCTCGCTGGTGGTGGTTGATGGTGTCACCTGCAGGGACAGAAAAGAGGACACTGTGAGGCTCAGGTCATGCTACACACTGTCTGTCTGAATAAGCTTTATTTCCCTCAATGACTTTAGGAACCCAGATGGAACACAGTGGTTGAGTCCAACGACCCCAAAGTAAGTGAACTGGATGCCTTAGGAAGTTGTTTTTCCTGGGGGACATGTCTGTCCAGTCCATTCAAGACGGTGACTACAAAATGCTTCATCCAAGCAGGAGAAAGTGTTACTGAGGGACAGGATCCTACCACAACGTTTAGAACCATGTTTGGTGTCGCCAATGGTAAATGTCCTCTCGAATCAGCTAACGGTTGGCAGAGACAACCACTCCATGCTCTCCCAAAAAGGAAAATTATATGAGATCTATATGTATAATCCCAAATATACATTGTCTGATTTTCATCTGAATTTGATTGGAAAGAAACCAAGAAAGCAACATCTGTTCCTCGGACAAAGAACTTCTAGCTCACCATGGCGAGAGGTGTGCCTCCGGCGCTGTCTCCTTTGATGGGATCCATGTCTTCCTCCAAGGCATCTAGGACACAGAGTACCCGTCAGCACATTCCTCTTGTTGCTCAAGAATATTCATGGAATGTTGCTGGATATGGACACGAGGCTGGGGTGTATGGAGCCAGCTGGTTTTCAAGCATGGACTGAAGTGCCCCTGCTGGGCCACCCACTGCAGTAAGGCTCTAAAGTGTGCAGTGTGGTAACATGGCTTTGGAGAAGGGTGACATCATGCAGTATCTGTCTGACATATCTCCTGGAGAAACACCCTTCTCTCTCTCTCTCCCCCTCTCTGTCTCTCTTTCTCGGTCATCTCTCTCTTTCTCTGTCTTTGTCTCTCTATGTCTCTCTGTCTTTCTATCTGTCTTTGTCCCTCTCTCTCTCTCTCTCTCTCTCACACACACACACTCACAATCACACCACATAGAGCCACAAAAGACACCCCAACACCAAGCCTCACGCACACATACCACACCACACACAGGGAATACAATGGCTTCCTAGGACTGTAGACACATGGACACACTTTTTCACCTGGGAAATCTCCTGTCCACCACACCCCCACAACCCAATCAGGGTGGCTCGCCAGATTGAGGATTGCAAGGATGCCCCACCTGCATTAACATCTAGAGTCCAACGACCCCAAAGTAAGTGAACTGGATGCCTTAGGAAGTTGTTTTTCCTGGGGGACATGTCTGTCCAGTCCATTCAGGACGGTGACTACAAAATGATTCATCCAAGCAGGAGAAAGTGTTACTGAGGGACAGGATCCTACCACAGCGTTTAGAACCACGTTTGGTGTCGCCAATGCTAAATGTCCTCTCGAATCAGCTAACGGTTGGCAGAGACAACCACTCAACGCTCTCCCCACCAGGGAAATTACATATGTAGAATCTCAAAAGCATATATAGCTTTTTACATAAAATCGGTATACAAAAATAATTTCATTTCCATATACAAGCAGTTGACATTAAGAAAATGATTTTTGTTTTAGTATTATGTTCAACTCGCCAACACAGAGTATACTGTCTGAATTTCATCTGAATTTGATTGGAAAGAAACCAAGAAAGCAACATCTGTTCCTCGGACAAAGAACTTCTAGCTCACCATGGCGAGAGGTGTGCCTCCGGTGCTGTCTCCTTTGATGGGATCCATGTCTTCCTCCAAGGCATCTAGGACACAGAGTACCCGTCAGCACATTCCTCTTGTTGCTCAAGAATATTCATGGAATGTTGCTGGATATGGACACGAGGCTGGGGTGTATGGAGCCAGCTGGTTTTCAAGCATGGACTGAAGTGCCCCTGCTGGGCCACCCACTGCAGTAAGGCTCTAAAGTGTGCAGTGTGGTAACATGGCTTTGGAGAAGGGTGACATCATGCAGTATCTGTCTGACATATCTCCTGGAGAAACACCCTTCTCTCTCTCTCTCCCCCTCTCTGTCTCTCTTTCTCGGTCATCTCTCTCTTTCTCTGTCTTTGTCTCTCTATGTCTCTCTGTCTTTCTATCTGTCTTTGTCCCTCTCTCTCTCTCTCTCTCTCACACACACACACACTCACAATCACACCACATAGAGCCACAAAAGACACCCCAACACCAAGCCTCACGCACACATACCACACCACACACAGGGAATACAATGGCTTCCTAGGACTGTAGACACATGGACACACTTTTTCACCTGGGAAATCTCCTGTCCACCACACCCCCACAACCCAATCAGGGTGGCTCGCCAGATTGAGGATTGCAAGGATGCCCCACCTGCATTAACATCTAGAGTCCAACGACCCCAAAGTAAGTGAACTGGATGCCTTAGGAAGTTGTTTTTCCTGGGGGACATGTCTGTCCAGTCCATTCAGGACGGTGACTACAAAATGATTCATCCAAGCAGGAGAAAGTGTTACTGAGGGACAGGATCCTACCACAGCGTTTAGAACCACGTTTGGTGTCGCCAATGCTAAATGTCCTCTCGAATCAGCTAACGGTTGGCAGAGACAACCACTCAACGCTCTCCCCACCAGGGAAATTACATATGTAGAATCTCAAAAGCATATATAGCTTTTTACATAAAATCGGTATACAAAAATAATTTCATTTCCATATACAAGCAGTTGACATTAAGAAACTGATTTTTGTTTTAGTATTATGTTCAACTCGCCAACACAGAGTATACTGTCTGAATTTCATCTGAATTTGATTGGAAAGAAACCAAGAAAGCAACATCTGTTCCTCGGACAAAGAACTTCTAGCTCACCATGGCGAGAGGTGTGCCTCCGGCGCTGTCTCCTTTGATGGGATCCATGTCTTCCTCCAAGGCATCTAGGACACAGAGTACCCGTCAGCACATTCCTCTTGTTGCTCAAGAATATTCATGGAATGTTGCTGGATATGGACACGAGGCTGGGGTGTATGGAGCCAGCTGGTTTCCAAGCATGGACTGAAGAGCCCCTGCTGGGCCACCCACTGCAGTAAGGCTCTAAAGTGCGCAGTGTGGTAACATGGCTTTGGAGAAGGGTGACATCATGCAGTATCTGTCTGACATATCTCCTGGAGAAACACCCTTCTCTCTCTCTCTCCCCCTCTCTGTCTCTCTCTCTTTCTTGGTCATCTCTCTCTTTCTCTGTCTTTGTCTCTCTGTCTATGTCTCTCTGTCTTTCTATCTGTCTTCGTCCCTCTCTCTCTCTCACACACACACACACACTCACAATCACACCACATAGAGCCACAAAAGACACCCCAACACCAAGCCTCACGCACACACACCCACACCACACACAGGGAATACAATGGCTTCCTAGGACTGTAGACACATGGACACATTTTTTCACCTGGGAAATCTCCTGTCCACCATACCCCCACAACCCAATCAGGGCGGCTCGCCAGACTGAGGATTGCAAGGATGCCCCACCTGCATTAACATCTAGAGTTTTGTCTCAGGAAGAGGCTGATTCCAGGGTACGTACCGCATTCACCGGATGCTCCTGTCCCCTGAAGGTACAGAAAAGAGGACACCGTGAGGCTCAGGTCATGCTACACACTGTCTGTGTGAGCTTTATTTCCCTCAATGACTTTAGGAACCCAGATGGAACACAGTGGTTGAGTCCAACAACCCCAAAGTAAGTGAACTGGATGCCTTAGGAAGTTGTTTTTCCTGGGGGACATGTCTGTCCAGTCCATTCAGGACGGTGACTACAAAATGATTCATCCAAGCAGGAGAAAGTGTTACTGAGGGACAGGATCCTACCACAGCGTTTAGAACCACGTTTGGTGTCGCCGATGCTAAATGTCCTCTCGAATCAGCTAACGGTTGGCAGAGACAACCACTCAACGCTCTCCCCACCAGGGAAATTACATATGTAGAATCTCAAAAGCATATATAGCTTTTTACATAAAATCGGTATACAAAAATAATTTCATTTCCATATACAAGCAGTTGACATTAAGAAAATGATTTTTGTTTTAGTATTATGTTCAACTCGCCAACACAGAGTATACTGTCTGAATTTCATCTGAATTTGATTGGAAAGAAACCAAGAAAGCAACATCTGTTCCTCGGACAAAGAACTTCTAGCTCACCATGGCGAGAGGTGTGCCTCCGGCGCTGTCTCCTTTGATGGGATCCATGTCTTCCTCCAAGGCATCTAGGACACAGAGTACCCGTCAGCACATTCCTCTTGTTGCTCAAGAATATTCATGGAATGTTGCTGGATATGGACACGAGGCTGGGGTGTATGGAGCCAGCTGGTTTCCAAGCATGGACTGAAGAGCCCCTGCTGGGCCACCCACTGCAGTAAGGCTCTAAAGTGCGCAGTGTGGTAACATGGCTTTGGAGAAGGGTGACATCATGCAGTATCTGTCTGACATATCTCCTGGAGAAACACCCTTCTCTCTCTCTCTCCCCCTCTCTGTCTCTCTCTCTTTCTTGGTCATCTCTCTCTTTCTCTGTCTTTGTCTCTCTGTCTATGTCTCTCTGTCTTTCTATCTGTCTTCGTCCCTCTCTCTCTCTCACACACACACACACACTCACAATCACACCACATAGAGCCACAAAAGACACCCCAACACCAAGCCTCACGCACACACACCCACACCACACACAGGGAATACAATGGCTTCCTAGGACTGTAGACACATGGACACATTTTTTCACCTGGGAAATCTCCTGTCCACCATACCCCCACAACCCAATCAGGGCGGCTCGCCAGACTGAGGATTGCAAGGATGCCCCACCTGCATTAACATCTAGAGTTTTGTCTCAGGAAGAGGCTGATTCCAGAGTACGTACCGCATTCACCGGATGCTCCTGTCCCCTGAAGGTACAGAAAAGAGGACACCGTGAGGCTCAGGTCATGCTACACACTGTCTGTGTGAGCTTTATTTCCCTCAATGACTTTAGGAACCCAGATGGAACACAGTGGTTGAGTCCAACAACCCCAAAGTAAGTGAACTGGATGCCTTAGGAAGTTGTTTTTCCTGGGGGACATGTCTGTCCAGTCCATTCAGGACGGTGACTACAAAATGATTCATCCAAGCAGGAGAAAGTGTTACTGAGGGACAGGATCCTACCACAGCGTTTAGAACCACGTTTGGTGTCGCCGATGCTAAATGTCCTCTCGAATCAGCTAACGGTTGGCAGAGACAACCACTCAACGCTCTCCCCACCAGGGAAATTACATATGTAGAATCTCAAAAGTATATATAGCTTTTTACATAAAATCGGTAATTCAAAATAATTTCATTTCCATATACAAGCAGTTGACATTAGGAAAATGATTTTTGTTTTAGTATTATGTTCAACTCGCCAACACAGAGTATACTGTCTGAATTTCATCTGAATTTGATTGGAAAGAAACCCAGAAAGCAACATCTGTTCCTCGGGGATAGACAGGCGAGCTCACCTTGGCAAGAGGCAGGCCCTCCTCCTCTGTGATCCTCTGTAAAAGCCATGACCAGACAGCGCCATCATCAGTCACATCTAGAAGGACACAGAGTACCTGTCAGCGTATTGGTGGTGCTGCTCAAGAAAGATGCGGGGAGGGGCGCCTGAGTGGCTCAGGCGGTGAACCATCTGCCTTCAGCTCAAGTCAGGACCGCAGGGTCCTGGGATCAAGTCTCGGATGGGGCTTCCTGCTCAGCAAGGGTCTGCTTTTCTCTCTCCCTCGGCCCCTCTCACCTGTTTGTGCTCTCACTCACTCTCTCTCAAATAAATAAAATCTTAAAAAAAAAAAAGAATGCCTCGAGGAGTATTGCTCTCTATGAATGGGGTTAGAGCATACGGAGGCATTTGGTTCCCAGGCATGAGCTGAACGCCCCGCTGGGCTTCCCGCGGTAATAGGGCTATAATGTGTGCGCTGTGATGAGATTTCTTTATCTCGTCTTGTCTTGTCTTTTCTTCTCTTTTCTTTCTTTTTTTTTTTTTTTGAGAATGTGGACAATGGGAATTGTGCAGTGGCAGTGGGATACACCTCCTGGAGACATATGCAATCTCTCTCTCACTCTTTCCATCTCTCCCTCTCCCTCTGTGCATCTCTCTGTCTGTGTCTGTGTCTCCCTGTCTCCCACACAATCACACACTCACAATCACACCACATAGAGCCACAAAAGACACCCCAAACCCAAGCCTCATGCACACACACCCACACCACACACAGGGAATACAATGGCTTCCTAGGACTGTAGACACATGGACACACTTTTTCACCTGGGAAATCTCCTGTCCACCACACCCCCACAACCCAATCAGGGTGGCTCGCCAGACGGAGGATTGCAAAGATGCCCCACCTGCATTAACATCTAGGGTTATTATCTAAGGAAGAGGCTGATTCCAGAATACGTACCGCTCTCGCTGGTGGTGGTTGATGGTGTCACCTGCAGGGACAGAAAAGAGGACACCGTGAGGCTCAGGTCATGCTACACACTGTCTGTGTGAGCTTTATTTCCCTCAATGACTTTAGGAACCCAGATGGAACACAGTGGTTGAGTCCAACGACCCCAAAGTAAGTGAACTGGATGCCTTAGGAAGTTGTTTTTCCTGGGGGACATGTCTGTCCAGTCCATTCAGGACGGTGACTACAAAATGCTTCATCCAAGCAGGAGAAAGTGTTACTGAGGGACAGGATCCTACCACAGCGTTTAGAAACATGTTTGGTGTCGCCAATGGTAAATGTCCTCTCGAATCAGCTAACGGTTGGCAGAGACAACCACTCCATGCTCTCCCAAAAAGGAAAATTATATGAGATCTATATGTATAATCCCAAATATACATTGTCTGATTTTCATCTGAATTTGATTGGAAAGAAACCAAGAAAGCAACATCTGTTCCTCGGACAAAGAACTTCTAGCTCACCATGGCGAGAGGTGTGCCTCCGGCGCTGTCTCCTTTGATGGGATCCATGTCTTCCTCCAAGGCATCTAGGACACAGAGTACCCGTCAGCACATTCCTCTTGTTGCTCAAGAATATTCATGGAATGTTGCTGGATATGGACACGAGGCTGGGGTGTATGGAGCCAGCTGGTTTCCAAGCATGGACTGAAGAGCCCCTGCTGGGCCACCCACTGCAGTAAGGCTCTAAAGTGCGCAGTGTGGTAACATGGCTTTGGAGAAGGGTGACATCATGCAGTATCTGTCTGACATATCTCCTGGAGAAACACCCTTCTCTCTCTCCCCCTCTCTGTCTCTCTCTCTTTCTTGGTCATCTCTCTCTTTCTCTGTCTTTGTCTCTCTGTCTATGTCTCTCTGTCTTTCTATCTGTCTTCGTCCCTCTCTCTCTCTCACACACACACACACACTCACAATCACACCACATAGAGCCACAAAAGACACCCCAACACCAAGCCTCACGCACACACACCCACACCACACACAGGGAATACAATGGCTTCCTAGGACTGTAGACACATGGACACATTTTTTCACCTGGGAAATCTCCTGTCCACCATACCCCCACAACCCAATCAGGGCGGCTCGCCAGACTGAGGATTGCAAGGATGCCCCACCTGCATTAACATCTAGAGTTTTGTCTCAGGAAGAGGCTGATTCCAGAGTACGTACCGCATTCACCGGATGCTCCTGTCCCCTGAAGGTACAGAAAAGAGGACACCGTGAGGCTCAGGTCATGCTACACACTGTCTGTGTGAGCTTTATTTCCCTCAATGACTTTAGGAACCCAGATGGAACACAGTGGTTGAGTCCAACAACCCCAAAGTAAGTGAACTGGATGCCTTAGGAAGTTGTTTTTCCTGGGGGACATGTCTGTCCAGTCCATTCAGGACGGTGACTACAAAATGATTCATCCAAGCAGGAGAAAGTGTTACTGAGGGACAGGATCCTACCACAGCGTTTAGAACCACGTTTGGTGTCGCCGATGCTAAATGTCCTCTCGAATCAGCTAACGGTTGGCAGAGACAACCACTCAACGCTCTCCCCACCAGGGAAATTACATATGTAGAATCTCAAAAGTATATATAGCTTTTTACATAAAATCGGTAATTCAAAATAATTTCATTTCCATATACAAGCAGTTGACATTAGGAAAATGATTTTTGTTTTAGTATTATGTTCAACTCGCCAACACAGAGTATACTGTCTGAATTTCATCTGAATTTGATTGGAAAGAAACCCAGAAAGCAACATCTGTTCCTCGGGGATAGACAGGCGAGCTCACCTTGGCAAGAGGCAGGCCCTCCTCCTCTGTGATCCTCTGTAAAAGCCATGACCAGACAGCGCCATCATCAGTCACATCTAGAAGGACACAGAGTACCTGTCAGCGTATTGGTGGTGCTGCTCAAGAAAGATGCGGGGAGGGGCGCCTGAGTGGCTCAGGCGGTGAACCATCTGCCTTCAGCTCAAGTCAGGACCGCAGGGTCCTGGGATCAAGTCTCGGATGGGGCTTCCTGCTCAGCAAGGGTCTGCTTTTCTCTCTCCCTCGGCCCCTCTCACCTGTTTGTGCTCTCACTCACTCTCTCTCAAATAAATAAAATCTTAAAAAAAAAAAAGAATGCCTCGAGGAGTATTGCTCTCTATGAATGGGGTTAGAGCATACGGAGGCATTTGGTTCCCAGGCATGAGCTGAACGCCCCGCTGGGCTTCCCGCGGTAATAGGGCTATAATGTGTGCGCTGTGATGAGATTTCTTTATCTCGTCTTGTCTTTTCTTCTCTTTTCTTTCTTTCTTTTTTTTTTTTTTTGAGAATGTGGACAATGGGAATTGTGCAGTGGCAGTGGGATACACCTCCTGGAGACATATGCAATCTCTCTCTCACTCTTTCCATCTCTCCCTCTCCCTCTGTGCATCTCTCTGTCTGTGTCTGTGTCTCCCTGTCTCCCACACAATCACACACTCACAATCACACCACATAGAGCCACAAAAGACACCCCAAACCCAAGCCTCATGCACACACACCCACACCACACACAGGGAATACAATGGCTTCCTAGGACTGTAGACACATGGACACACTTTTTCACCTGGGAAATCTCCTGTCCACCACACCCCCACAACCCAATCAGGGTGGCTCGCCAGACGGAGGATTGCAAAGATGCCCCACCTGCATTAACATCTAGAGTTATTATCTAAGGAAGAGGCTGATTCCAGAATACGTACCGCTCTCGCTGGTGGTGGTTGATGGTGTCACCTGCAGGGACAGAAAAGAGGACACCGTGAGGCTCAGGTCATGCTACACACTGTCTGTGTGAGCTTTATTTCCCTCAATGACTTTAGGAACCCAGATGGAACACAGTGGTTGAGTCCAACGACCCCAAAGTAAGTGAACTGGATGCCTTAGGAAGTTGTTTTTCCTGGGGGACATGTCTGTCCAGTCCATTCAGGACGGTGACTACAAAATGCTTCATCCAAGCAGGAGAAAGTGTTACTGAGGGACAGGATCCTACCACAGCGTTTAGAAACATGTTTGGTGTCGCCAATGGTAAATGTCCTCTCGAATCAGCTAACGGTTGGCAGAGACAACCACTCCATGCTCTCCCAAAAAGGAAAATTATATGAGATCTATATGTATAATCCCAAATATACATTGTCTGATTTTCATCTGAATTTGATTGGAAAGAAACCAAGAAAGCAACATCTGTTCCTTGGACAAAGAACTTCTAGTTCACCATGGCGAGAGGTGTGCCTCCGGCGCTGTCTCCTTTGATGGGATCCATGTCTTCCTCTAAGGCATCTAGGACACAGAGTACCCGTCAGCACATTCCTCTTGTTGCTCAAGAATATTCATGGAATGTTGCTGGATATGGACACGAGGCTGGGGTGTATGGAGCCAGCTGGTTTCCAAGCATGGACTGAAGAGCCCCTGCTGGGCCACCCACTGCAGTAAGGCTCTAAAGTGCGCAGTGTGGTAACATGGCTTTGGAGAAGGGTGACATCATGCAGTATCTGTCTGACATATCTCCTGGAGAAACACCTCTCTCTCTCTCTCTCTCTCTCTCTCTCTCTCTGTCTCTCTATGTTTCTGTCTTCTCTCTCTTTCTCTTTGTCTCTCTCTCTTGCTCTCTCTCTCACACACACACACACACACACACACACACACACTCACAATCACACTACACAAGACACCTAACCCGCAAGCCTCATGCACACATACCCATACCACCCAGGGGGAATGCATTGGTTTCCTAGGACTGGAGACACATGCACATAGTTTCTCACCTGGAGTCTGCTTTTCCCCACACTCCCAAGCCTCAGTCCTACCAGGAACCTGGAATCAGATGGCTCTCCAGACTGAGGACAGTGAGGACATCCCCCCAACCTGCCTTACCATCTAGAGTTTTTCCTCAGCAAGGGACTGATTCCAGAATACGTACCACCTCCACATGGTTCTGGGGTCACCTGCATTTACAGAAAAGAACACACCCTGAGAGTCAGGTCATATGCATACTGTGTCATCACCGGTTCTCTTGGTGACTATTGAAAACCAAATGAGAAACAGCAGGAAAGACAAAGGCCCGGAAAGGAAGCACAGTGTGCACCCGTGGAAAAGGCATGAGCTTTTCCTGGGGGATGGATCTTTTAAATTCCCTGAAGCACAATTACAAAACTCTTAATTCAGGGAGGAAAAACCGCTTCTGAGTAAAAGGTCCCCTACCACAGTTTACAACCTCCCCTCCCAACACCCCAAGAAAATGGTACCTCACGTCTAAAAACTACACTGTCATGTTGTCATAGCTGAACTCACTTCAAAAAGACGAAACTCAACCGGGGATGTACTGTATGGTGACTAACATAATATAATAAAAAATCATTATTTAAAAAAAAAAAAAAGACGAAACTCAAGTAAGAAACATTTCTTTCTCAGGCAAAGACAGCCAAGCTTACCCTCGATGTGTTGGGCCATGGTGCTTTCTTGCCAAGGTCTTCCTTGGTAGACTCTGAAAGGACACAGAGTAAGTGTCAGTCCATTGTTGGTCCTACTCGGGAATTACTCTATGATCACTGTTGATATGGACATGGGACAAGACTGTATGGGAGTGACTGGTTAAGAAGCATGGGCTGACCTGCTGCTGGGCCATTCTCCTTGGTGGGTGAGGAAAAGCAAACAAGAGGATGAGAAAACGAAGGAGAAACAGACCTTTGACTTTCTAGCTTAAGGCAACCTGGTCGATGTGAGTCAGTTAGTCTACAAAGAGGTCGCCTGGTTGCACACTGTGGTGTCGTGAGGGAGCCCCACCCCTCCCTCTGCCCGTAGCGAAGTCTCTCTATTTGTTCTGCCAGGACGAAGCTCCTCCAACTGGCCATCTGGATGGGAGACAGACTAGAGGACACAGAGTACCTTTCCGCCACGGTGCTCTATCTCATGAATGACTCAGAGAGCTCTGCTTGACTTGAACGACAGAACAGTGGAGATGGATGTGGTTGGTTAAACAGCATGCAGTTGCCAATGGCAAGATTTGATTCCTTCTGATGGTTGAGTAATTTACAGTGTATCTATATTACAAACTGAGGGCTGCTGAAGGGGGGGTTGGTGAGGGATGTGGTTGGTTTAACAGCATGCACTTGCCAATGACAAGATTTGAGTCCTTCAACAGTTGAGTAATATTCCCATATATCTAGAGAACACACTGAGGCTGCTCAAGTGCGGGGATGGGGTAATTGGGTGATGGGCCTTAAGGAGGGCACTTGATGGAATGACAATTGGCTGTTACCGCAACAGATGAACCACTAAGTTCTACCCCTGAAACTACTAATACAGTATATGTTACCTAATTTGAATTTACATTAAAAAAGAAAAGCCTGCAGTTGGCTATTGGTGAGCCCCCTTCTTCATGGAAGGAGATGCAGAGAACAGAAGCAGCAAAGAAGGGAGAAACAGAGTCCTGGCTTTGCCATTGAAGGCAAACGTACACCTGAAACGAACGGAATATGGTGTGTCAACTCAACTACTTCCATTCAAAAATAATGATGAAAAATAAAGACACCCTAAAGACAGAAGATAGTCCAAAAATTTAAAAATATGAAATAAATAAAAATAACATCATTAATCTTATGGTATTTTTCTGTCCAGTGTGTGTCTCATGTATGTGTTCACTCAGTCGGGTGGCTCTCCGTGCTAGCAGTAGTCATCCACTAATGGGATGGTCCTTTACAGTGGGAAGCCTGGGTTCCTCCTGACGTCCTCTACCCCATCTCTGTAAGAGAGGTGCAGGAAAAAGAGTGGACCCTGGGTTAGTAACCAAATGTTACTTGGAGTTCTTATTTGTCCTTGTTGCTTGGGTGTGTCATTGCCAGCACTGGAGGCTTTCTGGGGCTCAGGGGGATCATGCAATCAAAGAGCACTAAACTATCTCTTGATTCCCGTTTGGGGCCAGCCGCTGAGAAGTGACCCAACACTGAGAGAGATTTACCAGGTTTTTCAATGTTGTGCCTCCCAGTCTCAAAATCTGTGAGCTGGACAGACAGTTTGGACCTTCTGTGTGCTTTTCACACTAAGGGCTATGCCTAAGTCTGCCCTCCATGTGACCACTGAGGCCACCTCATAATGGTAGACAGTACTTGGGATCTCTGTAGACTCATGCAGTTCAGATATATACACAGGCCTTGGAAAGATCCTGCATGGTTTCTGTTGAACCCATGGCTCAGAGCTATGCTTGTCAGTGTGGGAAGTGCAGTTCAGTATCTCAGAGTAGCAGCATGGGCCCAGCCATCTGGGTGCACATTTTGGCATTTCCACTTAAGAGCTTGTGTGCTTGGGCGCATTCAGCTCTGTGCCTCAGTTTCTCCATCTGAAGAGTGCCCTTAGCAAGCAAAGTACTGCATTGGTGGTGAGGGTTGAATGGTTAGTGTAAGTAAAGCATGCCATGGAAATGCTCAGGAAGGTTCCCTGGAGGTGAAATGTCTCATCTGAGATGCCATAACTCCACAAAACTCAGAGCTGCAGTCAAACTCTGCTGTCCAAGGCCAGTGCTTTCCCCACAACACACACCTGCTTTGCCTAAAAAGGACTCCTTTATGTTAAGCCAGACCCGGTGCTTAAGGAGTCACATAAAGGTCTCAGAAATGCTTTTGCTGACTGCCTGAGGACACACTAAGTGGCCATTTCCCAAAATAATGTGCATGATGCTTCCAGAATGAATTAGTTGCCTGACCTGACAGCTATCTGGTCCAACATGACGAACACCAGTTTACTGGTGGGAGAGAGAGCTTATGTACCTAACATACTCGTGTTCTACAACGTGTGAAACTTTATTATCTTGTGTGATTTCCTCCTCCTCCATGTGAGCACCTCGAGCTAAGACCTGTTGCCCAGTCATGCGAAAGACCAGAGCTTCACCTTTGCACAGCGTGCTGGATGCAGACTCAGGGGACCTGACCTGTGCATTACCTTACAACCACATGAATAGAGGCTCGTGCTTTTCTAAAGCTGGAGCTCCATGTGCACAAGGATGCAATTGTCCACATACAGAAATTCATATGTCTCTTCATCTCAAAACGTTACCTTTTCTTTTTTCTATGTTACTAACTCCCTATGTACATGCGTATCTATCCATCTCTGTCAATGGGTTTCTTGGTCTGTCATTGTGTGTGAAAGGCTGGATACTCAATGGATACATGTAAAAACACATATATTCTCTATTTTCACTAGTCCATACCTCTGGGAGGGTAACACGTTGAGTGAAAGCATATGGCTGATATTTCTGTAAACCTCTAACTTAGGATAACAGCCAATGTAAAAGGTGGAACGTCAAAGAAAACGTGTGTTTTGCTACATAAGCTGACATCTAGACACAGGCTTCTTGGCTGTTTTTGGAGACCTGGTTATATGAATGGAAGCAGCGTGTGCCCAAATATCTTGAAGTCAAGACACATTTCAGGAGAAGGGAGATTGAAGGCACATGAAGACAAAAGTAGAGGGCTCCACATGCAAGGATCATGGCAATCACTGTCCACCCTATGAACAAGAAAAAGCCTGAAGACACTGAAAAAATCAACCACTCTCGGATCCATGGAGAGGGGAGGACACAGGACAAACCATGGCCCTGAGGAGACAGGAAAGGGAACACAGGGAATCCAGGTTTCCTGGAGCACAGACTCTCTAGCAGAATATACTGTTTCTCCAGCTCACCTGGAACATTCAGCAAGAGACCACATGCTGTGCCATAAAACACACCCCAACACATCTCAAAGAGTAGAAGCAATACAACAGCTGCTCTCAGACCTCTATGAAATTAAACTAGAGCTCAACCACAGCAAGAAATCTTGGGAAATCCTCAAATAGCTGGAGATTTTTAAAAAATGGTCAAAGAGGAAGTTTCAAGAGAAGCTTGAAAAGATTTTGAACTAAATGAAATGAAAATATACGTTGACAAAAATGTATGCAAAGGCAGTGCTTGGGAGAATTTATACTACTGAATGTCATCGTGTTGGAAAGTAAGAAAGATTCAAAGTGAATAGGCTTCCTCCTTAGAAAACAAGGCAAAAAAGAGTCATGTCATATAAAGCAAGTAAGAGAAAAAAATATATAATTACAGATACCAATGAAATGGAACACAAAAAACTCTCAGACAAAATCAACCAAACCAAGACAAAAGCTGGTTCTTTGTAAATATCAGTAAAATGGATAAAGCTCTAGCCTGACTAACCATGAAGAAAGAGAGAAGACACACACTAACATCAGATGAAAGAGGAGACGTCACGTTGAAAGGATTCTAAAGGAATACATGGAAAAATTCTAGGATTCCTGAAAGGAAAGAGGCCAATTTCTTCAAAGTCACAAAACTACCAAAACCCACTGAAAGGAAATAGATGATCTGAACAGGCAGGTATCAAAGACATTTAACCAATAGTGAATATATTTCCCAGAAAGAAAGAGCCGGCCCCAGATGGTTTGACTGGTGAATCCTATCAAATCTTACAAAGCAAAACACAGTCTTGCTGTGTCATCCAGCCATCTCACTCCTAGGTATTTACCCGGTTGAGTTGAAAAATGTGTCCACACGAAAACTGGCCCAGGAGTGCTTCTATCGGCTTGATTTATGAACACCAAATCTAGAGATGACTAAGCTGTCCTACACTAGGTGAACGGAGAAACAACCGGCAATACACCCTTACAATGCAATACGATTCGGTAATAAACATAGCTGAGCTACCGGAGCACATAGCTGGATCACTCAGTTAAGCATCCAACTCTTGATTTGGGCTCAGGTCATGATCTCAGGGGCATGATATCCAGCCCCACGTCAGATGGGTTCCCTGCTGAGCGTGGAGGCTGCTGAAGATTCTCTCTCCCTCTTCCTCTGCCCCTCCCCACACACTTTCACTCTCTCTCTCAAACAATAAAAAAGAGATTAAAAAAATAATTGAGCTATCAAGTCACAAAAAGACATCGACGAATGTGAACTGTATAGATAAAAGTGAAAGAAGTCAGTCTGGAAAAGCAACATACTTTATGGTTCCAACTAGATGACATTCTGGAGAAAGGAAAGCTATAGAGATGACAAAAGGTCAACGGTTGTTAAGATTTCTAGAGAAAGTGCAAAGGCATGAATAGGTTAAACACAGGATTTTCAAGGCAGTGAAATTACTCTGTACATGGTGGATACACGACTTTACGCATTTGTCAAAACCCATACTCCTGCACAACACAGAGCAGACCTTCCTAGCGATGCTGGCCTTCAATGAGTATTAACATCGCTACACTGGTTTGTGATTCGTGACATGTGTTCCACACTGATGAAGCTTTTAAGGATTGTGGAAATTGTGCGCCAAGGGATAAGGATGATAGGGAAACTTTTTATATTATCTGCTCAATTATTATCTTAATCTAAACCTATTTGAAGTAATAACGTCTATTCATTAAAAATAATAAAAGATCTATTTTTCCTAATATTTAATAACAGACTAATGTGCATTCATTAGCTTCATTATACCTACTGTGAAATGTGAACAGACTTGAGTTGCAAATGTCATTTGACTACTGTGGTTATAAACTAATGAGTGACGAGCTAAATTAAAATTTTCACACGTGAAACAAAAATAATATGGCTTGGCATTTTTGTCTTAAGTATGGGACACTGAAAACTAGTGTAATGATTCTTCTTCTTTTTTCTTTTAGAGACAAAGAGAGAGTGTGAGCAGGGGAGGGGCATAGGGAAAGGGAGAGAGAATCTGAAGCAGGCTCCATACCCATCATGGAGCCCAACACGGGGCTCAGTCTCATGACCCTGACATCATGACCTGGGCCAAAATCAAGAGTTGGACACCACCTAGGTGCCCCTAGAATAATTATTCTTGAATTAACTTAATGAATGAATTTCCACAGTACCTTCGACAGGGTCAGAAGTGGGGTGAACCTTTGGCTTTATTCTCCTGGCCAGCTTCTGGAGACCTAGAGAAAATATGGATTTTTTTTCACTTTTGTTTTTTGTTTTCTCAGAGACCGTGGGAAATGCATGACAACAGAAAGAGCTGTTGACATCTTGCTATCAGAAGACCATAGAAAAAGGAGTGATAAGTTCATCAGAGTTCAAACTTTTGATCCCATGGTTCATCATTTGCCTAGCAAAGCCACCTGAGTCAGAGAGGGCTTTAGGAAGGTCTTAGGGTTCATATAGCCTTCAAATACCCCACAGAGAATGTAAACTGATACAGTCACTATGAAAACACAATATGGGACTTCATCAAAAAAATTCACAAAAGAACTACCATTACACCCAGCAATCCCACTCTTGGATAAGAAATCCATTTGAATTCAAGTCTAGATTTCAGAGAAATATCTGCCCATGTTCGCCAGCACTATTTACCAAAGCCAAGCTATAGAGACTACTTAATGTTGAGTGGGGGAGCCGGGACAGGAACGGAGTTGGTTCCTTGGGGAGAGAGGTCCTGGAACACCTGACACCTGCCCAGACACCTGAGATCAAGCCCTGCAGCCCTGAACCAGGGCTCCCTCATCTCTTTCTCATATCCTCCAGCCCCAAGTTGTCTGTGGGAGACAGTGGATGCCCTGGGGGAGGTGCCTGAGCCAACAGCAAAGTCCAAATCCTAGCTTACCTTCGCACATCTAGGTTTCAACCCCTGACCCAGAACACAGTGCAGATGCCCCTTGACAAGCCCCTCTGAAGGGCCAGGGGAAGCCCAACTGTGGCCATCCTCCCACAGCATTCACCCTACTAGCTGTCTGACATGGAGCCTTCCCCGGGACCAGTTGAGCACCCTCAGGGACCAGTGGTCTGCGGGGCTCCCAAGCTGATTCAGAACCCAGGACTTTCCAAACTAATTGTCACATGACAGCTCTACCAAGAATTAGCTTCCCTTCAACTGACCAACCCTGGCTGAGCAGTTCCTGTGAATTAACTGGGAAAATGGCCACCTGGGCTAGTGCTTTGCTGGTTTAATAAATTAAGCCTATGACCTCTAGTATCTCACTGGTATTGATCTAAGTAGGTCTCCAAACCGCCTGGGCTAAGGCCTGGCTAAGAGTGAACCGGGACTGCACTGGCTCTGAATGGACACCTTCCCTGTTCCTTCCTTCCTCCCCCAGATCCAGTCTTTATAGACTCCCCATCCTTCTCTAGACCCTGCAGCGACAGGGGACCAAGCCCCACCTCCTTTGAGAGGGACCCCTCAGGGGCGCCTGTGTGGCTCAGTGGGTCATGTGTCTGACCTGGTTCAGGTCATGATCTCAGGGTCCTGGGATCGAGCCAGGCCTCTGTTTCTGCACTCAGCTTGGTGCCTGCTTGTCCCTCTTCTCCCTCCCCCCCCCACATCCCCCTTACTCGCCGCTTCTGCTCTCTCATTCTCTCTCAAATAAAATCTTTTTTTAAAAAATCAGGGAATATACAAAGGACACATAGAGAGGGACCCTTCCATACCCACACCCTGGAGAAGCTCACCCGTCACGACTCTCCATAAGGATCACCCAGACCTGCTTTTGCATTTAAATCTATCATCTGCCGTATACGATTTTGCACGTGATAATAAGCAAACTTTTATTGAGAGACTTAGATTCAGATATAAGCACGACTTTCTGTTGCATTTCATCTCACATCCTTTGTGAGGAAGCTCATCAATTGTTGACAATTTGTCAATAATGAAGTTCTATCATTGAAAACCAACCACCATTATTCATTTGATGCTGTTTGACTTCTAGTCTTGCTTTGCAAGGCTATGTGTATATAGTCATGAAGCATGGCCTCTCTCCATGCTTGCACTTACTAGCCAACAATGGGAGAGCTCCGGAAGGAGCAAAGGCCCCCACTGGAGCATGGACACTCCCTGGCCCAGCTGGACAAGCGTGTCCAAACAAGGATGATGAACAGCAGGCTGTTATGAGTGTTTGAGTTCTTGTTGGTCACTGTCCCTAAAGTGTGTAGTTCATGGCATTCAAGCATTTTTTTAGGGCTCATGGGGAGAATGTATCAAATCTACAACACTATGTCCCCAATTCTTTTCTCTCTGTTTTTAAAATAGGCTCCATGGCCAACATGGAGACTGAACTCACGACCCTGAGATCAAGAGTCAAATACTCCACTGGCGGAGCCAGCCAGGCACCGCCCAGCATGCTCCCTATTCTTATTCTATTTGTGCCATGCCCTGAAGAGTGACCATGCCATGATACTGATTGGCCAGGCACTGACCAGTTCTGGACAGAAGGTTAATCATGAACTGGTTCTTTGAGTCTTATTTTTCCTTGTCCCAGGAGTGTCCCTAAGCTCACAGGATTTCGGCATGACTAGGGCTTACTCATACTGATAATGCCATCAAATACCATGAAAGGGTCTCCTCCATTCTGACCAGATTGAGGTCAGGTGCTGAGGAGTAGCCCAGCGTTCAAACAGAGTTTGACTGGCTTGTCCTAAACGGTGCCTCCAAACCCTCAGAATCTTTGAACTGAACACAATAATGGCTTCAAACAGACCAGGCTTTCTACGTCCTTTTCAGATGAATGACTATGGCAAGATCTGGACTTCTATGGCTCAAGAGCTTCCCTGGGCTATGTGACCACAGAGCTGACCTCATAATGACAAACAGTGTTTGGGATTCCCCTTGGCTCAGGGAATTCCTGACATCCACGCAGATGCTAAAGCTTCTTTGCACAGTAACTACTGATCCCATGGCTGAGTCATAAGTGCAGTTCGGTTCAGTAGTTAGAGCACAAGCACTGGACTGCAGGCCTGGATTCACCTCCTGGCTCCTTTACTTAGAGGAGTTCATGAACCTGGTCACATTCATCTCTGTGCCTCCATTCCTCCACCTGAGGAATAGGGAGAGGAAACAAATCATCGCATAAGTGTGTGATGAGCATTGAATGAATGAACACCTGTCACGTGGTCAGAAAGGTGAATTAGAGGGTCTAGATCTTGTTTGAGATCTCACAATTTCACACGTTCCAGAGCTGGATTCAAATCTGGGAGTCTGAGTTCCCAGACCATTGCTCTGTGACACACAGCTTCTTTGCCTAAATACAAGCATTTTACCCCAACACATTTCTTTTGGACAGAATCAGAGGCAAACAACAACAACAAGAACAGCAACAAAAAGCAAACGAGCAAACCTATTGCTGTCTCCCTGAATCCACTCTCTGGGGCCCTTGTCCACAAATATCCATGACTGTTCTCTAGAATGTTCCAGTTGCCTGTCTTAAGGTCAGCAGATCAAATGAGATGAACCCCAGTGTAAAGGAAGGGAGGGTCACTGTTACAAAGTCTTGTGTTTTCAAACATGTGAAACAATGCCATCTTGCATTATTTATTCCTCACACAAATAGAAGTGTCTCCAAACAAACTAGGAGTTCCTGAGACCCTTGTCAACTCATAGAAAAAAAAACATAACTTAGCTTTTGGGAAGAGATCTGGATGAAAGTTCAGGAGAACTAAGAAACACATTACATCAAAACCACTTTAATGTAGACATGTTCTGTTTTCAAGCTACAATCCTATGTGCAAATGTATGCAATCATCTATACATACATATATACTTATATATATAATGTGTGTGTCTCTGTTCTTGTGTCTACATCACCTATTTTTCTTTGTGCATCACTAATAATCTGTGTACTTGGTTATCGATCACTCATTAACTCGATCCATTAACCAGTTACCCATCTTTCACCATACATTAAAGGCCGGCTATTCATTGCATCACTGAGAAAAAAAGGTCACGCTATTGTCACCATACTTACGTCTGGGGCGCTGAATGGGATGGGTGGTAGCATACCATGAAATCTCTAGAAAATGTCATTTTGGATAACACCCAAAGTTCTTAGAAATGGAAATGTGTGTTTGGGGGTCATAAATTGAAACGTAGACTCTCATATTCTGAGGATCTCTTTGGGGCAACTATTGATAGGAACGAACCCACATGTCCCCAAAATCCTGAAATCCATACCCCTTTGGGGATGAATGGTACAGGGCAGACATTGTAAGACACTGAGAAACAATGATAAATGTCCTCCATATCAACCTTTCTGGGTTCACTCTAAATTTCAGAAATGCATAATGTGAATATAGAATTTAGGATGCTTAAAAAAACTTAAACAAGGGGCGCCTGGGTGGCACAGTGGTTAAGCGCCTGCCTTCGGCTCAGGGCATGATCCTGGCATTATGGGATCGAGCCCCACATCAGGCTCTTCTGCTATAAGCCTGCTTCTTCCTCTCCCACTCCCCCTGCTTGTGTTCCCTCTCTCGCTAGCTGTCTCTATCTCTGTCGAATAATAAATAAAATCTAAAAAAAAAAAAAAAACCTTAAATGAACATAGACACTGCCATATTTTCCCCCCTTGAGAACCTAGGGGTAACAAGTGAGGGGTGCAGGATATCATAGGAAGTAGTCCATTGTTCTCCATGGAGGACAAAAACCAAGGCTGCTAGCTCAGTAGAACCACCAACAGTAGAAATCAAGGGATAAAACAAAACTATAAAACATATGTAGATGAAATTGGGAGAGAGGAAATTTTCAACGATGAGAAAAATGGTTTGAGAAAGAGTGAACTGAGTCATAGCAAACAGCATTCAGAAGATCATTATAAACATACCATCACAGCAGGAACCACAGCAGGAACCACAGCAATTTCCCATTCTGAGTTGGAGCAGCAGAGCAAACACCAATCCGCAGGAATGGGTCAGCTCAAAGAGTCCCAGCTGGAAAGGACAGCAGAGGTGTGGCTCAAGTCACCATGGCGACGGTGTCATCATAGACCTTTCAGAGTCAATGCAGCTACACAGCGGCCAACTTCTGGTGTCAACAGGGGCCTGTCTTCACAGACAAGGGGGGCATGGGAGAGTAAACACTTTGTTTCAAAAGTTGAACCCCAGTCTCACGCATTCTCACTCTTTTTTTTTTCTGAAAATAAACGACATGAGGGGGGATGACCTGCCACCCCCTGAAATAGAGTCACTAGCCAAACTTCAGGGTGAAGAGGGAAAATAAAAACAGATTGAGAATAAATAGAGGTCCCACTCTTGATTTAAAACACCATCCCCACCCATTCTATCCTCTGGAGTCACCAGACATTTCTAGAACAAAGTTTAAAATGGGTCCCAGATGAAATGAAGAGCAGTGTTCACAGAAATTCCATTCTTCAAATCATATTTCTCTAAGCATATAGTAATGAAATTATGTCATTCTCTCACCGTCTATGCATACTACCTGATTTTTCTCTGTGTGTAGCTGAAAGAATGTACTTAGTTACCTCTCAACCTTTGTGAATTTCTTGGTCAGTATGTGTATGTAAAGCAGACTCTTCACTGAATAATGAGGGGGGAAATATCATTGTATTTTCACCACTGCATTTCTGTAATAGTGAACGGGTTGAGGGCAATACGTACAACTAGTACTTTTCTAAATGAAGTATTTTAAATACTCCCCAAAATGCAGGGTTCAGTGTGTGTTCTGGCTCATGGATGGGCACTCGATAGACACAGGATTTTGATCTGTTCATGAAAAGTAGCAATGGAAATGGAAGGAACTAGCTCCAAATATACATATAGAAGGAAACCTTTTAGAACAAAACTAAGTGCCATGGACTTAACCAAGCAACTACAATACATGGTAAAAAAAATTGTATGTAGTCGGAGAACCTGGTGAATCCTTGGACTCTGAATTTTGGCTCAGGTCATGATCTCAGATTCGTGAGATCAAGCCCCAGAAAATAATGGCATAAAACAACCCCTTTACTTTGGTAAAGTACTACTTTGGTAAACCTGGTCACAAGGTTAGGAATTCATCCAGGACACAATGCTGACGTTAGAAAATGAAAGGTTTCAAATATCCACACCCAGGATGATCCCCACTAGGTAGAACTTGGGGTCCATGAAAAGAGCAGCCCTAGGCCCAGTGCCAATAAATAAACGAGGGCTTTCTAGTTCTCAAATCCACAATCCAGAATCCAAGTTTTGCAGGCAGTTGGAACTTCCTGTGTTAGCGAACAGATTCTTTGCAAATGCCCACATCTGTTCTTTGCATGTTCCCCAGATCTACTTCCCAGTAGGGTGGCCAGAGGGCAACCAAGGGGAGTCCATGATGCCAGTTGTGTAGCTGAACCTCTCAGCACCTCTTTTGGATTCTATCTGAACTGAATGCCCACTTTGGACGCTCCTCAGGGTAGCAGAAATCATGAGGTTGTCATTGGGTGTATCTACATCTGAGGTCATACCCACTGGAGAGAAAAAACAAATTCAGCCACTGGTCAGAATGCAGAGTCTGGACATAGAAGAGGCCCACATATTCCTTTTGCATTTCAGTGGCTTATCTCTGCTCTTTCCACAGTCAATAAACCTTCCCACAGAAATCTGTCCTGAACATCGAACTCAGGACTCAATTAATGATGCCTATAAGAGAGACCTTGTCTCACGATCATTAAGCAGTGAATCAGTAAAAATGTTGTAAGGAGGGAAATAAGCAAGACCAGACATAGGGGCAGTATGATTTTTGAAGCCTTTGCTTTTTTTTTTTTTGCACTCTGGGGTAGCCACACCCTCTTCCATATCAAAAGGTTAAGACACACATTAGTAGTATCATTTTTCCCCCACAAAGCCAAGAAAAAGGACGAGACTGTGTTACATGTCTTGCAAGGGAAATCAAGAGTCGAGGCAGGTGCTTTCCATAGGGAATAGATTCCACCTGAGGTTTGGCATGGCAGGGAGACCTTCCACAAGGGCACCAATCAAGAGCCCAAAGGAGGTGGGGAAGCAATAGGAAAGGAAGAGTGTATGAGGCGATTGCTCCTCCAAAGAATAGATGTCTCACAAGAAACCGATCTTTCCTGATAATGGACTCTGTCAGGTGGCTCACTTGTGTCCAGAGCAGGACTCAACCGTCAGTCTTTATCAGAGACCTACCAGGTCACTCTACTCTGCACTTGGGACTGAGGGGCACAGGCCCATAAAATGCCCAAAGTCAGATAATTCCCACCTTTCGTGGGGAACCAACTGTGATATCACAATCTCTGAGTCCTTAGTGAGGAAGGGGGCAGTAGGGTCATTTCAGCATCCATGGCTTCACCTAGGGAATAGCTCTCAGCTAGGCTCCAGATCTTTGATCTTGGAAACCAACTTCCCCTACTGCCAGTCGAACCTGACTCCATTCTTCCAAGAGACCACAAAGCACAGAGGACCCCGGGGGGGGGGGCTTTATGCAGTCAATTCGTGCAGTGGAGGGAGGAGATGTGTTCATGTTTCAAGTACACCCGTGTGCTCTATTTCCTGACACCAACCACAACCAACTCGCCAAGTTCTCCAACAATTCAATTCATACTCCACGGATTTTAGGGCTCAGTCCCACAAATCTGTCCCCACTGCAGAGGCCAGTCACAAATGGGGTGTTCAAGCTACCCACACTTCTGCCCAACCACAAGGTCAGGTATTCCCTCAGACCCCCTCCTTAGGGTTAATTTCACTAGAATGACTCACATCCACAAGTGGATGGATAAAGAAGATGGGCTCCATGTATAAAAAGGAATATGACTCAGCCATTCGAAAGGATGAACTCTTACCACTTACATCGACCTGGACGGAACTGGAGTGTATTATACTGAGTGAAACACAGCAGTCAGAGAAAGACAAGTATACGGTTTCAGTCATAGGTAGACTCTAAGAAACAGTGCAGAGGATCATAGGGGAAGAGAGGGAAAGCTGAACTGGAGGTCATCAGAGAGGGAGAAAAACCATGAGAGACATTTAAGTATATGAAACAAACTGAGGGTTGCTGGAGGTGAGGTGGGTGGGGGGATGAGGTAATTGGGTGATGGGCATTAAGGGGGGCACGTGATGAGATGAGCACTGGGGGGTATACGCAAATGATATATTATTGAACACTACATCTGAAACTAATGATGTACTATATGCTGCCTAATTGAATTTAAATTTTAAAAAAGGAAAAAACAATTATAAATACACTGTAATAAAACTTATGTGAATGAAGGGGGAAAAAGATCAACTCAGAAGTCAGGAAAGCACTTTACTTACATCGACCAGTTTATTATAAAGAATACAACTCAGGAAATGCCCAATGGAAGAGATGTGTATAGCAAGGAAGGTCTAAAGGGGGTGGGGAGTCGTGGAGAGCTTCCACGCCCTCTCTGGGGGAAAATCACTTTTCCAGAATATTAATGTGTTCACCAACCTCTTGTTCAAGACTTTTTATAACCCAATCTTCAGCCCCCTCCCCTCGCAGATGGCCAGTGGCTGGGGCTGAAATTTCCAATCCTTTACTCCCAGTTTGGTCCTTCTGGTGACCAGCCCCATTGTGATGCCATTTCTGGGCCCTGCCCTATGTCAGCTCTTTAGCCTAAACTCTGGAGAGGTCTGTTGGAGATTTTATGACTAATAAAAGGCTCTCCTATCCCTCAGGAAACTGCAAGGATTTTAGGAGGCCTGTGCCAGGAACCAGAAATTACTTACTTACTTACTTACTTACTTACTTATTTATTTATTTATTTATTTATTTTTATAAATTTTCCACAAAGCACTTCTCCAGAAAGGCTAGGCAGACAGGACACTGGCTTGCCTCTTCAAACTACTTCATGGTGGCTTCCCAGACGGAGATCACCTGGACAGCTGAATGGCAGGATCATCTGTGATTTAAATGCTATTGTTTCCTGAAATCCTTTCATCCTTAAAGTGGAAATACCTAATGGGTCCTAACTAAATGTCCTTTCTAGTTCTAAGGAATGAACACACAAAATCAAGGGCACATGGTCCAAACCAAGAGAGATCTGAAATGACGATTGGAAACCAAGTCTAGAATCCTCACTGGGCTTTGAGCTGAGACAGGAGAAGGATCCGAACTTAGGCGGATCCCCAGCTCTGCCTGCAGGTCCTGCCTGGCCCAGACATTAACCCAGAGCAGGGTTGAGTTTAAGGTGTCCTGACAGAGCAGAATTCTCCACCTTCTAGATCAGGGCTCTCTGATAAAAACCTAATGCAAGACACAGACATGGTTTCATGTTTTCTAATAAGCACACTGGAAACAAGAGCAATGAAAATGGTGAAGTAAATGTAAATGATGTTTTGGGTTTGGTTTTGTTTTTTAAGGAGGCTCCTGTCCAGTGTGGAGCCCAAGGCAGAGATTGAACACACAACCATCAAGACCTGAGCTGAGATCAAGAGATGGTCTTTTAACCAACCGAGCCACCCAGGCACACTAAACAATGTATTTTTAATTCGCTATCCCCCAAATGTTCACATTTCCACATGTGACACAAGAAAGGTGGCCACATTTCAAGGGCTCAAGAGCCACTCCAAGCTGGTGCTACCACATTGGACAGGGAAGACAGAGATCATTTACATCACGGAATCCTATTGGCCAGTGCTGTTCAGGCTGTCTCAGGCTATACTGCACTTTGATTTATGAACATCCTGAAATAATCCACTTCTTCAGACTGAGTACTGAGACTCACATCTGTGCCTGGGATTCTCAAACCCAGAGTCAATGTGGGACAAAATTACGTACATGTTGCCAGGCATGGGTGGTAGTGGCTCAGTAACGGTTTAATCAACCTCATCTAAACTCTACATCTTGCTCTCTCCTTAGCCACCCTCTGTAGAATGTGAGAAACCCATGAATGGAATGAATGATTATCAATCATTTTAATGAATGAAAATAAATTAATGTAGGGCTCCTCTCTACTCGCCTGGAATCCTGACCTCCAGGCGTTTACACAGTGATGAGTCTTCCATTGGCGTTCTCGCTCTCCCTGTGTTCACATCCCATCAATGTCTCTTTGGTCTGAGATTATTTTTACTCCATTAAGGGGTACATAATAGAATATAATACCCAGAGGGTGTATCTTCCCAGTTCTCTGGACACATTATATTGGCTTCCAGTGGTCCCTAAGCAGGGAGTGCTTTGGCCCCCAGGGAACACTCGGCAATGTCTGGGTACATTGAAGGTTCCCAACTGTGGGGCGGGTGCTACTGGCATTTGGTGGGTAGAGGCCGGGGATGCTGCTCCACATGCTACCAGGCTCCCTGCAGCTCCCACAAGAGTTCCCTTGTCCCAAATGTCAACAGAGCCAAGGTTGAGAAGCCCTGTCTTAAGCTATGCCTGCTAACTCCCTTTAAGAAAAATGGGGGTTCCTAGGGGAGCCCCGCATTGGGCTCTGCATTCAACATGGAGTCTGCTTGAGATTCTCCCTCTCCCTCTGCTCCTTCAACTCACACTGTCTCTCTCTCTCTAAAATATACAAATAAATCATTTTTTAAAAAAAGTATGAAAATGGGAATTCTTCCTGATCTCTTTTAACCCAATATTAAACGGCCAATATTTATCTCTATGGAATTAGTCACAGACCCCACTGATGTAAAAAGGAATACACCTATTCTTATATTTCAATTTTTCAAAGTAGCGAAAGTGTTTTGGTAAGTGTTCTCTCAAAGCTCACTCTCTGGACCCAGTCATTTCTCCCCAACTGTTTTTCTCCATGATTGCAAATATGTATTTTCAAGCATTGTTAGACAAACTGGAATGGGCCCCAGACCACCCGAAATTGGACAACAGCCTTTCCTTCTTGAAAATTTTGCAAGAGAGCATAATAGAAACGAGACATCTAAAGTTGCAGTAAATCATATCGTGTCTTTAATCCAAACTAAAATTCATATTCACAGAACAATTATTACTGATTAGCCATTTCACACAATTTTTCACCCCTTGTTAATGCTAATAAAGTGTATGAGTTTTGAATCTGCGGGTGGCTGACCAAAGTGTGACCCCACAGCATGTATAGCCTGTTAGAAGGTTGTGTGCCTCACAGTCAAATCCAACCACCATTTCTAAATATTGCAACTCATGAGTTTCATATTTGCTTTCTTTTGTTCACCACAAGTTTGGATACATTTGAAAATGTCCAAGAATAATGAGAATTGTAGACTTTACTTCTGAGATGGGAGATTACAAATAATTTTCATAACATCTTCATATTTCCCTTCTTGACATCGTACCACAACTTAGGTAAATGGCCTTTGGTTTATTCTTTGCATAATGTCCAATCAAGTTTTCTCCCTTCAATTATGTTATATTGTTTTACATTACTCCTAGATAAGCAGGAAAGTGTAGGGAGCATGAAAATCAAGAGATAATATAAGGGAAATCAGATTGATTTCAAGTTATAAAATTAAATTCTACATCAATCCAGTAATAACTATTTGTTGTCTACTTTTTACTGGATACTCCTTGTAGTTGATATCCAAAATCAAGACCACTGACCCAGCTATTAAATTTGTCTCATTCAAAAAGAATTAAGACCACACCCATCCAAAAAGAAAAGAATAGTAACCGATTCTATTAGAAATGTTTATAAGTTGGGTACCTGGGTGCTTCAGTCGATGGGCGTTGGATTCTTGGTTTCAGCTCAGGTCATGATCTCAGGGTCCTGGGATACAGCCCTGTGTCAGTTCCACACTCAGGAAGGAGTATGTTCCCCCCCCCCCGCTCCTCTCCCTGCTTGTGAGTGCTCTCACTCTAAAATAAATAAATAAAATCTTTTTAAAAAGAGAGAAGGGAGAAAGAAGAAGTAGCAGCATTTATAAGTTGTCCTGGGAGAGCAACATAAAGAAATGATTTGTCTTGGGACAAAAGGAAAGGTTCCTACAGGTAGGAATAATTGAGGGGAGACTGGATTTAGCCGAGTTTTGCCATGTCATTAAGGTTTAATGGGGCGCCTGGGTAGCTTAGTCACTTCAATGTCTGACTCTCAATTTTGACTCGGGTCATGATCTACGGGTGGCGCAGTCATTAAGTGTCTGCCTTCGGCTCAGGGTGTGATCCCAGAGGTCTGGGATCGAGCCCCCCATCAGGCTCCTCCACTGGGAGCCTGCTTCTTCCTCTCCCACTCCCCCTGCTTGTGTTCCCTCTCTCTCTCTGGCTGTCTCTTTCTGGGTCAAATAAATAAATAAAATCTTTAAAATAAAACAAGATAAAAAAAGATTCTCTCTCTCCCTCTGCCGCTCTCCTCCCTATAAAAAGGATAAAGGTTGCCAGAAAGAAGGCAGGCTGAACATTTACCTATGAGTTTAAACTGCTCTAATTTTTAGTAGTCTTGTGAGGAGCGGGTGGTGAAGATACCCCTCATTATCAAGAGACAGAAATGTTTACTAAACTGAGCAGTTGTGGAATCAGATGGGTCCTTGCCCTCTGCTGGGCATTTCAGATAGTAGAATGGAGGAGGGGGTAAAGCCTGGGTGGGGACAGGGAAGAGGGAAGAGCTGGCATAGTTTCAGATGCAGCACCACCTAGCGGCCGGCTGTGTTTACAAGCACTGGACTCACCAAAAGTTCGGGTGTCACTCAAGCCCAAAAATCCACCAGGGCTTTCTCTATTTGAAGAGAAAAACACAAAATAAGCGAGGCACAACAACAAAAACCCCTCAAATTTCTCTGAGGGTTCACCAAAAAGGATATTTAAAATATGTATAATTTATGAACTGTTGTTATGACCTTCCCATATTTTGAATCTCACATGTATTTGGCTTCATGGTTTTGATACACCTGTATTTTTATATTTCACTGTGCAATAAAACATGGTAGCAATAAGAGATTTCTTTTTTTAGTCACTGAGTGGCAATAAAATCAACGTGAAAAATCCATCTCATAGGATGGGAACAAAGCAGAGCCAAATGTCATCCCCCTTGCTTGGTTCCCCATGATTCCTTAGCAAATAGGTGGTGTGTTCATCAGTCTGGACCTGCATGTTCTAAATAGCTGAGCTAAAGTGAAAGAGAATTTGTACCGATATTAGTGACGGGTGACTATTAATTAGTAAAGCTGAAGGCTTTAATCTTAAGAAAATATGAGTCGAGTTGAAACTGGAATTTTACCTTCCATGGTGTGGATTAATGATGAAGCATGAATTTTTACAAGTATATATATGGAGTAATATATATGGAGTAATGTTGATGAAATTAAATACATGACTGATTTTGTCCTGAAGACAAGAAAAAAATTATACTTATTGGCCACAGGCAATTCTTGAGATTTGTAAATACTCAAATTCAAATTTTCCGAACGTGTAGCTCCCTATGAAATTTTGGTCAATGCTGACTAAAACCATTTGTGGCACAAGCTTTCTGTCATCGGCAAATCGCTTTTCTCCTAGAATTAAATTAAAATGAATCAGATTCAAGAAGTGAATGCTGGTATGGTAGGGTGGGAAGAAAACACTTTCACAGAAAGTGCCCCTTGTGGATCATTCTTGTTCCAGAACGGAGTCACCTTTGGAGGGAGTGGGAGACCCGAGAAGAATCTCACAGAGGACACACCCAATCTTGTGCAATTTTGTTTTTAACTTCTCAGAGTTCTACAAAAGGCAAATACGAGACAGCAAAGTCTGGGCAACAAAGTATTATACTAATACAGCAAGTGTTTCTGAGCCCAACTCAATTCCAAGCACAGCGTGTGCACCTAGAGACACTGGGGGCACTCGGGCTCTCTGCTCCCGGAGCTGTAGGCAGGACTAGATTTTCAATACCCACGCTGGAGAGATGACCAAGTATTCCTTTTCCTTAACCAGATCATAGCTTGGACTGTCCCACGAGATGCTGAACTGAGCTCCCCATTGACTGCTTCCACCCCTCAGCTGCTGCTCCGGGTCTGAGTGGCAGCCAGGTGGGACCAGCTCCCCGAGCTGGAGGCTCTCTGAGCCGAGTCTGGCAGCGTCTGGCAGACGTCTAATGTGACCCACCTGCATCAATCATAACTTTTCTAGTAGTCACATTACACACAGTAAAAGGAGAAAAGTCAAAAGAATTGTAATTGGAAAAACAGTATCACTCCAACATGCATTTATGTCAATGAGACAGTGTTTTAAAAATCTCAATAAAATAATTTAAGTTCTCTTTCTTATTCTGATTTCAGCATCCAGTGTGCATTTTACACTCAGAGCACATCTCAATTCAGGTGAGCTGAATTCCAGGTGCTCGAAGGCCACAGGTAGTTGGTGGCTACGATATCAGACACCCCAGATCTGGTTCATTTCACCAGCTCAGGTCAAAGCTGAATGACCAATTGCACCATTTATCCTAAATAGCATCTCAGATATCAGAAGTTCTGGGCCAAGAGTCATTTATTTATATTTATATTCATATTCATATTTGTATTATGCTGTAGGCCATATACTTGTAGAGGGATGAGAAATACTAGGTACATGACAGGTCTATGCAAGCAAAGAGGATAAAACCTCAAGCCCTCATGGTCATTTGGGTCTTTAGGAAACTCCAGTATACTTATTATTCCCAAGAGTGGGTCTGGCCAAACATTTTAAAGAATGAAGCAAATGTCTCATCTGCCTAGGTTATCTAGAAAAACCTATGTACCTAAACTGTGCTTATATCCACAGCCACTAGTGCATCAATTCATGGCCAAAGGAGCCCCATGGGAAAGGTTTGTCATGTCCCTTCTGCTCTGTGGTTACTCAGAAGAATGAGATCAAGACACAGGGTCAGTTGGGGGAGCTGGTGTCCAAGATCAGGGATCTGCAGTCCTGGGTTCTGGGACTCATGTCCAGGGACAAGAGGAAGGAATTGGGCCCTGCTAAGTGAGCTGCTGAAATACAGAGTCCAACCCAACCTTCCAGTCCAGAAACTATCCTGTGGGCAAGGAAGCTTCACCACGGTCCCAGGGTAAGGCAGGGAAGCTCCTCTCTATGCAAAGCTCCCACTGGGGAAGTTAATGTACGTAACTCCAGGTGAGAAAGGCCAAGTCCCACCCTCTGGGCCTGTGAGGAGAGGGAATCTGATGACAGAGGCCGAGAGTGGGGACCCTGCCCCCACCCAGCCTGCAGTACGACCCATCCTGACACCGGCACCTGCACAATGGACAGAGACCTGAAACTGCCCTCTTTTCCTTGCTCACATTCCTTCTTCTTCCTCACTCAACATCAAACCCTGCCTGTGACTTTCAGGTAAAAGCCAATCAGTACACCTCATGTTAGCATCATTACTCTTTTTTTTTTAAAGATTTTATTTATTTATTCGACAGAGATAGAGACAGCCAGCGAGAGAGGGAACACAAGCAGGGGGAGTGGGAGAGGAAGAAGCAGGCTCCTAGTGAAAGAGCCTGATATGGGGCTCGATCCCATAACACCGGGATCACGCCCTGAGCCGAAGGCAGACGCTTAACCGCTGTGCCACCCAGGCACCCCTAGCATCATTACTCTTATGCCTTTATATATTCCTGCAAGAAGAGGGGACAGAAGACACTGCTTTTTCAACTATAATACAAGTTGTATTTGTTTTATTTTTTTACAAAAGTGGAAAGTGAAATGTATGCAATTTTAATCCTAAGTGCTTAACATATTCTGAATTCACACTGCATGGAATTTCCTTCCCATCTGAGTGCTTCGTTTGGTTCTCATGTACACGAGTCATCTCCAGAGCTTGAGAAACGCTGTCGCAAGGTGACCCAGGCCCTCCACACGTCTCCACAGAGGCAAGAAAGGAAACTAACTTGTCCAAATTCCTCTCCTCTGTCAGGGGGGTGACAGGGGCTCTACAGCAGGTGCGGCCCCACCAACACCTGTGCCTGCCAGCGTTTGCCCTGAGAGCCGAGCCCTGGAAGGACTGGGGAGGCCCCGGGCAGGCCTGAGGGGAGGACCCAGGGTGGGCCGTGACCACGAGGTGGGGAGCAGGCCCATCGCTGTGTGGCTGGAGCAGCAGGTTTGACAGGAGCAGGGACTCTGGCTCTGGTGCTCAGAGCCTCTGTCCTGGGCCTGGCCGGTCCCAGGAGCTCAGTGGGACTGTGAGAGCCATTGTGTGCAGCCAACCCAGCAGCCTTCACACAGGCCTCTAGAATTCCTGCCAGCTGGGGAGGGTCTCCGGGCCGCTGCACCCGGGCCTCTCTCCCACGGAGCCAAGTGCAGGTTTTATTCTGATCCCAGGACCAGGGATGTGGACGAGGAGAGGAGGAGAGAGATGTGCTCCAGGACATGCCTCCCACCTCACTTCTGCAGCAGGACCCGGGAGCAGTGCAGGAGCCCCACAGGGAACGTTCTCTGTGCCGCCCTCCCTGGCAGCGCCCTTTCCCCCAGGGCAGACCTGAGGGTGGCCCCTACAGGGGCTGGTCTGAGACCCGAAGGTGCAGAGGGAGAGGGTCCCTGGTGCCTCCCGCACCTGGCTCACAGGGAAGCACTCTGTCTCCAGCTCAAGTGTGCAGGACAGACTGTGTCCCACCGGACAGCCTCTGGTAGGGGTCATACCACACCCGACCAGGTAACTCCCCTGCTCAGTTCCCAAGACACGAGATTCAAACATGAGCCAGGTTTGCTGCTTGGCAGACGCAGAGCAGAAAAGAGCAGGTCTCGGGGAAAGATCATCTTAAATAGCAGAGCACACCTGAAACCCATCCACATAATATCTCCTACTATTTTGTCATTGATATATGAAGAAAACAAGACAAACATCACACATATTTACTTCTCTCTGATTTCACAACCCCAGTCTCCCACCTCAGTCTGCAAAACAGCCGGTGAGCCAGACTGCTCCCGGAAACCTCCTCCCTGGATTCCTACCTGAATGTAGCTCTCTTCGGGAGAAGGGGGCAGCAAGCAGAGGGAGAAGTTGAAATGGGAGAGCACGGCAGGGGAGAGGGACGGAAGAAGGAGAGATGAAGGGAAGGAAGGTCAACCACCAGTTTTGATTTTGTGGTTCCTAGTGTGGATGACACAGACACTGTCAGCCCTTCTCACTTTCCAGAATTGAATGGAGACTGGATTGTTTGCCAGAGCTCGCTGACATTACGGTGACCACATTAACTCCAGTAGGTGTAATCTGAGTGCTGAGCACAGGCCAGGCTCTTTTCACAAATCAGCTCCTTAACCCCCCACAGGCCCTGTGATCTAAGTTCCCATCCTACCCACAAGGAAACTGGGTCTCAGAGAGATGAAGTGACCTGCCCAGAGCTGCACAGCACATAACTGGACAGGCTGTAATTCAAATCCAAGTTCCCAGATTCCAAATGCCAGAGACTTGACCGCCACACTGTCCCACTCTCCAAGGAAATTGCTATTTATTTAGCTCCTACTATGTGCTGGGCGCTGTGTGAGGCATGAGGGATACAGGGATGAATAAGACAGAGCCATTCTATGGGTGGCTTGTCATGTGTCATCTGCACTGGGAAGCTCGAGGATAGAGCCAAATTGTTCCCAGCATCTAATATGGAGCGTGGCCTACAGCAGGGTCTCAGTTGATGTTGGCTGAAGAAATGCACCCACATGTGCCCTTGGTTGCTTTCACTGATGGAGTCCCATGACTGCAGCCCATTTTAAAGCCAGCAAAATGGCGCGACCAGACTGAAAGCCAGAACTCCGGTGCGCTCACTGGAACCAGACTGAGACCAGGAGCTCCGGGAGCATGCGGGGGCGGCTGGTGGCTGGCAGTGTTAGAAACACAAAGAACAGAGATGCGCCAGCCCTGGAAGTGAGTGCTGTGATGCTGGGTGTGGGGAGCACATCCCAGGACTCTTCAGGGTTGAGCAGCACCAACAGAATCAGAGTTAAAGTGGCCAGAACATCAATGTAGAATGGTCTGCGATCCCTCTGTTCTGAGACAGAGGCTGAGATTTGGCCACTGCTGCTCTGACTCTCAGAAGAGGCACAGCAAACCACCAGGGAAAGCCACCAGAGAACAAAAGCCTGGAAATACCAGCTCACAGGGTGCCCATCCCCATCCCCCCTCGCAGGGGACATGGAGACGCTACCCAAGCAGGGTTGCCTGAGTATCAGTGTGGCAGGCCCCTCCCCCAGAAGGCAGGCTGAAAAATCAAGAAGCCCACATCCCTAAGATCCCTATAAAACAAGGGCACATGGCCTGGGTCCCGGTCAATAATTTGGGCTCTGGACAACCCCTCAACCTCTCATCAGAATGAGGAGAAGGAGAAATCCCCCCCAGCGAAGAAAACACAATGAGTCTGTGGCCTCTGACACAGAACTAATGGATATAGATATAACCAAATTATCAGAAATGGAGTTCAGAGTAACAATGGTCAAGATGATGTGTAGACTTGAAAAAAGTATTAACAAAAATGTTAATAAGAATATAGAATCTCTAAGGCGGAAATGAAAGCGAATCTGGCAGAAATTAAAAATTCTATGAGCCAAATGCAGTCAAAACTAGAGGCTCTGACGGCCAGGGTGAATGAGGCAGAACATATCAGCGAATTGGAGGATGGGTTTGTAGAAGAGAAAGCTAGAATAGAATCTGGACTCAAAAAAATCCATGCTCAGGAATGTAGGTTACGGGAGATTACTGACTCAATGAAACATTCCAATGTCAGAATCATCAGTGTCCCCGAGGGGGTGGAGAAAAACAGAGGTCTAGAAGAGATATTTGAACAAATTGTAGCTGAAAACTTCCCTAATCTAGCAAGGGAAACAAACATTCGTGTCCAAGAGGCAGAGAGAACCCCTCCCAAGCTCAACCACAAGAAGCCTACGCCACGTCACGTCATAGTGCATTTCGCAAATATTAGATCCAAGGATACACTATTGAAAGCAGCCAGGGCAAAGAAATTTCTCACGTACCAAGGCAAAGGTATCAGAATTACGCCAGACCTGTCTACACAGACCTGGAACGAGAGAAAGGGTTGGGGGGGGGCATTTTTAAAGCTCTTTCAGAGAAAAACATGCAGCCAAGGATCCTTTATCCAGCAAGGCCATCATTCAGACTTGATGGAGAGATAAAGACCTTCCAGAATCACCAGTCATTGACCAATTTTATAACCATGAAACCAGCCCTACAGGAGATATTAAGGGGGGGTCTAGAAAAGTAAAAAGGCCCCAAGAGTGATACAGAACAGAAAGTCACAATCTATAGAAACAAAGACTTTACAGGCAACATGGCATCATTAAAATCATCTCTCTCAATAATCAGTCTCAATGTAAATGCTCCCATAAAATGCCACAGGGTTGCAGATTGGATAGAGAGACATGACCCATCCATTTACTGTCTACAAGAGACTCATTTTGAACCTAAAGATACATTCAGACTGAAAGTAAAGGGATGGAATACCATCTTTCATGCCAATGGACCTCAAAAGAAACCTGGGGTAGCAATTCTCATATCAGACAGATTGGATTTTAAACTAAAGAGTATAGTTAGAGACACAGAAGGGCACTATATTATTCTTAAAGGATGTATCCAACAAGTGGATATGACAATTATAAATATATATGCCCCCAACAGGGGAGCAGCAAGATACACAAGGCAACTCTTAACCACAATAAAGAGACACAGAGATAAAAATACGTTAATAGTAGAGGACCTCAACACTCCACTATCAGCAATAGACAGATCACCTAAGCAAGAAATCAGCAAAGAAACAAGAGCTTTGAATGCCACACTTGACGAGTTGGACCTCATAGATATATATAGAACACTACACCCCAGAACCAAAGAATACTCATTCTATTCTAATGCCCATGGAACATTCTCAAGAATAGACCATGTTCTGGGTCACAAAACAGGTCTCAAGCTATACCAAAAGACTGAAATTTTACCCTGCAAATTCTGAGACCACAACACTCTGAAATTGGAACTCAACCACAATGAAAAATTTGGAAGAAACTCAAACACTTGGAGACTAAGAACCATCCTGCTCAGGAATGATTCGATAAACCAGGAAATCAAAAATCAATTTAAACAATTTATGGAGACCAACGAGAATGAAAACACAATGGTCCAAAACCTATGGGATACTGCAAAGGCAGTCCCAAGGGGGAAATACATAGCCACCCAAGCCTTACTCAAAAGAATAGAAAAATCTAAAATGCAGTTTTTATATTCTCACCTCAAGAAGCTGGAACAGCAACAAAGGGACAGGCCTAATCCAGGCACGAGGAAGCAGCTGACCAAGATTAGAGCAGAAATCAATGAATTAGAAACCAGGAGTACAGTAGAGCAGATCAACAGAACTAGAAGCTGGTTCTTTAAGAGAATTAATAAAATTGACAGACCACTGGCAAGACTTATCCAAAAGAATAGAGAAAGGACCCAAATTAATAAAATTATGAATGAAAAGGGAGAGGTCACAACCAACACCAATGAAATTGAAAGAATTATTAGAAACTTTTATCAATAGCTTTATGCCAATAAATTAAGCACTCTGGATGAGATGGAGGCCTTCCTGGAAACCTATAAACTACCAAGACTGAAACAGGAAGAAATTGACTTTTTAAACAGGCCAATTAATTATGAAGATATTGAAACAGTGATAAAAAAAATCTTCCAAAAAACAAAACGCCAGGGCCTGATGGATTTCCTGGGGAATTCTACCAAACACTCGAAGAAGAAATAATACCTATTCTCCTAAAGCTATTTCAAAAAATAGAAACAGAAGGAAAGCTACCAAACTCATTTTATGAGGCCAATATTACCTTGATCCCCAAACCAGGCAAAGACCCCATCAAAAAGGAGAATTACAGACCAATTTCCCTGATGAATATGGACACCAAAATCCTCAACAAGATCCTTGCTAATAGAATCCAACACTACATTAAAAGGATTATCTATCATGACCAAGTGGGATTCATCCCTGGGATGGAAGGGTGGTTCAACATTTGCAAATCTATCAGTGTCAGAGATTTTATCCAGAAAGAAAAATTCAAAAATCATATGATTCTCTCAATAGATGCAGAAAAAGCATTTGACAAAATACAGCATCATTTCCTGATTAAAACCCTTCAGAGTGTAGGGATAGAGGGTACATTCCTCAATCTCATAAAAACCATCTATGAAAAGCCTACAGCAAATATCATTCTCAGTGGGGAAAAGCTGGAAGCCTTTCCCTTAAGATCAGGGACATGACAAGGATGCCCACTCTTGCCACTATTATTCAACATAGTACTAGAAGTCCTTGCCACAGCAATCAGACAACAAAAAGGGATCAAAGGTATCCAAATCGGCAAAGAAAAAGTCAAAATGTCTCTCTTCGCCGATGACATGATACTCTATCTGGAAAACCCAAAAGAATCCACTCCCAAACTATTAGAAGGTATAGAGCAATTCAGTAATGTGGCGGCGGGATCCAAAATCAATGCTCAGAAATCAGTTGCATTTCTCAGATGACTGGATTAAGAAGTTGTGGTCCATATATACAATGGAATATTACTCAGCAATCAGAAAGAATGAGTTCTCAACATTTGCTACAACATGGACGGCACTGGAGGAGATCATGCTTAGTGAAATAAGTCAAGCAGAGAAAGACAACTATCATATGATTTCTCTCATCTATGGAACATAAGAACTAGAATGATCAGTAGGGGAAGAAAGGGATAAAGAAAGGGGGGGTAATCAGAAGGGGGAATGAAACATGAGAGACTATGGACTATGAGAAACAAACTGAGGGCTACAGAGGGGAGGGGGGTGGGGGAATGGGATAGACCGGTGAAGGGTAGTAAGGAGGGCACATATTGCATGGTGCACTGGGTGTTATACACAACTAATGAATCATCGAGCCTTACATCGAAAACCGGGGATGTACTGTATGGTGACTAACATAATATAATAAAAAATCATTATTAATAAAAAAAAAGAAATCAGTTGCATTTCTATACACGAATAATGAGACTGAAGAAAGAGAAATTAAGGAATCCATCTCATTTACAATAGCACCAAAACCCATACGTTACCTTGGAATTAACTTAACCAGAGATGTAAAGGATCTATATTCTAGAAACCATAAATCACTCTTGAAATACATCGAAGAAGACACAAAAAGATGGAAAAATATTCCATGCTCATGGATCGGAAGAATTAACATAGTTAAAATGTCCATGTTACCCAGAGCAATCTACAATTTCAATGCTATCCCAATCAAAATACCCAGGACATTTTTCAAAGAACTGGAACAAATAGTCCTTAAATTTGTATGGAACCAGAAAAGGCCCCGAATCGCCAAGGAACTGTTGAAAAGGAAAAACAAACCTGGGGGCATCACAATGCCAGATTTCGAGCTGTACTACAAAGCTGTGATCACAAAGACAGCATGGTACTGGCACAAAAACAGACCCATAGACCAATGCAACAGAATAGAGAACCCAGAAATGGACCCTCGGCTCTTTGGGCAACTAATCTTTGATAAAGCAGGAAAAAACATCCGGTGGAAAAAAGTCTCTTCAATAAATGGCGCTGGGAAAATTGGACAGCTACATGCAGAAGAATGAAACTTGACCACTCTCTCACACCATACACAAAGATAAACTCCAAATGGATGAAAGACCTCGACATGAGACAGGAATCCATCAAAATCCTAGAGGAAAACATAGGCAGCAACCTCTACGAAATTAGCCAAAGCAACCTTTTTCATGACACATCTCCAAAGACAAGAGAAACAAAAGAAAAAATGAACTTGTGGGACTTCATCAAGATGAAAAGCTTCTGCACAGCCAAGGAAACAGTCAAAAAAACTAAGAGGCAGCCCCCGGAATGGGAGAAGATATTTGCCAATGATGCTGCAGATAAAAGACTGGTATCCAAGATCTACAAAGAACTTCTCAATCTCAGTACATTAGAAACGAATAATCAAATCAAAAAATGGGCAGAAGATATGAACAGACACTTTTCCAATGAAGACATACAAATGGCTAACAGTTACATGAAAAAATGTTCAAAATCATTAGCCATCAGGGAAATTCAAATCAAAACCACACTAAGATACCACCTTATGCCAGTTAGAATCGCAAAAATAGACAAGAAACAACTTGCTGGAGAGGATGTGGAGAAAGGGGATCCCTCCTACATTGTTGGTGGGAATACAAGTTGGTACAGCCACTCTGGAAAACAGTGTGGAGGTCCCTTAAAAAGTTAAAAATTGAGCTACCCTATGACCCAGCCATGCACTACTGGGTATTTACCCCAAAGATACAGACGTAGTGAATAGGAGGGCCATATGCACCCCAATGTTAATAGCAGGATTGTCCACAATAGCCAAATTGTGGAAGGAACCGAGATGCCCTTCAACAGATGACTGGATTAAGAAGATGTGGTCCATATATACAATGGAATATTACTCAGCTATCAGAAAGAACGAGTTCTCAACATTTGCTGCAACATGGACGGCACTGGAGGAGACAATGCTAAGTGAAATAAGTCAAGCAGAGAAGGACAATTATCCTATGATTTCTCTCATCTATGGAACATAAGAACTAGGAAGATCGGTAGGGGAAGAAAGGGATAAAGAAAGGGGGGTAATCAGAAGGTGGAATGAAGCATGAGAGACTATGGACTATGAGAAACAAACTGAGGGCCTCCGAGGGGAGGGGCGTGGGGGAATGGGATAGAATGGTGATGGATAGTAAGGAGGGCACATATAGCATGGTGCACTGGGTGTTATACGCAACTAACGAATCATCGAACTTTACATCGGAAACCGGGGATGTACTGTATGGTGACTAACATAATATAATAAAAAAACATTAAAATTAAAAAAAAATGGCTGATAACCAAGATCTCTAAGGAACTTCTCAAACTCAACACCCAAAACACAAATAATCCAGTCAAGAAATGGACAGAAGACATGAACAGTCACTTCTCCCAAGAAGACATACAAATGGCTAACAGACACGTGAAAACATGCTTCACATCACTTGCCATCAGGGAAATGCAAATCAAAACCACATTGAGACACCACCTTACACCAGTCAGAATGGCTAAAATTAACAAGGCCGGGAACCACAAATGTTGGTGAGGATGTGGAGAAAGGGCGCCCCCTTGCACTGTTGGTGAGAATGCAAACAATATGGAAAACAATATGGAGGTTCCTCAAACCGTTAAACACAGAATGATTCTACGACCCAGCAATCGCACTACTTGGTATTTACCCCATAGACACAGAGGTAGTGAAAAGAAGGGGAACCTGTATCCCCATGTTCACAGCAGCAATGTCCACAACAGCCGAACTTGGGAGGAGCCAAGATGTCCTTCAACAGATGAATGGATAAAGAAGATGTGGTTCATATATACAATGGAATATTACTCAGCCATCAGAAAGGATGAATACCCACCATTTGCAGGGACATGGATGGACCAGGAAGGGATTATGCTAAGTGACATAAGTCAAGCAGAGAAAGGCAATTATCATATGGTTTCACTCTTATGTGGAACGGAAGGAATAGCATGGAGGACATTAGGAGAAAGAAGGGAAAAATGAAGGGAGGGAATCAGAGGGGTAGATGAACCATGAGAGACTATGGACTCCAGGAAACAAACTGACGGTTGCAGAAAGGGAGGGGGGTAGGGAGATGGGTTATCCCGGTGATGGGTATTAAGGAGGACACGTGTTGTGATGAGCACTGGGTGTTATATGCAAACATTGAATCATGGAACACTACATCAAAAACTAATGAAGTACTATATGGTGACTATCATAACATAATTGAAAAAAAAAAGATATGAAATCCATACAGGAAAACTGTCACTATTTGCAAATGACATGATGCTATATATAGAAATCCCTAAATATTGCACAAAAAACTGTTGGAATAAACAAATTCAGTAAAGCTGCAGGATATAAAGTCAGCATAGAGAGACCTGTCACATTTATTTATTTATTTTAGATTTTATTGATTCATTTGACACAGAGAGAAAGAGCAGGAGCAGGGGGAGTGGCAGGCAGAGGGAGAAGCAGACTACCCGCTAAGCAGGGAGCCTGGTGCCAGGCTCGAACTCAGCTCTTTGGGACCATGACCTGAGCTGAAGGCAGATGCTTCACCAATGGAGCCACCCAGGTGCCCCAAATTGTTGCATTTCTATATACTGATGACACACTTCCGCAAAGAGACATTAAGAAAGCAATGCCATTTACAACTGCATCGAGAAAAAAAAAATCTAGGCATAAAAGTAACCAAGAATGAGAAAGACCTGATACACTCAGCACATGGTGGAAAAGAAAGGAAAAACATTGGTATGGGGGGAGGCAGAATGTATGGGTCAAAGATTTGGAAGGTGACACAAATAAATGGAACCGTATGTCATGCTCATTAACTGGAAGAGTTAATTATGTTAACACGTCCATCGTACCCAAAGCAATCAATCGACACATGTGATGAAATCCCTACCTGAATTCCAATGGCATTATTCAAAGAAACAGAAGACAGCCCTAAAATTCCTATGGAATCACAAAAGACCCTGAATACCCAAAGCAATCTGGAGAAATAAAGCTGCGGTCACCACACTCCCAGATTTCAAGCTAGATTACAAAGATTACAAAGCTGTAGTCATCAAAACAGTATGGTACTGGCATAAACACACACACACACAGGTCAGTGGAACAGAATAGAAACCTCAGAAATCAACCCACCCATAGATGGTCCTAACTTACGAAACAGCAGCAGAAGATATGCCATGGGGAAAGGACCATCTCTTCAGTGAACAGTAACAGGAAAACTGGACACTAAATGCAAAAGAATGTAACTGGATCACTTTCCTACACCACACACAAAAATTTTAATGGATGAATGACTTGAACATAGGACCTGAATCCATAAACATCCAAGAACACATAGGTACTAAATTTCTCGACTTCGGTTTTGGCAAAGAGTCTTTGGATCGGACAACAAATGCAAAGGCAACAGAAGCAAAAATAAACAAGTGGAACGACATCAAACTGAAATCTTCCACACAGCAAAAGAAACCATCAAAAACTTAAAAAGGCAAAGGACCCAATAGAAAAAATATCTGCAAATCATATGTGTGAGAAGAGGCTAATATCCAAAATACACAAGACACTCACACAAAACAAAACAACACACACACACACACACACACACAAACTGTATAAAAATGGGAAGAATATGTGAATAGATACTTTTCAAAGATGGTATACAGGTGGCCAACAGACACAGAAAAAGTTGTTCAACATCACTAATCATCGTCAGGGAAACATAAGCCAAAACCACAATCAGCTATCACCTCACAACTATTGGAATGGCAATCGTCCCAGAGATAGATACCAGGTGTGGTCAAGGGTGTGCAGACCAGGGGACCCTGTGCACTGTTGGTGGGAATGGAAATTGGTGCAGCCACTGTGACAAATGGTATGGAGGTTCCTGAAAAAATAAATACAACTACCACATGACCCAGTAATGGCTCTACTGAGTATTGATTTGGAGAACACAAAAACAGTACCTCAAAAAGACAGATGCACTCCCATGTTCACTGCAGCATTATTCCCAATAAACATAGAAACATAGACCTTGGGAGCCTTATGCTAAGTAACTCAGACACAGAAAGACAAATACCAGATGCTCTCATGTACATTCCACGTGGAAAAAAAGTACTGAACGCAGATACAGAGAACAGATTGGTGGGTGCCTGACTCGGGGGGGGGGGGGGGGGACAGGCGAAGGTGGTCAAAGACGCAGTGTCTGAGTGAGAAAATCCGACAGTCATGGAATGTTCTGTGCAGCATGGAGACTAAAGCTAACCCCGCAAGTTCCCCTTTGAAAGTACAGTGCTCCTAGGAAACCTTTCACAGCAGAAATGGTGTAAAGAAGGAATGACCATTAATTTAGACAGAAAAATTAGTGAGCATGCTCAGACTCCAAAAATTACTTTTCTTTGGCTTTTCTTAGGCCTCAGGACACAACTTCCTAACGGATGCTGAAATAAATGGAGATAAAGCACAGCAGACTCTCACAGACACAATTCAAAGTGTTGGTGGCTGGATGCATAGAGCGGTTCCCAGGAAGAAGCTGGTTAGGGTGCACACCGCCTTTGTTGTGCTTCTCCCCAAAACAGATGCTGAACGCGATGCTCACTTTTCGACTTTCTTCATAAGAGGAAAACCCTCTTCAGCTTTCTTCCCATTAGTGAAACCAGGTAATAACAGAGATCTTTCAAGAAAGCCAAGTGTCTTACAATGAACTTTTAAAAAGTGGGGGATCCTTGTACTTGAACGTTGCTGAGGGAGGAGATGTGAAATGTTCTCCCAGACACAAACATCAGCAGATCCACCAGGAAAGGCACCTTCCTCAGCATGCGGAACACAGACTACCTCCTACCCCCAGAAACTTTCACCTTCCCCTTGCTCAGGACAACCCACAACAACTGGGAGTTACCCCAGTTCCTCCTTTCTCCCATCCCCAATATCTAAGCTGTTGGCAAATCCTGTGAGCTCCATCTTCAAGACGTACACAGATGGCCACCTGTCTGGTCCACAGTGGAGCTCATTCTTGCCTGAGTTCCTGGAAAAGCGTCATCATTGACCTCCCTTGCCCATCCTCAACCCTCTATCATCTGTTCTCAACACTGCAGCCAGGATGGCCCAGTGAAACAGGGTCCCATGGGGTCACAGCCCTGCCATGGCTTTCTGTCACCCTCCCTGAGGTCATGTCCTAAGCTGTCTCCTGTGGCCACAGGGTCTTCTTGCTGCTCCTGCATACAGCTGGTATGAGCCTGCCCACAGCCTTTGCACATGCTTTCCCTTCTGTTTAGAATGCTCTTGATGTGATACCATTCACCTTCTTTTGATCTTGACTCAAGTATCACCCTCCTAGTGAAGTACCACCTGGCCCCTATGTGAATAGCAAACACCACCCCCACCTCCCCTTCAGCATCCCCAGCCCTGTCTCCTGTTTTATATTTCCATAGCACTTAGAGTCCCCAGTCCATCTCAGCAGGAAAGAAACCTAGGCATAAACTGATGGCTTCACCACCGACCCCCCCCCCCGATGTCGTGCTCCAAATCCCCAGGGGAAAAGGTGCCCTAGGGCTCTTGCACAGACGAGACGCCTGGGACAAGGGGTCCACCCACCTCCTGCACCCTGAACACCATCAGGAAAGGGAGCCATACAAGGAATCCACCTGCACACGAAACCTGAAACCAGACACCTTCCTCGATGACAGGTGAGCACACACGCTTCCTCCCCTTGCCTGAGGTGCTCATCCAAGAAAGCTGAGCAGAGACGCTTCCCAGGGTCCATCTCCCTCTGGCCAAGGTCCTGGGAAATAGACATCTGATCCGACTACTCTGCCAGCCTCGGACCCACTCAGTGAGTCATAAGACCCAGATACTTCTTTCCATTCCAGCTCAATCCTTCTCACAGAGAAGCAAACTCCAGCCTCACAAACATGTTCATCATTAGCTCTGGAATTCCCTGGGTTGCGTCTACACAGGGGTCCCATGCAGACTACTCCACAAATGCCCTAGGGTTGCAAGCCACTTTCAAGCTGCCCTTAGAAAGGCAGAAACTGGCCCAATTAGGCAGACCAGCCAAGTGACTCGATGTGCTGCAAACTTGGACAACATCCTCCCTGAACACCAACACTTCCGAGTCCAAGCTTCCAACCTTCGCTCACAGGGCACTGAGCACCATGTCAGCATGAACACTGCTCTTTCCATTCACTGGCCTCCCAGTCCTTCCAATCAGAAACCAAGCTCCAGACACCACTCTATTTTCCCTTCAGAGAGAGAAGTCAACTGATGGAATAAAACACTCCCTGTGCACAGCACACTTCTATCCACATAGAATTCCTTGGTCTTTCTCATTCAGGCAGCCCTACAAGACCCACACCAACGAGAGATACCACAAGTTCGATCATCACGTATATATTTGACCTTGTGTTGATCCTTTTGATATTTTTATCTCAAAGTCAATGTCTCTATTGCTTTGTAATAATAATAATAATAATAATAATAATAATAATAATAATGACATGGTCACCTAAGGGTCTGGATCTCCATAGCCAGACAACATGGCTCTGGTCCAGATAAGGATGAAAACACAACCTCAGCCCAAGAAGCAAACTCCACACCCTCAGGGATCCTGACACGCCTCACGGGTGAAGAGTTCCTTTGCTACACGGTGTTGTCTGAGTCCAAAGGATACAGGCAACCTCCAGCATTCATTCTGTTTTCTTCATCAGTTCCCCAGCTCAAGTCGCAAGTGACTCACCAGGTCAAGCTTCCAGAGCCCAGGAGGAGCCTCCAGGTAAGCAGCACACCCCCTCCCCCGCCCCCGCCCTGGGAAGGCTGACAGGAGGCTCCATTTCCTTTGGGAGCACAATGTGCCACTCCCCGAGCTCCTAAAGAACCTACACTCCTTCTCCATTTCTCCCTCTCACAAAGGCCACCAAACCCTGTGACAGCTCTGAGGCTCTTTTACTTTAACAAATAATTTCTAATATTGGAATGTGGCTCGCAGAAGAGAAAACATGAACACCCACAAAGGATTCCTTTAATATCTCAGAAGACCATTTTCCCATTGTTTAATTAAACAAGGAAATAAAAATGCACAGATAGCCCCTTCCACTAGCAGGTCCGATTCACTTCACTGATTGAAAGATGAGCAAGAAATAAAAGGGTAACAGATGTTCTGAGGACCTGTCATGTCCATCACCTCAGGTTTGAAACTTCACATACATGCAAGGAAAGAAGCACCACCAAACATCTCGGCCTGGCAACTCTGACAGTCTGAATTGGAGTGACAGGGACAGACGATGAGGCTGGTGTGTTGGCTGAGGCTGGTGGCCCCAAAGAAGGTGCTCAGCCACTCTCCACCTGTGCCTCATTTGTCCTCAGCCAGGAATCTGCTTGCAGCCCTCACCTGTCACAACTGTCACGCGGGAGACTCACAGCCACCCCTGGAGCCCGCCCTGCCCACACCCTGCTACAGAATGCACTCAGATCTCCTCTGGGACCCCTGTCACCTCTACCCAGACCTGGAACTCCCCTGTCTGCTGCAAAGATCTAGGATTCCCCTTCTTCTTCCAAAATTACACTGGCCCAAGGCTTTCCTGAGAAAGGGAGAAGGCTACCTAGTGAATGGTTCACACCTTCTTTCCCCTTCTGTCATATTTCTCTCCACTTACCTTCCTACCTGTGCAAACTGTAAGTAACATATCCATGGAACATGAACATGATCTGAGATCTCAATCTTTCATTGCAGCCTTCTCAGGCCTCCTTGTGCAATAAAATACTGTATCCATAGGACAGGGAGTTTTAAAATTATTATTTACAGAATAATACAGCCCAAATCACCTCCTTTTTGGTTGCTCTTCATTAGGCAGAACAGTTTCTGTGTAAAAAGCCTTTCCATAGAGATGACCTTCCAGCAATTTCTTTTTTTTTAATTTTTATTATGTTATGTTAGTCACCATACACTACATCATTAGTTTTTGATGTAGTGTTCCATGATTCATTGTTTGTGTATAACACCCAGGGCTCCATGCAATACGTGCCCTCCTTAATACTCATCACCAGCCCATCCCAATCAACCATCCCCCTCCCCTCTGAAGCCCTCAGTTTGTTTCCCAGAGTCCATAGTCTCTCATGGTTCATTCCCCCTTCTGTTTACCCCCTTCCTTCTTTCCTTCCTTCTCCTACCGATCTTCCTACTTCTTATGTTCCATAAATGAATGAAACCATATGATAATTGTCTTTCTTTGCTTGACTTATTTCACCTTCCAGCAATCTCGTAAGGAGGAAACAGAAACTCTGTGGGATAACCTGACTCACCCAGCGTCAGGCAAGAAGTTCCAGAACTCAGCCCAGGGCTCCTGACGCCAAGCCTCCTGAAGCCACCAGCATTCCTCTATTCAAAGGAATTCCCAAAGACTCTCCTTCTGACTCCACCACCAAAGAAATGACAGAGAGAATATGGCACCTCAAAATATTGAGATGATACATTTAGTAAAGCTAGATAGTCAAGCTCAACTTTTTAAACAGTAAACGGCTGCTTTGAATAATTTTGAATTTTCCCTCGACCCTAATTGTAACTCTTGGGATGAAAAGACTAATCAGTGATGAAACATCACATTTGACAAATGACAAGACATCATCGAAGTCTGATGACAAAAAGCCATCTAACTCTAAATGTTGGCCACTCAACCATATCTTAGACCCAACTGAATAAACACTGTTAGACGGAGGAACAAAATATATCTTAAAAATACACAAAGAGTAAATCTCACCTTACCTTTCTAATAAAAGAGTGTTTCTAGAAAATAGCTGTTCAAAATACATTCATAAGCAATAAATGAACAGAGAAAATGTGATCCCCTGCAAAGTTCTCCCTGCTCGGAAACTAAGTACCCCTTTCACCAAATCCAGAATGCTGACAACTACTTAAGTTTTACTTCATGGCTCAACTAGAGAAAAGAGAAAAGCCCAGGAGATGGTGGGTTAATGAGAGGTTTTACCTCCAGTCCTGACGTGGATATGACATTTTGCCAAATGGCCCTGCTGCTTTCTCTGAATGCTGGCGTCCTGTGTCAAGCTGCCTCACTGACTCAGATGCAGACGTTCAAAACCTCGGGTCTTGTGGAGCCAGAGCAGAGAAGTGTCAGCTGGGGAGAAGATGGAACCTTGGACCTAAAGCCCGCACACCTGCTTAGGTTTCTGGGAGAAGGGGAAGCACAGACTTGTCTTTTAGTAGTAATTATCTTCACAGCCCATTGCCACCATCCCCGGGGGACAGGGCGCACGATGCTGAAGTTGGGTAATGGCTCTGGGGCTTCTAACCACCACACCTGTGCCTGAGGGAACAGGGAACACCCTGCTGAACTCGGGGTACTGCTTGAGGTCCATTACCTGCACTGTGTCGGGCCCGGGAAGCACCCCACTGAAGTTGGGGACTGTGCGATCCTTACCCTCACTCTTCCTGGGGAACATGGGAAACCCTGGAATGTCTGCGAGCCATCCCACAAAAGCTCTGGTGAGTGGGCGCCCTGGAGTTCATGGGTTTGGGGTCTACGGCCAGTTGACGGAGACTGGGCAGAAGAGATTTGCAAGGGAAAAAGAAAACTCACCTGAGTCTCCACGATGAACTCTCTCCACGTGCCCTTCCAGAACCCCACCTCCCACCTGGGGTGCCCCCTACTCCCAGACCCCCACCCCGGCACACAGCACACACTCACTCAGCCAGGAACTCCACAGGTCAACTCTCTCAGAGCTCCCCTTCTTTGACCCCAGGTCTGCTCCCAGGGCTGCTCCAGTCCGCCCACAGAGATGTAGCTCCACCCCCACACGGTGATTGGTTGGGGAGTGTGGTGCTTCCAGCCCCTTGAATGCTGGGCAACCCGCCCCCATGACCCATAACTCTGGGAGCGCAGGGAGTCCAGGAGGCGCAACGCCCTGCGCAGGCATGAGTGGGACCGTGGGCAGGGCCCCAAACAGAAGGTCCCTTCCATGGACCCCTCTAGCTGCAGACCACCCTCAGAGCCCTGCCCCTTCCCTTCTGCACCAACCCTCCCTGCAGGGGTGTGCCTGGTTCCTGGCAAGGTCAGCTGCTCTCAGACTGTTCCAGCCTTGGGCTTTAGGAAATGCAATGCTTTCATGCATTTCCAAGGCAATTTGAAGCCCAAAAAGGAATGCTCTAAGCAGGAAGAGCTTCGCCTTCTTGTCTCACCCATGGAGAGCATAGTGCTTCTTGGACCTTCAAAGCATCCTTCTAGGATGAGCCCATTTGTGCTGGAATCTATATACACATGCTTGGTTCTTCAGGGAAGGGGCCGGGATGAAGAACAGCTGCCCTTCTATGCTGTTGCAGTTGTGAACCAGGAACATTTATTTTTCACTTAAAAAGAAAACATAGTGTTATTGTCGACACTAAATGAATGAACCTTTTAAAACATTTTAGAGAGAAAGGAAGAGAGTTTTATTCAAACGCAAGTCAGGACAGCTGTCTGGGAGACACAATCTTCACAGTGAAGGGAGTGCTCTGGGGAAGGAACATTTGGGGCAGGGTTATAAATTTGTTCTGTTTTATGTACAGAGTTACACATCACAATGAGGAAGAAGATTCCAGAAAGTGACAGACTTTTTCTTATGTTTTCAGTATGTACAAGTCAGTATGACTTTAATCTTATGGGAGCCAGAGAGGTTCTTTTGTGTTCTTACCTTGATGCTGGCAATGGCATTTTTTGGTTATCTTTTTCTTTTCGAAGCAGATGGACAATATGTGCTTGGGGCAGAAATAGGGCCCATGCTTTGAGGTTTTGCCCAGTCATTTTGAGCTGGGTAAAATGTTAAAGGATAGCTTCCCTGGGAGGCCAAGATCAGGGCCCACAGATGGTATGAGATAAAAATTACTCTTATCCTTATCATTACTACCAAATGGAGGAACTTGAGATGAAAGCACCCTTCACGTAGTACAAAGAAATCAAAATGACCCCTATAGAAGGTTATCTACTCCATGGTCAACATAGGTAACTGAGGCGTTCACGGTCTCTGGACCCCTCCCCTTGTCCTGCCCAAATCTCTGAAGCATAGAGATCATTTACAGTCAGAATTTTAGAACTGCTAGACATCTTAGAGATGTCTGGCGCCATTCCCTTGGACTACAGAATACAACAGAATAGCTCACTGTCACAACACTAAAGTGCCCCTGGATGCACTAAGTTCTTTCTCTGCAAATTTTGCTTCATGTAAATCATAATCATAACATAGAAACACTACAATGGTTGTAAGTAAATAATTGGAGGTAAGGGAATATTTTAGCAATCTTTATAAGCATTGTCTCACTCTGTAGAAGAGGCTGTTTTTAAATACTATTTCCGAGATTACAGCACACTCTGAACATACCAGAGCCTCAATCAATTAAAAAAAGATAGTTCTTTCAGTAACTTTAATATCAGAAAAATATTATAGTATCTCTATTCCTAGGGATCTTTAAGTATCTTACTCAAAGGTCCTCCACTGAGATAATTATCTTAATGATCATGATGGGCAGAGGTTTAAAAGGGCAGCTGGATTTGTTCCAGTTGGCCACACAAGAAAATCCTGATACTTCCTAGGTTTCCAGATCGAGAAGACCAGAGGTAAGAGGGAAATGGTACCCTGTATGGAAGAACAAGGGATCTGGAGTCAGTTTGGAGATCCCACTTAGGTTTCTGACACTAAAATCCTCTGTAATTCATATAGTCTCTGAGCCCTTGTCTAACCGTCTAGAAAATGGGACTCGTTGTATCTACATCCTAGTTTAGACGTTTAAGAGGGAGAATGCTACACAGAGCCAGTATGGTGTCTCTCAAGAGCAGGTGCTCAGGAAGCCACAATTACCATTGGGTCTATTTATTTTCCAGAAAAAAAGAACACATGCTGAAACCGTTTTTCTAAAAGATGACTCACAAGATGATTTTCAAACCTTAAGGAAGGTCAAGACGCTGCTATTGTGTCATATTTCTCTCAGAAATCATGTTGTTAGACTGGTGGGGACAATAGCACCATCATCACTAGGAGTCGGGAGCTTCCCATTTCTATATGGCTATGTTGACCCCCTTAACTCAGGACCACCAGAAAGGACAGCTGGAGTGGGGGGAACACAGGCCAAGGCTGTCAGGTGTGGCTGGGATACGCAGAACTCTGATAGGAGGCTTAACTCCTGTCTACCTTATGATAGTGAGTGCTCTTCACAGACAAAGGGCCATTGTGTGTGAGCCCTGATGTAGAAAAGGTTGAGAATACGCATTGCGATTCCCTCTCTGACCCTTAGGATATTCAGCAAAGTTACATGGAATTTTTAAACATGTAGTGACTTCCTGGTTTTCTTTTCATTATGACTAGGGCTCCATTCCCTGGTGGCCTAAGAATATAATCCACTTAATTTCAGAATTTTAAAATTTGTAGACATAATTCATGGTCCAGCATATCGTCTGTTTGGGTAAATAGTCTATGACCACTTGAAAATAATGTATTCTGCACTTATTATGGAATGTTCCATATACGTCAATTAGGTCACATTTGTTACCAATGTTTTGTCTGCTTTTTTTATCAGATATTGAGAAAGGTATATTAAAATTTCCAAACAATGAGACTCTATTCAACATTGCATTGGAGAAGCTACCCAGTGTTACACGGCAAGAGAAACAAAAAGTGTAAGAATTGAGGGGATAATTGTGACTACTCACAGATATGATTGTGTACACAGAAAATCCAAAAGAGTCTACAAATACCCTATTAGAATTAAACATGAGGAAGACACAAAAAGATGGAAAAATATTCCATGCTCATGGATCGGAAGAATTAACATAGTTAAAATGTCCATGCTACCCAGAGCAATCTACACTTTCAATGCTATCCTGATCAAAATACCCAGGACATTTTTCAAAGAACTGCAACAAATAGTCCTTAAATTTGTATGGAACCAGAAAAGGCCCCGAATCACCAAGGAACTGTTGAAAAGGAAAAACAAAGCTGGGGGCATCACAATGCCAGATTTCGAGCTGTACTACAAAGCTGTGATCACAAAGACAGCATGGTACTGGCACAAAAACAGACCCATAGACCAATGGAACAGAATAGAGAACCCAGAAATGGACCCTTGGCTCTTTGGGCAACTTATCTTTGATAAAGCAGGAAAAAACATCCAGTGGAAAAAAGACAGGCTCTTCAATAAATGGTGCTGGGAAAACTGGACAGCTACATGCAGAAGAATGAAACTTGACCACTCTCTCACACCATACACAAAGATAAACTCCAAATGGATGAAAGACCTCGACATGAGACAGGAATCCATCAAAATCCTAGAGGAGAACATAGGCAGCAACCTCTACGACATCGGCCACAGCAACCTTTTTCATGACACATCTCCAAAGGCTTCTCTGAGAAACAAAAGAAAAAATGAACTTGTGGGACTTCATCAAGATGAAAAGCTTCTGCACAGCCAAGGAAACAGTCAAAAAAACTAAGGGGCAGCCCACGGAATGGGAGAAGGTATTTGCAAATGACACTACAGATTAAAGACTGGTATCCAAGATTTACAAAGAACTCCTCAAACTCAATACACGAGAAACAAATAAACACATCATAAAATGGGCAGAAGATATGAACAGACACTTTTCCAATGATGACATAAAAGTGGCTAACAGACACATGAAAAAAATGTTCAAAATCATTAGCCATCAGGGAAATTCAAATCAAAACCACACTAAGATACCACCTTATGCCAGTTAGAATCACAAAAATAGACAAGGCAAGAGACAACAATTGTTGGAGAGGATGTGGAGAAAGGGGATCCCTCCTACATTGTTGGTGGGAATGCAAGTTGGTACAGCCACTCTGGAAAACAGTGTGGAGGTCCCTTAAAAAGTTAAAAATTGAGCTACCCTATAATCCAGCAATTGCACTACTGGGTATTTACCCCAAAGATACAGATGTAATGAAGAGAAGGGCCATATGCACCCCAATGTTCATAGCAGCATTGTCCACAATAGCTAAATTGTGGAAGGAACCGAGATGCCCTTCAACAGATGACTGGATTAAGAAGTTGTGGTCCATATATACAATGGAATATTACTCAGCTATCAGAAAGAACGATTTCTCAACCTTTGCTGCAACATGGACGGCACTGGAGGAGATAATGCTAAGTGAAAAAAGTCAAGCAGAGAAAGACAATTATCCTATGATTTCTCTCATCTATGGAACATAAGAGCTAGGAAGATCAGTAGGGGAAGAAAGGGATAAAGAAAGGGGGGGTAATCAGAAGGGGAAATGAAGCATGTGAGACTATGGACTCTGAGAAACAAACTGAGGGCTTCAGAGGGGTGGGGGGTGGGGGAATGGGATAGACTGGTGATGGGTAGCAAGAAGGGCACGCATTGCATTGTGCACTGGGTGTTATACGCAACTAATGAATCATCAAACTTTACATCAGAAACCAGGATGTACTGTGTGGTGACTAACATAATATAATTTTAAAAATTTAAAATAAAAAAAAGGAATTAAACATGGAATTGAGAAATTTGAGATGGAGTGTAGCTTAACATTAGACAGTTTCTGGAGAAAAGGTAGAACATGTCGGTCTTGGGGTAGGCCACAGAGTGTACTAGCCATTTAAAAGAATTCAGTGGGGGGTGCCTGGATGGCTCAGCTGTTAAGTATCTACCTTTGGCTCTGGTCATGATCCCAGGGTCCTGCAATGGAGCCCCACATTGAGGTTCCTGCTCAGTGGGAAGCCTGCTTCTCCCTCTCACACTCCCCTTAAAAATGTGACATCTCTTCCTATCTTTTGACCACTAAGAAAATGAAAAGGTGAGCTGCAGACTGGGAAGTAAGGATTTGCAACACACGCACTGAGAAAGACTTGTCAATTAAGAATTCCTACTCATGAACCATAAAAAGACCATCTATTTCAAAATCAATATTTCACAAAAGATTTACTGATGGCCAATAAGCAGAGGAAAGGGTGCTCAACAGCATTATTTTCAGGAACATCCAGGCCTTTCCTAAAACAAAAACATACACATCAACCAGTATTCCCTAGATGGATGACATCTTTATTTCTGAGGACAACTTGGGAGAACAGATGAGCATCCAAGTAAAGTGATGGAATTCCTTACTCTCAGAGGATGGATAATTGACCTAAGTTAGGGCTGAGGATCTCAAACTACAGTACAATTTCTAGGCATCATTCGATCCTCTGAAGGCAGACAACTACCACACCCCTTCATATACCACACAGGTTGCTTCCCAACCCCCTACCATAAAGGAAGAAGATAAGACAGATAGGACTGGTAAGAAAGAGCAGAAATCACATGTGGGGATTATCCTGAAACACACTGATAACATAACTAGTGTAAGGAAGTGTAGGGAACTGACATGGACACAGACACAAGAGGTAATATTGTCTGAAATCGTCACATGCTGGTACCAGCTAATGAGGGCTCTGAGCATACCCTAGAATGCCTATACTCACAAGGGTTTGCGACATGGTCTCCGAGGACTGAAACTCTTGAAGACCTCAAAGTTTACCGGATTGACTGTTGGACTAAGAGATTCCCGTGTTCTGAGAACAGATACCAACTACTTGAAAGGCTCACTTGGGATCTCTCAGAGGCCCTACAAAAAGCTGAACCATTCCCTGAAAATCAATCGTGCGCGCGTGCGCACACACACACACACACACACACACACACAACCTGTCAATGGTCTAATTCATCAATTACTTAAACATTCAGGACTCTTCCAACCTTTTCTTTTGATATTTGTACTCACATGAAGTGTCATCGTTTCTAATTAACACTAATGTCAACATAGAGACGCACTGACACAATATTCACAAAATGGAACTTTCCTATTGTAATTTTCAACATTGTACATATTTTAGTTATTTTGGTAACTCATACGGGAGAAAATCTGCATCGAAAAACTCTAAATACTGACATTGAGTTTTAAGCCTAGAGAACAAAAATTGTCCAATTACACAGATAATAAGGAACCAAAGGGAAAGCATGGAAGTTGTAGTCTAATAATTTTACACAGAGACATCCTCTATTATTCTACTACTGAGGGGCATATTTTATTACCACTATATATGCATAAATTACTGCCATGTGGGCCTGCACAGGTATAATGAATGTACCACAGTAGAATGAAACGTCTGGGAACGGCTTGGTGGCATCTGTCATGAACAATTAAATTTCGTACTTGTATTTGGTGAACTTCCACTGTCTGTTCCTTTAGACAATGGACCATCTAGAGAACCCAGAAATGGACCCTTGGCTCTTTGGGCAACTAATCTTTGACAAAGCAGGAAAAAAACATCCAGTGGAAAAAAGACAGTCTCTTCAATAAATGGTACTGGGAAAATTGGACAGCTACATGCAAAAGAATGAAACTTGACCACTCTCTCACACCATACACAAAGATAAACACCAAATGGATGAAAGACCTCTACGTGAGACAGGAATCCATCAAAATCCTAGAGGAGAACACAGGCCGCAACCTCTACATCGGCCATAGCAACTTTTTCATGACACATCTCCAAAGGCAAGAGAAACAAAAGAAAAAATGAACTTGTGGGACTTCATCAAGATCAAAAGCTTCTGCACAGCCAAGGAAACAGTCAAAAAAAACTAAGAGGCAGCCCCTGGAATGGGAGAAGATATTTGCCAATGACACTACAGATAAAAGACTGTTATCCAAGATCTACAAAGAACTTCTCAAACTCAATAGGTGAGAAACAAATAATCAAATCAAAAAATGGGCAGAAGATATGAACAGACACTTTTCCAATGAAGACATACAAATGGCTAACAGACACATGAAAAAATGTTCAAAATCATTAGCCATCAGGGAAATTCAAATCAAAATCACATTGAGATACCTAACCTTACACCAGTTAGAATGGCAAAAATTGAGAAGGAAGGAAACAACAAATGTTGGAGAGGATGTGGAGAAAGGAGATCCCTCCTACATTGTTGGTGGGAATGCAAGTTGGTACAGCCACTCTGGAAAACAGTGTGGAGGTCCCTTAAAAAGTTAAAAATAGAGCTACCCTATGTCCCAGCCATTGCAATACTGGGTATTTACCCCAAAGATACAGATGTAGTGAAGAGAAGGGCCATAAGCACCCCAATGTTCATAGCAGCACTGTCCACAATAGCTAAATTGTGGAAGGAACCAAGATGCCCTTCAACAGATGACTGGATTAAGAAGCTGTGGTCCATATATACAATGGAATATTACTCAGCCATCAAAAAGAACAAGTTCTCAAACTTTGCTGCAACATGGACGGCACTGGAGGAGATAATGCTAAGTGAAATAAGTCAAGCAGAGAAAGACAATTATCATATGGTTTCACTCATTTATGGAACATAAGAAGTAGGAAGATCGGTAGGAGAAGAAAGGGAAGAAGAAGGGGGGGTAATCAGATGGGGGAATGAAGCATGAGAGACTACGGACTCTGGGAAACAACCTGAGGGCTTCAGAGGGGAGGGGAGTGGGGGAATGGGATAGACCCGTGATGGGTAGTAAGGAGGGCACGTATTGCATGGTGCACGCAGTGTTATACACAAGAAATGAATCATGGAACTTTACATCACAAACTAGGGATGTACTGTATGGTGACTAACATAATATAATAAAAAAATATTATTAAATTAAAAAAAAAACCAAACAGCTTTTCTGTTTCAAGAACAATCACAACTGAGAAGAAACCAATTTCCAATTTCTAAAGTAACACACAGACTGAGTTCCATTTCACTCCCCTTTAGTCACCTTCTCTTTGGGTTCTAAACTATTTCCTTGCCGCCTTTCCATGCTGAGCAAGGAGCGTGATGCGAAGCTCGATTCCAGAACCCTGGGATCATGATGTGAGCCAAAAGAAGACGCTTAACTGGCTGAGCCACCCAGGAGCCCCACCCATATTTTTCTGAAGCCAAAGGACACTTTCTCACGATGACTTCACATGACTTCAAGCAATGCCAGAGATCTGCACTTTGCCTCTAGGAGGTAGGAGATCAAGGCAATTGCAAACTCTCACAGTGGTTTCCCAAATACGAGGACCTGCCTTGTGACAGTGAGACCCTTATGAGCCCAGAAGAGGGGGCTGTGACACGTGGCTGTGGCTGGGCTTGTCCAGAGAACCAAATGTGTTTCCCCTGATGTCTCTGGGGAACAGATGACCCACACCATGAGTGAGTCCCTGCCACTGACCTGTCCAGAGATGGCCATCCTCAGGAAGGATGAGGATCAAGGACAATGCCAGAAGAGACCTCATCTGCCTCTTTTATCATTTCCTATTTTGGACAGTGGACAAATAACGGCCTACAAGTCCCCAGCTACCTTAGTCTCATCTGTGAATGACCCAGAGGTTTGACAAAACACTTAAGATTTTGTCCTCACAACTGCCCAAATATTTACATGTCAATAGAAAATAGTGCAATCAGTTCCTTAATTTTAAATGTAAATATGGAGGAGATAATGCTAAGTAAAATAAGTCAAGCGGAGAAAGACAATTATCATATGATTTCTCTCATCTGTGGAACATAAGAACTAGGAAGATCGGTAGGGGAAGAAATGGATAAAGAAAGAGGGGGTAATCAGAAGGGGGAATGAAGCATGACAGACTATGGACTATGAGAAACAAACTGAGGGCTTCAGAGGGGAGGGGGGTGGGGGAATGGGATGGGCTGGTGATGGATAGTAAGGAAGGCACGTATTGCATGGTGCACTGGGTGTTATACGCAACTAATGAATCATCGAACTTTACATCAGAAACCAGGGATGTACTGTATGGTGACTAACATAATATAATTTAAAAAATTAAAATAAAAAAATAAATAAATGTAAATGTGTGAATACATTCTTATTTTCTTCAAGACATTTATTTATTTTAGGGACGAGAGAGGGAGGGAAGGAGGGGCAGGAAGAGGGAGAAAGAATCTCAGGTGGACTCTGCACTGAGCACCCAGACCAAAGCAGGGCTCGATCTCAGATCATGACCTGAGGTGAATCCAGGAGTGGGATACTTAACTGACTACACCACCCAGTCGACCCAATAAATTCTTCATTTCATTTCATTCATAACCAACTGCTATGGGGTCACGGAGCTAATAATTAAGCACATTCTCATCTTTAGCATGAATATAGAGGAAGACAACCAAATTCTACCAAACTTCTAATGTAGGGAAGGGTGACAAACATCTCAAATCTGCCAAAACACTCTTCAGGTTATATCCATAGGTTTTAATGATGTACTCAAACAATTTTAAAAACTTATTTCTTTTTCATCAAACATACAAGGTTTACTTACAGTCAACTAGGCTTTGCACTGAAGTTCCAAATGGTTTGGTTTTTACCCGGATGGTAAAATTATCACTACAGAAAAATGGAAGGAAGCTGTTTGGTGGTTGTAGCCATTAGTCATAGATCAGTAAGTTCCAGCTTTATTTACCATATTTAGCCTAAAGAAATTAAGTCCTTCCTGCTACAAACCTTCTTCCACTTGAATTTTCTCAGTTATTCCCATAATAGTTAGATGCTATCCTGAGAGTTACAGGGAGAACTGGCAAAGACACTGGACTCTGGGTGTCCTGAAGGGGGAGGGAATGACCTGCTGTGAACGCTTTGCATCCCAGGCCATGCACCCTGCTGCCGCCTCACATGCTCAAATTGCTTTCATACTAGTGTGGCATTATCTGGTAATGCTGAGCCACACTCACATTCCTAGATGCAATGTTATCTAGGGTAACACTCGGTCACCCAGCCCAAGACACGCACATAAGAATGCTCCACAGCAGCGTTGTTCTTATTAACCTAAACCCAGAAAAACCCAAATGCTCCTCAACAGTAAAATGGGTAAAGTATGGCCTACTCATAGAAAAGAGTACTCTACAACAATATGAACAAAACTACCGCTAAACAACTTGAAACAATGTTTCTCACACCAAAGTGCTGAGACAATGATGTGAGTTACAAAGGACTAGATCCCTCCACAGAAGTTCAAACACAGGTCAAACAAATGGTTATTGATGAACTCACGTATGGGTGGTAAGACTAGAGTTACGGTCAAAAATCAGAGTCACAACTAAAAATGATATCAAAATGCAGATTATCATAAAGCCACCATCAAAGGGAAGAGGAAGATACGGAGTTGGATAGAGGCCATCTGAGGTTCTATCCTGGTTCCTTAACAAGGGTGTCAATGTATCGACCCTTTGCTTTTTCATTATTCTTTATTATCTTTTTCTCAAGAAATACATTGAGTTAGATTTTCTTGGTCGCACAAACACGGATATGAATATATCTAATGGACACTGTATTAGACATCATAGAACTGTCATTTATGCATCAATAACTGGAAAGAACCCAGTACCTTGGTTTTATACAGTCTTAGAAGCTAGTCCAGCTTAAGTCCTCAGTGAAAGCTTGCTGACTGAAATAACAGCACCACCAAAGGACTGTCTAGTCCATATATAAACTGACAATCCCTGATAAATCTACAGATCCCTTCGTGATGTTGAATGTTCACCATCGTGGTGCTACCAGATTTGTGTCTACTTGGTGCCCGTGGTTCTTGCTCATGCTGCTTCGAAGAATGAAGAGGTAGACCAGATGAAGGGAGGTGGGCAGCAAAGCAAAGTTTACTGAGCAAGAGAACAAAGCTCCCAGAGAGGGAGGGGAGTGGGTTGCCCCTGTAGTTTCTAAGTTTAGGGGTTTTTATGAGCTCTTTTATGGAACTATCTTAAGGAATCAGGATGTGCTGAGTTCTGCCAATCAGGGCTTTGGTCACGTATCTGTCTACCTATTAGGTTCATGTCCACATGCTGATGGTCTTTTTTTTTCCCTGACATCCGGCAGCTTAAGTCTTAACTGCCCCTTGCCCATGATACTGACAAATGATTTTGTGGTTGTCTTATTTTAGGACATTTTGCAGAAGTCATTTCTTAAAAGGCTACAAAGCAGAATGTCAGTGTGGTCCTATCCAAGCTGCAGAACAGGATGTCAGTGCTATTTTATTTTAACTGTGCTGACTCTGTACTTTCTTGTTGGGGACCCTGGTCCTGACTACCTAACTAAGAAGAAACTAAAAAAAAGGGGAGGATGCGGGTTTCACCTCCTCCAAGAAATCACCACCCCTGCAGCTCAGCGGATAACCCTCCATCACCCTGAACCCCGCTTCTCTCCAGGGGACTTTCCTTCATAACAACCCTCCCAACTTCCTCCTCCTCCTCCATGAAATACTGAACAGGTGACAACCGTTTCCTCGAACATCCCTGAGACACCAACGACAGACATCGAGGGAGACACGCGGAGACCGGAAGACGCTCAGCGAAAATATCTACTCTCCCCACAGCTGTCTGCAGGGCGCGCGCCGTCGCTACCGAACTTCCAGACACCAAACCGACAGCCCTGACCTGGTGTGGACGCGGGGAGGACCCTGCAGGGCTGAGGCCCGGGAGCACTAGCAGCGGGCGGCTGGCCGCTCCCTGACTGCAGACTGCCTGAGGGGCGCCAGGAACCGAATCCATGTGCTACGCGTAGACATAGACCCGCGGACCACGCAGCGGATCCGAGCCCAGAGAGGGGAGACCACACAGCCCACGCACAACCCCGCCAGGGACCCCACGTCACCTCACAACAAACCACGGAAACCCCACCGACTACACAGCGCGCCCTTCCTCCGCGGGGTCCTGTGAGCACGGACCCCTCGGCATCCCCCGGTCAGGCGGCTGCTCCTCACCTTCTCCTCCCGCGGCGGGCCCTGAGGAGACCCGGGTCCTGTGGGTGTGGCCGCGGAAACACGTCCTCCACTGCAGGTCCTGTCAGCCTGGACACGGACCCCCATCCTCTGTAGCGAGTCCTGAGGAGACCTGGGTCCTATCGGTGTGGACGCACAGCCACGTCCTCCACTGCGGGCAGTGTAGACCCGGACCCACGTCCTCCATTGCGGGTCCTATTGGTGTTGACATGGAAACATGTCCTCCACAGCGGGACCTGTCGGTGTGGATACGGACCCACATTCTCCACAGCGGGTCCTGAGGAGGCCGGGCTCCCGTCCCTGTGGAGGCGGCCCCATGTCCTCCACAGCCAGTGGAGCTTCTCCCATTCCTGTAACCAGAGGCAGAGACGAAGCCCCTGGAGCGCGCATGCCCCGCATAGTGAGGGAGCTGCCCTCGGGTGCCGCCTGCGACCAGGGGAGGCAGTGCAGGACTCCCTGCCCTCAGTACACTAGAAGCAGCCACCCCTCCCCCCGGCGCCCCTTGAATCCTATAAATTTGGAATTTTCTTTTTTCTTCTTTTTTTTCTTCTTCTTTTTCTATTTTATTTTAATTTTTTATTATAATAATATTTTTTTATTATATTAGTCAGCATGTTACAGTACCTCCCTGGTTTTTGATGTAAAGATCGATGAATCATTAGTTGCGTATAACACTCAGTGCACCACGCAATACCTGCCCTCCTTACTACCCATCACCAGCCTATCCCATTCCCCCACCCCCTCCCCTCTGAAGCCCTCGGTTTGTTGCTCAGAGTCCATAATCTCTCATGCTTCATTCCCCTTTCTGATTACCCCCCCTATCCTTATCCCTTTCTTCCCCTGCTGATCTTCCTAGTTCTTATGTTCCATAAATGAGTGAAACCATATGATAATTGTCTTTCTCTGCTTGACTTATTTCACTTAGCATTATCTCCTCCAGTGCCGTCCAAGTTGCAGCAAATGTTGAGAATTCGTTCTTTCTGATAGCTGAGTAATATTCCATTGTATATATGGACCACAGCATCTTAATCCAGTCATCTGTTGAAGGGCATCTCAGCTCCTTCCACGATTTAGCTATCATGGACAATGCTGCTATGAACATTGGGGTGCATATGGCCCTTCTCTTCACTATGTCTGTATCCTTGGGGTAAATACCCAGTAGTGCAATGACTGGGTCATAGGGTACCTCCATTTCTAACTTTCTAAGGGACCTCCACACTGCTTTCCAGAGTCACTGTACCAACTTGCATTCCCACCAACAATGTAGGAGGGATCCCCTTTCTCCACATCTTCTCCAGCATTTGTTGTTTCCTGCCTTGTCAATTTTTGCCATTCTAACTGGCGTAAGGTGATATCTCAAGGTGGTTTTGATTTGAATTTCCCTGATGGCTAATGATTTTGAACATTTTTTCATGTGTCTGTTGGCCATTTGTATGTCTTCATTGGAAAAGTGTCTGTTCATATCTTCTGCCCATTTTATGATTTGTTTATTTGTTTCTTGTGTATTGAGTTTGAGAAGTTCTTTATAGATCTTGGATATCCGTCTTTTATCTGTAGAACCACTTGCAAATATATTCTCCCATTCCGTGGGCTGCCCCTTAGTTTTTTTTGACTGTTTCCTTGGCTGTGCAGAAGCTTTTTATCTTGATGATGTCCCACAAGTTCATTTTATCTTTTGTTTCTCTTGCCTTTGGGGATGTATCATGAAAAAGGTTGCTTTGGCCGATGTCGTAGAGGTTGCTGCCTATGTTGTCCTCTAGGATTTTGATGGATTCCTGTCTCACATTGAGGTCTTTCATCCATTTGGAGTTTATCTTTGTGTATGGTGTGAGAGAGTGGTCAAGTTTCATTCTTTTGCATGTGGCTGTCCAATTTTCCCAGCACCATTTATTGAAGAGACTGTCTTTTTTCCACTGGATGTTTTTTCCTGCTTTATCAAAGATTAGTTGCCCAAAGAGCCGAGGGTCCATTCCTGGGTTCTCTATTCTGTTCCATTGGTCTATGGGTCTGTTTTTGTGCCAGTACCATGCTGTCTTTGTGATCACAGCTTTGTAGTACAACTTGAAATTCGGCATTGTGATGCCCCCAGCTTTGTTTTTCCTTTTCAACACTTCCTTGGTGATTCATGGCCTTTTCTGGTTCCACACAAATTTAAGGACTATTTGTTCCAGTTCTTTGAAAAATGTCCTCGGTATTTTGATCGGGATAGCATTGAAAGTGTAGATTGCTCTGGGTAGCATGGACATTTTAACTATGTTAATTCTTCCGATCCATGAGCATGGAATAGTTTTCCATCTTTTTGTGTCTTCTTCAATGTCTTTCAAGAGTGATTTGTAGTTCCTAGAATATAGATCCTTTACGTCTCTGGTTAAGTTAATTCCAAGGTAATGTATGATTTTTGGTGCTATTGTAAATGGGATGGATTCCCTAATTTCTCTTTCTTCAGTCTCATTATTCGTGTATAGAAATGCAACTGATTTCTGAGCATTGATTTTGGATCCCGCCACATTACGGAATTGCTCTATAACTTCTAGTAGTTTGGGAGTGGATTCTTTTGGGTTTTCCATATAGAGTATCCTGTCATCTGTGAAGAGAGACAGTTTTACTTCCTCTTTGCCGATTTGGATACCTTTGATCCCTTTTTGTTGTCTGATTTTTGTTGCAAGGACTTCTAGTACTATGTTGAATAATAGTGGTGAGAGTGGGCATCCTTGTCATGTCCCTGATCTTAAGGGAAAGGCTTCCAGCTTTTCCCCATTGAGAATGATATTTGCAAAGGCTTTTCTTAGATGGTTTTCATGAACTTGAGGAATGTATCCTCTATCCCTACACTCTGAAGGGTTTTAATCAGGAAAGGATGCTGTATTTTGTCAAATGCTTTTTCTGCATCAATTGAGAGGATCATATGATTTTTGGCTTTTTTCTTGTTGATATAATCTATCACACTGATAGATTTGTGAATGTTGAACCACCCTTGCATCCCAGGAATGAATCCCACTTGGTCATGATGGATAATCCTTTCAATGTACTGTTGGGTTCTATTAGCAAGGATCTTGTTGAGAATTTTGCGTCCATATTCATCAGGGAAATTGGTCTGTAATTCTCCTTTTTGATGGGGTCTTTGCCTGGTTTGGGGATCAAGGTAACTGAAATGGAATACAATATCCTGTCTTTTTCAGAAATACTTCAAGAACAATTACTTGGAAAGCATATACAATAAAATGAAACATAGAACCAAACTTTACAACTTACACCAAAATTCACACAAAATTGGACATAAACTTAAAATGCAGAACTCTCAAATTATCAAAAAGAAAACATAAAAGGAATCTACATGACCTTGGGCTTGGTGATGAGTTTTAGCACACAACTCCAAAAGCCAGTCCAAAAAAGTTAAAAAAATTAATACTGGGAACTTTATAAAATTAACACCTCTACTATGAAGGACCTTGCTCAGAGAACTAAAAGACAACCCACAGACTGCAGGGAAATATTGCCAAAACATTCACCTGATAAAGAATTTGTATTCAAACTATACAAAAACCCCTCAGAACTCAGCAATAAAAAACCCACCTAACAGACAATGGGTAAATATCTGAACACACACCTGCACAAAGAAGATATACAAATACAAAACAAGCATACAAAAATATGCCCATCATCCTCTTTCATCATTAAATAAACAACAGTGAGCTAGCACTGCTCTCCTATTAGAAATGCTAAAGTCCAAAAACTGAGAACCCCCATTGGTGGAGGGTGGGAATGACACAGAAGAATCTCTGAAAACTGGGTAGAAGCCACCCTTTGGTGCTATGGTCTGGTGAGTGAAATTTACACTTAGAAAGGCAGGCTCCATTTCTAGGGATGTCTCTCCACCAAGAATAGAATGACTAAATCTGAAGAAACTCCTATCAAAAGAGAAGGTCCAGACTCAAATTTGCATAACAACCATACCCTCATTTACTGTGCTTGGCCTAATACTGTCCCTTAACTGACCTTCTCACCACCACCCAAGAGCTTTCTTTTGTCTTCAGATGAAGATATTTAAGTTGATGGCTTTAAGCTACTTGGGAGACATACTCCATTTTCCTAGGTATACAGGCTCTTAAACTTTTGTGGGTTTTTTTTGTTCATCTTTTATTTGGGGGGGTGGTCTCCACCAAGAATCTAGTGGAGAAGGGCGAAAATTATTTTTACTCACCTGCACATGTAATGCAATACTATTAAATAATAGAAAAGAATGAGCGGTCAACCCATGCTAAGACATGGAGGAATTTTATGTGTAAATTGCTGTGAAAAAAAAAAGTCAGTCTGAAGAGCCAACATATAGCACAAACCCATTTATGTGACATATGGAAAAAGCAAAACTAAAGAAATGATAAACAGATTATGAGGTCGAGTTAAAAGTTTTGCATAGAGGGGCGCCTGGGTGGCTCAGTTCCCTAACAGTCTGCCTTTGGCTCAGGTCATAGTTCCCAAGTCCTGGGAACTCTCTGCCCCTCACCCCACTCGAGCTCTCTCAATCACTCTCTCTCTCTGAAATAAATAAATAAAATCTTTGTAAAAAAGAAAAAAAAAAGTTTCACATAGAATACTTTAATGATGGATACCGCTTCTATGCATTTGTTGACCCAAAGAGGAAATCATAATGTTGAGGGAACAGAAGGCAAGCTGGGGACAAAGCAAAAGCTGACATCCCACACACCCTGTCCCAATGGGATGTCCTGGCTGAAGGAAAAACCAAATAGTTAACTTATGGAGCTCACAATCCTGCATGACAGGAGTCTCCCTCAGTTTTACAAACGTCTTAGCAATTTACAAGAACAAAGCTATCAATAACCTAGCTTCCAGAAGGGAATGTATGTAGACACAATTAAATTTCCTACTACCTACAGCCCATTGAACAATTCCTTGAAACAGGCACAGTGACATTCCTCTAGGGCCTCAACTGCCTAGATGTGAATACTTTGCTAAGGGCAAAAGGCAATCCTAGCCCCAGCCGCCCCACCCCCAGGATCCTGCAAGTCTACTTTCACACATAAAAGTTCCTTTGGAAACTTCCTTTATCTCTAAACCCACCCTCCCAAAATACGTGTTGGCAATCATCCCCCAAGCATATGGCCCAGTGATACACATCTGAAGGGTCTCATGACTAAGGTTTTATTAGATGGTAATAAATGACCTTTTCCCACCAATAGCTAGCCCTCTCAAGGTCCTGGAAACCTTGCTTCCAAAATTGCTTAGAGTCTTATGCTAACCCTAACCCCCTCCCAACTTGAGGTTATATAATGGGCCACTCCTCATGACTCCAGTGCAGCTCTTTCTGCCCATGGGTCCTATCCCCCTGCTTTAATAAACCACCTTTTTGCACCAAAGGATGAGGGAGCAGAAGGCAAGCTGAGGACAAAGCAGGAACTGACACCCCGCAAACCCCACCCCCCCGACCATGGGATGTACATGACATTCGGGTACTGGTTTCTGCCAGCTCCTAGTGGAGGTCCTGTGGCCAGAAGCGGCTAGACCAGGGATGTGGAGGGGATCACAGTAGATAAATCAGGAGGAAACCTCACACGGGAGTCTTAAGATTGGCAGCCGTGCTAGTCACTTAGGTGGCTGTCCCATGCCCAAGACAGACGACTTTGTATAAAGACAACAGTAAAGAGAGGGCATCATTAGGGGTGCCTGGGTGGTGCAGTCGTTAAGCGTCTGCCTTCGGCTCAGGGCGTGATCCCAGTGTACTGGGATCGAGCCCCACATCAGGCTTCTCCGCTAGGAGCCTGCTTCTTCCTCTCCCACTCCCCCTGCTTGTGTTCTCTCTCTTGCTGGCTGTCTCTGTCAAATAAAGAAATAAAAATCTTTTAAAAAAAGAGAGAGGGCATCAAGTTTCTGGGTCTTATTACCATCCCAGCCAGGGTACTAACTTCCAGCCAAAAGGCAGGCTTTTTCCTCCCCATAGAGTAGCTATGGGCTGGAGGATTGCAGCCTGACCTATCAACATGAAAGTGTTCCAATAAGACTGTACTCCTTGAAGAGTGCCTGAAAGGAGAGTAAAGGAAGAAGAGAGAAAGTACTCATCAATTTTGCACCAAAGCTCAGAGTCTGGATGAAAAGACTCAAAGCCCCACATTCGGGCGCCATATGATGAGGTTGTGGAATATAGATGAGGTTCAGTGGGGTGGAGTCCGGAGCTGAACACAAAGAAAGAATTCTTGAGATGTCTTTGGTGCAAAATGGTGGTTTATTAAAGCAGGGTGACAGGACCTGTGGGCAGAAAGAGCTACTGCACCGGGGTTGTGAGGGGTGGCTGACTATATACTACGGGGCTGGGGGAGGTAAGAAGAAAGGGTGGTTGAGAAAGTACTTTCATATGTTAAAGAAGATTCACAAGATACCAGAGGCCTTGCCATTGTCGAGTTAAGTGGTTTTTTTCCTCTAGCAAGGCATTAACATTAAGATAGTTGGGAACTTCGTGGATTCCTAGAAGTATCTGCCTATGGTCTACAGGCTATAAGACATTTAGTTGTATTTACATTCCCTTCTTTTTTTTAATAATAAATTTTTATTGTTATGTTAGTCACCATACAGTATATCCTCAGTTTTTGATGTAATGTTCCATGATTCATTATTTGCATATAACACCCAGCGCACCATGCAATATGTGCCCTCCTTAATAGCCATCACCAGCCTATCCCAATACCACACTCCCCTCCCCTCTGAAGCCCTCAGTTTGTTCCCCAGAGTCCACAGTCTCTCATGGTTCATTCCTCCTCCTATTTACCGCCCCTTCATTATTCCCTTCCTTCTCTTACTGATCCTCCTATTTCTTATGTTCCATACATTCCCCTCTGGAAACTAGGTTAGTGATGTAAATCCTTTGTTCTTGAGGGGACCCCTTTTTCAGCTGGTCCCCTGAGGCGAGGTGGATAGGTACCAGACCATCCTGAACATCCACGGAATCAGCCTGAGATGCAGGAAGATACATCTGGATCTCTACAATTGAACATCTCCAGTGCTGAGTATTGAGGTGCCAAGCGGGGAGCCATGAAACCGTGCACAGATATTGGATGATAAACGGAAGGGGGAGGGAGCTGCCACGTTCGGGCATTGGAAAGCGGTAGCCACTTGCACGGGGAAGTGGGCGGACTCGCGGACGGCACCCGCGAGAGAGCGGACTGAGACCGTGAGCCGGGGAACACACGTGACCAGACTGAAACGGAGCTCCAGTGTGCTCACTGGAACCAGACTGAGACCAAGAGCTCTGGAGCACATGGGGGCGGCTGGCGGCTGGTGGTGTTAGAAACACAAAGGACAGAGACATGCCAGCCCTAGTAGTGAGGACTGGGATGCCGGCTATAGGGCGCACATCCAAAGACGCTGCAGGATTGAGAAGCACCAACAGAAACAGAGTTAAAGTGGCCAGAACATCACTGGAGAACGGTCTGCGATCCCTCTGTTCTGAGACAGAGGCTGAGATTCGGCTACTGCTGCTCTGATTCTCAGAAGAGGCACAGCAAACCGCCAGGGAAAGCCGCCAGAGAACAAAAGCCTGGAAAAACCTGTTCACAGTGTGCCCATCAACATCCCCCCCTCGCAGGGGACATGGAGATGCTACCCAAACAGGGTTGCCTGAGTATCAGCGTGGCAGGCCCCTCCCCCAGAAGGCAGACTGAAAAATCAAGAAGCCCACATCCCTAAGGTCCCTATAAAACAAGTGTGCACTGTCTGGGTCCTGGTCAATAATTTGGGCTCTGGACAACCCCGCAACCTCTCCTCATCAGAATGACGAGAAGGAGAAATCCCCCCCAGCAAAGAAAAGACAATGAGTCTGTGGCCTCTGCCACAGAACTAATGGATATGGATATAACCAAATTATCAGAAGTGGAGTTCAGAGTAACAATGGCCAAGATGATGTGTAGACTTGAAAAAAGTATTAATGAAAATGTTAATGAGAATATAGAATCTCTAAGGGTGGAAATGAAAGCGAATCTGGGAGAAATTAAAAATTCTATGAGCCAAATGCAGTTTAAACTAGAGGCTCTGATGATCAGGGTGAATGAGGCAGAAGAACGTATCAGTGAATTGGAGGATGGGTTAGTAGAAGAGAAAGCTAAAATAGAAACTTGGCTCAAAAAAATCCAATCTCAAGAATGTAGGTTACGGGAGATTAGGGACTCAATGAAACGTTCCAATGTCAGAATCATCGGTATCCCCAAGGGGGTGGAGAAAAACAGAGGTCTAGAAGAGATATTTGAACAAATTGTAGCTGAAAACTTTCCTAATCTAGCAAAGGAAACAAGCACTCGTGTCCAAGAGGCAGAGAGGACACCTCCCAAGCTCAACCACTACAAACGTACGCCATGTCACGTCATAGTGCAGTTCGCAAATATTAGATCTAAGGACACAGTACTGAAAGTGGCCAGGGCAAAGAAATTTCTCACGTACCAAGGCAAAGGTATCAGAATTACGCCAGACCTGTCTACACAGACCTGGAATGAGAGAAAGGGTTGGGGGGGGGGCATTTTTAAAGCTCTTTCAGAGAAAAACATGAAGCCAAGGATCCTTTACCCGACAAGGCTGTCATTCAGAATTGATGGAGATATAAGGACCTTCCAGGATTGCCAGACACTGACCAATTTTGTAACCACAAAACCAGCCCCACAGGAGATATTAAGGGGGGTTCTATAAAAGTAAAAAGGTCCCAAAAGTGATACAGAACAGAAAGTCACAATCTATAGAAACAAAGATTTTACAGGCAACATGGCATCATTAAAACCATATCTCTCAATAATGAGTCTCAATGTAAATGGCCTAAATGCTCCCATAAATGCCACAGGGTTGCAGATTGGATAAAAAGACATGACCTATCCATTTGCTGTCTACAAAAGACTCATTTTGAACCTAAAGATACAACCAGACTGAAAGTAAAGGGATGGAATACCATCTTTCATGCCAATGGACCTCAAAAGAAACCTGGGGTAGCAATTCTCATATCAGACAGATTGGATTTTAAACTAAAGAGTATAGTTAGAGACACAGAAGGGCACTATATTATTCTTAAAGGATGTATCCAACAAGTGGATATGACAATTATAAATATATATGCCCCCAACAGGGGAGCAGCAAGATACACAAGGCAACTCTTAACCACAATAAAGAGACACAGAGATAAAAATACGTTAATAGTAGAGGACCTCAACACTCCACTATCAGCAATAGACAGAGTACCGGAGCAGAAAACCAGCAAAGAAACAAGAGCTTTGAATGCCATACTCGTGAGTTAGACATCATAGATATATATAGAACACTACAACCCAGAACCAAAGAATACTCATTCTGTTCTAATGCCCATGGAACATTCTCAAGAATAGACCATGTTCTGGGTCACAAAACAGGTCTCAACAGACACCAAAACACTGAAATTATTCCCTGCATATTCTCAGACCACAACGGTTTGAAATTGGAACTCAACCACAAGGAAAAATTTGGAAGAAACTCAAACACTTGGAGACTAAGAACCATCCTGCTCAAGAATGGTTCGATAAACCAGGAAATCAAAAATCAATTGAAACAATCTAAGGAGACCAACAAGAATGAAAACACAACGGTCAAAAACCTATGGAAAATTGCAAAGGCACTCCTAAGGGGAAAATACATAGCCATCCAAGCGTCACTCAAAAGAATAGAAAAATCTAAAATGCAGTTTTTATATTCTCACCTCAAGAAGCTAGAACAGCAACAGAGTAACCGGTCTAATCCATGCACAAGGAAGCAGCTGACCAAGATTAGAGTAGAAATCAATGAATTAGAAACCAGGAGTACAGTAGAGCAGATCAACAGAACTAGAAGCTGGTTCTTTGAAAGAGTAAATAAAATTGATAAACCCTGGCAGACTTATCCAAACGAATAGAGAAAGGACCCAAATTAATAAAATTATGAATGAAAAGGGAGAGGTCACGACCAACAGCAATGAAATTGGAAAGATTATTAGAAACTTTTATCAACATCTTTATGCCAATAAATTAAGCAATCTGGAAGAGATGGAGGCCCTCCTGGAAACCCATAAACTACCAAGACTAAAAAAGGAAGAAATTGATTTTTTAAACAGGCCAATTAATTATGAAGAAATTGAGTCAGTGATAAACAATCTTCCAAAAAATAAGACTCCAGGCCCAGACGGTTTTCCTGGAGAATTCTACCAAACATTCAAAGAAGAAATAATACCTATTCTCCTAAAGCTATTTCAAAAAATAGAAACAGAAGGAAAGCTACCAAACTCATTCTATGAGGCCAATATTACCTTGATCCCCAAACCAGGCAAAGACCCCATCAAAAAGGAGAATTACAGACCGATTTCCCTAATGAATATGGACGCCAAAATCCTCAACAAGATTCTTGCTAATAGAACCCAACAGTACATTAAAAGGACTATCCATCATGACCAAGTGGGATTCATACCTGGGATGCAAGCGTGGTTAAACATTCGCAATTCGATCAACGTGATACATCATATCAACAAGAAAAGACTCAGGAACCATATGATCTTCTCAATTGATGCAGAAAAAGCATTTGACAAAATACAGCATCCTTTCCTGATTAAAACCCTTCAGAGTGTAGGAATAGAGGGTACATTTCTCATCCCATAAAAGCCATCTATGAAAAGCCTACAGCAAATATTACTCTCAATGGGGAAAAGCTGGAAGCCTTTCCCTTAAGATCAGGAACACGACAAGGATGTCCACTCTCGCCACTACTATTCAACATAGTACTAGAAGTCCTTGCAACAGCAATCAGACAACAAAAAGGGATCAAAGGTATCCAAATCGGCAAAGAAGAAGTCAAAATGTCACTCTTTGCAGATGACATGATACTCTATATGGAAAACCCAAAAGAATCCACTCCCAAATTATTAGAAGTTATAGAGCAATTCAGTAATGTGGTGGGATACAAAATCAATGCTCAGAAATCAGTTGCATTTCTATACACGAACAATAAGACTGAAGAAAGAGAAATTAGGGAATCCATCCCATTAAAAACCATACGTTACCTTGGAATTAACTTAACCAGAGACATAAAGGACCTATATTCTAGAAACTATAAATCACTCTTGAAAGACATTGAGGAAGACATAAAAAGATGGAAAGATATTCCATGCTCATGGATTGGAAGAATTAGCATAGTTAAAATATCCATGCTACCTAGAGCAATCCACACTTTCAATGCTATCCCGATCAAAATACCAATGACATTTTTCAAAGAACTGGAACAAATAGTCCTTAAATTTGTATGGTACCAGAAAAGGCCCCAAATCTCCAAGGAACTGTCGAAAAGGGAAAACAAAGCTGGGGGCATCACAATGCCGGATTTCAAGCTGTACTACAAAGCTGTGATCACAAAGACAGCATGGTACTGGCACAAAAACAGACACATAGACCAATGGAACAGAATAGAGAGCCCAGAAATGGACCCTTGGCTCTTTGGGCAACTAATCTTTGACAAAGCAGGGAAAAACATCCAGTGGAAAAAAGACAGTCTCTTCAATAAATGGTGCTGGGAAAATTGGACAGCTACATGCAGAAGAATGAAACTTGACCACTCTCTCACACCATGCACAAAGATAAACTCCAAATGGATGAAAGACCTCGATGTGAGACTGGAATCCATCAAAATCCTAGAGGAGAACATAGGCAGCAACCTCTACAACATTGGCCATAGCAACCTTTTTCATGACACATCTCCAAAGGAAGAGAAACAAAGGAAAAAATGAACTTGTGGGACTTCATCAAGATAAAAAATCTTCTGCACAGCCATGGAAACAGTCAAAAATACTAAGAGGCAGCCCACGGAATGGGAGAAGATATTTGCAAATGATACTACAGATAAAAGACTGGTATCCAAGATCTACAAAGAACTTCTCAAACTCAATACGCGAGAAACAAATAAACAAATCATAAAATGGGCAGAAGATATGAACAGACACTTTTCCAATGAAGACATACAAATGGCTAACAGACACATGAAAAAATGTTCAAAATCATTAGCCATCAGGGAAATTCAAATCAAAACTACAATAAGTTACTACCTTACGCCAGTTAAAATGGCAAAAATTGACAGGGAAGGAAACAACAAATGCTGGAGAGGATGTGGAGAAAGGGGATCCCTCCTACATTGTTGGTGGGAATGCAAGTTGGTACAGCCACTCTGGAAAACAGTGCGGGGGTCCCTTAAAAAGTTAAAAATTGAGCTACCCTATGATCCAGCCACTGCTGGGTATTTACCCCAAAGATACAGACGTATTGAAGAGAAGGGCCATAAGCACCCCAATGTTCATAGCACCTTTGTCCACAATTAAATCGTGGAAGGAACTGAGATTCCCTTCAACAGATGACCAGATTAAGAAGTTCAAAAAACAGCATCCTTTCCTGATTAAACCCCTTCAGAGTTTAGGAATAGATGGTATATATCTCAAGATCATAAAAGCCATCTATGAAAAGCCTACAGCAAATATCATTCTCAATGGGGAAAAGCTGGAAGCCTTTCCCTTAAGATCAGGAACACGACAAGGATGCCCACTCTTGCCACTATTATTCAACATATTACTAGAAGTATTTGCAACAGCAATCGGACAACAAAAAGGGATCAAAGGTATCCAAATCGGCACAGAAGAAGTCAAACTGTCTCTTTTCGCAGATGACATGATACTCTATATGGAAAACCCAAAAGAATCCACTCCCAAACTACTAGAAGTTATAGAGCAATTCAGTAATGTGGTGGGATACAAAATCAATGCTCAGAAACCAGTTGCATTTCTATACACGAATAATGAGACTGAAGAAAGAGAAATTAGGGAATCCATCCCATTTACAATAGCACCACAAACCATACGTTACCTTGGAATTAACTTAACCAGAGACGTAAAGGACCTATATTCTAGAAACTATAAATCACTCTTGAGGGGTGCCTGGGTGGCACAGCGGTTAAGCGGCTGCCTTTGGCTCAGGGCGTGGTCCCGGCGTTATGGGATCGAGCCCCACATCAGGCTCCTCTGCTATGAGCCTGCTTCTTCCTCTCCCACTCCCCCTGCTTGTGTTCCCTCTCTCGCTGGCTGTCTCTATCTCTGTTGAATGAATAAATAAATAAAATCTTAAAAAAAAAATCACTCTTGAAAGACATTGAGGAAGACATAAAAAGATGGAAAGATATTCCATGCTCATGGATTGGAAGAATTAACATAGTTAAAATGTCCATGCTACCCAGAGCAATCTACACTTTCAATGCTATCCCGGTCAAAATACCAATGACATCTTTCAAGGAACTGGAACAAATAGTCCTTAAATTTGTATGGAACCAGAAAAGGCCCCGAATCTCCAAGGAACTGTTGAAAAGGAAAAACAAAGCTGGGAGCATCACAATGCCAGATTCTGAGCTGTACTACAAAGCTGTGATCACAAAGACAGCATGGTACTAGCACAAAAACAGACACATAGACCAATGGAACAAAATAGAGAACCCAGAAATGGACCCTCAGCTTTGGGCAACTAATTTTTGATAAAGCAGGAAAAAACATCCAGTGGAAAAGAGACAGTCTCTTCAATAAATGGTGCTGGGAAATTGGACAGCTACATGCAGAAGAATGAAACTTGACCACTCTCTCACACCATACACAAATATAAACTCCAAATGGATGAAAGACCTCAATGTGAGACAGGAATCCATCAAAATCCTAGAGGAAAACATAGGCAACAACCTCTACGACATCGGCCAAAGCACCCTTTTTAATGACACATCTCCAAAGGCAAGAGAAACAAAAGATAAAATGAACATGTGGGACTTCATCAAGATGAAAAGCTTCTGCACAGCCAAGGAAATAATCAAAAAAAAACTAAGAGGCAGCCTATGGAATGGGAGAATATGTTTGCAAATGAGACTACAGATAAAAGACTGGTATCGAAGATCTACAAAGAACTTCTCAAACTCAATACGCGAGAAACAAATAAATCATAAAATGGGCAGAAGATATGAACAGACACTTTTCCAATGAGGACATACAAATGGCCAACAGACACATGAAAAAATGTTCAAAATCATTAGCCATCACGGAAATTCAAATCAAAACCACCTTGAGATACCACCTTACGTCAGTCAGAATGGCAAAAATTAACAAGGCAGGAAACAGCAATTGCTGGAGAGGATGTGGAGAAAGGGGATCCCTCCTACATTGTTGGTGGGAATGCAGGTTGGTGCAGCCACTCTGGAAAACAGTGTGGAGGTCCCTTAAAAAGTTAAAAATTGAGCTACCCTATGACCCAGCCATTGCAATACTGGGTATTTACCCCAAAGATACAGACGTAGTGAAGAGAAGGGCCATATGCACCCCAAATGTTCATAGCAGCATTGTCTACAATAGCTAAATCATGGAAGGAACCAAGATGCCCTTCAACAGATGACTGGATTAAGAAGATGTGGTCCGTATATACAATGGAATATTACTCAGGTATCAGAAAGAATGATTTGTCAACCTTTGCTGCAACATGGACAGCACTGGAGGAGATAATGCTAAGTGAAATAAGTCAAGCAGAGAAAGACAATTATCCTATGATTTCTCTCATCTATGGAACATAAGAACTAGGAAGATCAGTAGGGGAAGAAGGGGATAAAGAAAGGGGGTAATCAGAAGGGGGAATGACACATGAGAGACTATGGACTCTGAGAAACAAACTGAGGGCTTCAGAGGTGAGGGGGTTGGGGGAATGGGATAGACTGGTGATAGGTAGTAAGGAAGGCACGTATTGCATGGTGCACTGGGTGTTATACGCAACTAATGAATCATCAAACTTTACATCAAATACCAGGGATGTACTGTATGGTGACTAACATAATTTAATAAAAAAATTTAATAAAAAAAAGAAATGCTTTGTCCTTGTAATCTGCTAAGACATTTGCAAACTGAGGGAGACTTAATTCTTGCAAGATTGTGGTATCTATAGGTTAACTGTTTCTTTGTCCTTTAGGGCAAACAGGAGTGCATGAGGAATGCCACATACATGGTGGGGTGGGGTTTGTGGGGTGTCAGTTCTTGCTTTGTCCTCAGCTTGCCTTCTGCTCCCTCATCACCAAAGACATCTCAAGAATTCCTTCTTGATCGTCGGCTCTGGACCTCACCTCACCTCACCTCACCTCACCTCACCTCACCTCACATCACCTCACTGATATCCCACCACCTCATCAATAATCTATTCAAATAAAGTTACCTAGAATGTGTGATTGTCCCAGGATGGAATACATAATGTGACAAATAATCTAAGTGTATTAGAAAAGTCCAGGTGGGGGGGGGGGGCGGGCACCTCGGTGGCTCAATCAGTTAGGCGGCTGACTCTTGATTTCCACTCAGGTCATGATCTCACTGTCATTGAAACTGAGCCCCTCACTGGGCTCTGCGCTCAATGCAAAGTCCACTTCAGATTCTCTCCTCTCCCTCTAGCTCAGGTATGTGCACTCTATAACAAATACATAGAAGAAGAAGAAGAAGAAGAAGAAGAAGAAGAAGAAGAAGAAGAAGAAGAAGAAGAGAAAGAAGAAAGAAAGAAAGAAAGAAAGAAAGAAAGAAAGAAAGAAAGAAAGAAAGAAAGAAGGAAAGAAAGAAAGAAAGAAAGAAAGAAAGAAAGAAAGAAAGAAAAAATAGAAAAAAAAGAAAGAAAAGAAAGGTATGGGGGAAAAAACTGTGCTAGTAGGGTAAAAGGTCCTCAACTTGATATGGAGAACAAAGGCATAAGAAATATAGAAAAAAAATGAATTTCCTTTTCAACCTGATGAGGTTTTTTTTTTAAAGATTTTATTTATTTATTTTGACAGAGAGAGACAGCCAGTGAGAGAGGGAACACAAGCAGGGGGAGTGGGAGAGGAGGAAGCAGGCTCCTAGTGGAGAAGCCTGATGTGGGGCTTGATCCCAGAACGCTGGGATCACGCCCCGAGCCGAAGGCAGACGCTTAACAACTGTGCCACCCAGGCGCCCCCATCCTGATGAGGTTTTGGAATACAGGTGAGGTTTGTTGGGGTGAGGTCCAGAGCCAACAACCAAGAAAGAACTCTTCAGACGTCTTTGGTGCAAAATGGTGGTTTATGAAAGTGCGGGGACAGGACCCGTGGGCAGAAAGGGCTGCTGCACTGCGGTCTTGAAGAGTGTTGAATATATACTGGGGGTTGGGGAAAGTAATGAAAAAGGAGGTTTGAAAAAGACCTTTCACAGGCTAGAGAGGACAGACTTATAAGATACCTACAAGATATCAGAGGTCTTGCCATTGCCAAGTTAAAGTTGTTTTCCCCTCTAGCAAGGTATTAACATTAAGATAGTTGGGAGCTTCCTGGAAGAATGTCACACAACTCCCACCCAGGAGTGGGTGGGTGGGTGGAGGTTGCAGGGTGCGAGCTTGTGCCTTGTGTTCAGCCAGACTTCTGTTCCCTCATCACAGCCCACTGACAGGTAGTTAAAACAAGTGGGGTGATCTTCCTCCAGGAACTCAGCTGCCTCAATATTGATACTTTGCTAAGGGCAAAAGGCAACCTTGGCTTGACATGAGCCCCACCACCAGGATCCTGTAAGTCTTCTTCAACATATAAAAATCCCTTTAGAAACTTACTTTATCTCCACCACTCCCCAAGATACGTGTTAGCAATCATTCTCTGAACATATGGCCTACTGATACACATCTGAAGGGTCTCATGACTTAAGGTTTCACTAGACTAGCAAATGACCCCTCAAGGTCCTTGCCTCCAAATTCCTAACAGACTTAACACTACCCCTAACCCCATCCCAACTTGAAAGTATATAATCAGTCACTCCTCACAATCTCAATGCAGCTCTTTCTGCCCACGAGTCCTGTTCCTGTCCTTTAATAAAACCACCTTTTTTGCACCAAAGACATCTCAAGAATTCTGCTTGCTCCTGGACCCCAACATTTTGTTGCCGAAAAATAAGAATCAGGCCGGCGAGAGACCAAGTGACATTCGGAGAAGTAGGAGAACTCGGATTTATTTTGCGCTGGCAGACCCAAATGAGCTCGTGCTCCAAATTCTGGGCCCCAGGCAATGTGTTTATAGGGCTCTTATAGGGGACTGCAGGCAGTCAGGCTCCAAGGGCTATGCTGACTGCTGGTAGGTGGGTTGAAACTGGGGGAGTGGGGGCTGCTTCAGGCGGGAACAGTAGCACAGGGAGCCTGTGGCTGGAAGCCCTTTTACAGAGGCAGAAAGGGCTGCTTATCTCTGGCTCCCAGTAGGATTTCCGGTTATCTCTAGCTAATTGTTAGTAACTTTCTGTCTTCAGGAGCTTCCTGGCCTGGGCCTGCTCTGGTCAATTTTCCTCTTCAATCTGAGCCGATTTAGTTCCCATGGTATATAAATTTTTTATGCCATTCTCTATAAAAAAAAAAAGGGGGGGCTCTTGGAAGGGATGGCTGGCTCTAGGAGCCTAAACAGTGACTGCAGGAGCCAGGATAATCCTGAAATATCAGAAAATGAGGAAGTACCAATCATGAACATCCACCAAGTTGGAATTATGTCAAGGGAAACAGGAGATGGCATGAAGAGCCACAGCGGACTATATTGATCCACCGCACAGCCTACTGCTGGAATAAAACCAAAGCCTATAATAACTACCCAGGGTTCACGGTGGTAAAAATAACTTATTACATAGACTTTTTTTTGTAATGAGTAGAAAACAATGCACAAGAATTTAAACTGCTTGATGTAGACACTCAGCCACCCACCACAGAGGTGGAGCTAGATCCACAGAACGTCTGACCTTTCCTCCTGGACACTGTCAAGGTCACTGAAACAAGATACATATCAGAAACTGTCAGAGCCAAGAATAGCCTGAAGAAATGTGTGCTGCCCCACATGGGACCCTGGAGGAGCAAAGGCAGAACAGAGGGAAACCGGACACAGTATGAACTTCAGTTAGTAATAAGTTATCAGTCTTGGTTCATTAACTGTGATGATTCTGGAAAAAATAGAAACAGAATAGAGATTCAAAGTCTAATAAGAGCAGGGCGCCTGGGTGAGTCAACAGGTTAAGCGTCCGACTCTTGATCTCAGCTAAGGTCTTGATTTGAGGGTCCTGAGTTTAAGCCCTGCATTGCCAATTTTACTTCAAATAACATTTTTAAAAATTCTAAAAATCAAATAAGAGAACACTGGAAGCCTAGAGGAAATGGGTAATTTCTAAATAAAAATGCACATAAATAAAATGGACCCTGATATAATGAAAATAGAAACAGACCAAGGAGCACGAAAAGGTCATGGTAAGGCTTAGGAATGTCCCATTGGAAAACTCCCCAGAAACAGATGGGTTCATAGTAAACACCTGAGTGTTCTGATTATCGTGTCAAAGCTTGCTATATTTATAGAGTTCATCTAATGGAGGATTCCAGTGAAATGTGCTGCCAATTCAACCGTGACTTTCTGAACAAAAGAAAAAAAATGGTTGATGAGTTTACTTCCATTAAAACCAGAAAAGTTAATTTTTAAACAATTCAGGTTTGGTGTAAATAATCTAATCAAACATAAATCACGTTGCCGTTTTAACACACCTACTTCTCCACGTGCATCGACCTGTCAACACAGAGCAGAGAGGACTTCTCATCGGGCCCAGGGTGGCCAGGCCACTGGCCCCACGCGCACCTGCTCCAGCCCCACGCACACTTACAGCCAGATGTTCTCGGTGCTTCTCCTCTTCGAGAAGCAGAATCTGTGAAAAGCACTATGGTGTGCCATGGTTGTGAAAGGCCAAAGCCCTGAGGAAGGGACACTTCTGTAAGATATGTCCTGCTGAAATGCTATAGGAGAAAGCAAAAATAAAGCTGTGAGAAAGTCGGACACCCAGGGTTCTGTGCTCGCCTCGGATGACACATCTCTGGGGAGCCTGCCATGGATCTCCCTCCTGCGGCCTGAGGACCATCTCTCTACTTTGTTCACACAACCCCAAATGGTCTGGAAGCCGCGGGCATCCCCGCCACCCACTCACAGTTTAGCTGTGGCCAGTTCACCTGCTCAGGAAAGGTCTGGGGAATCTCTGAAATTTAGAGTTCTGCATATCTAGTGTCATAATTTGGAAATTCCAACTGAAATGCAGCCCACCGCTCCTGTTCCTTGGTAGGAAAATGTAAAGAGGACAAAAAGCAAACTAGAAGGTAAATGTACACAAGTCAGTGGATATCAGGACGATGGTGTGAATGTTTGTGTTCCCCCCAATTCATGTGTTGGAATCCTCATGAAAAGTGGGATGGTGTTAGAACAGGTGATTGGGTCATGAGGGTGAGGTCTCCTTGTAAATGAGACCCCAGTGCCTTCCCTCCAAGTGAGGATAAAACAAGCAGTCTGCCACCAGAGACACCCTCATCTCAGACATGCACCCTCCAGAACTGTGAGAAATAGATTTCTACTGTTTATAAGCCACCTGGTCTGTGATATTTTGATAGCAGCCTCGGTGGACTGAGGTGATCAGCAATGATGTACAGGACAATCGGGATGTGAAATGAAAATAAAAACCACCGTACAAAAATGAAGGTTCTTAAGTATAAATCTAACAATACACATAAAATATTCACAAAACCTGAAAACACAGAGGAGAGAAATCAAACAACATATAGATAAATGTGCCTTTTGCCTCCGTGCATCCAAGAGAGCAGGGTGGGTCACCAGCAGCCTGGAGAAATGCGAGGAAATTTGGCCAGGGTTCCCTTCTTCTGCCTCTGCTCAAACCCACACAGTCTGATCTGGAAATACCTCAATAGGTGTTGCCCATGTTTCCGTCAGTCCTTGAAGGGTACTGACTTCAGTAAGTTGGATTAAGTGAACCTCCTTGAATAGGTCATCCAGGATACCTGCCTCAACTGCAGACGTCCAAGATGCCCACTTAATGCCAACTCACTGTACATAAAATAAAAATACTTCCATTAAGAAAAAAACCATAGATAAATGCAAAGACACTCCTTGTCCAGGAGCAATGCACTCAATATTGTTAAGATGGCAATTCTTTCTAACTTGATCTACATATTCAATGGAATCCCAGTCAAATTCCCATAAAAAATATTGACAAACTATTTCTAAACCAAGACTAGTTGACATAAAACTCAAGATCTCATATGTAGATCCAAAGACTTAGCATAGGGCACCTGGGTGGCTCTGTCGGTTCAGCAGCTGCCTTCAGCTCAGGTCATGATCCCACGGTCCTGGGATCGAGTCCCACATCAGGCTCCCTGCTCAAGGCGAGTCTGCTTCTCCCTCTGCCCCCTAACCCCACTCATGCTCTTTCGAGCTCTCTCTCTCCCTCTCTCACAAAAATAAATAAATAAAATCTTTGAAAAACACAAAGACAGCATAAAGTTGAGGTAATGAAGAGAATGTGGTCATGCTGAAGAGACAGATGAAAGGAACAGCACAGATGGCACAGAAATAGAGCCGCGCCAATAGAGTCACTTCATTCATCAAAGGGACAAGGCACCTTCATAATGAGAGGAAAGTCTGTTCCACAGAAGGTGATAGAACAATGAGAAAACATGTGGGGATAAAAGGGATGTGAACACAGACTTTACAACTTACACAAAAATTTACTCAAAATGGTCCACACACATAAATTTTTGAATGCAAAGCTGTGAACATTATAGCTCTACATGACCTTGGGAGGTGCACTTGGGCAGCTCATTCTGTTAAGTGCCCGACTCTTGATCTCAGCTCAGGTCTCGATCTCAGGCTTGCGAGTTCAAGCCCCTTGCTGGGCACAAAAAGAAAATAAGATAAAGAATAAAACATACCTGACCTTGGGTTTAGTGATGAGTTTTAAAATACCAAAGCCAGTCTGTGAAAGAAAAAGTTGCTGGTGTTTATTTTCGTACAAGGTAAAGTATCTACTCTGTGAAAGATCCACTAAGGAGAGCAGAAAGAAAAGCCATGGATGGGAAGAAAATGTTTGGAAAACACACCTGATAAAGGACTTGTATGCAAAACATACAAACAAACTCCAAAAGTGAAAAAGAGGACCAACAACCCCATTAAATATGAGGACAGACCTGCATACACACCTCACCAAACAAGATATACAGGTGACAAACAGGCATACAGAATAATGTTCCACATCACGGGTCACGAGGGAAAAGCAAAGTGAAACCAGGAGCGAGCACTGCATAGCTATACAGGTGCCTACGGTCTTCAGGAGAACAATCGCCAGAGCAGCAGGAGCTCGCACTCCTTGCTGGTGGCATGTAGAATGCTGTGGCCATTCTGTTAGACGCTTTAGCGATTCCTTCCAAGACTGCATGTGGTCTCACCATGTAAGCCAATAATAACATTCCCAGGAATTGAGACAACTGCTCTGAAAACGTGCATCCGAGCAAACACCAGCCCGCAGTTATGTACAGCATCTCCCTTCAAAATGGCCAAATACTGCTGAACAAATCGGGATATCCTTCCATAGGTGAGAGAATAACCAAGTGGGATGCACGCGTGCATGTGATGGAACACTACTCATCAACAGAGAGGAATGATCTATCGAGGCATGTCACCTGCTCTCCGACTCCTTCACTGCCCAGCGCTCTGCAACATCCTCATCCCAAGGTCTTCAAACCTGGCTCTGCTGCATAGCAGACCTCGACACACGGTTTCCAAGGGTCGTCTCATCTCAAAAGGGGGAAGCTGGCACTTCCTGGGCACGGAGCTGGGCAGGCGACTCGCTCGGGTGAACTCACAGCAGCACAAAGAGGCACTGTTGGTCCCACGGGCTAAAGGGGCAGGAGTGGCTCACCTGCCATCACACAGCTTCTGAGGGGCTGCACCCTCAAGCTCCAGCCCAAAGCCAGGTCTCTGGGTGCCACGAAGAGAAATCGTGTGACTCACAGGGACGGTGTCTCTGGCCACACAAAAGAGGCGTCCCAGCTGTGGGGGGTCACTGGTCACACACAGGTGGCCTCAGTTCCCCGTGAAGCCCCAGGAGCCACAGGATGCTGCTATAATACCCCAGCCCAGGGCTCCCTGGGGGGTGGGCTCCAGGAAGTGGACTCACACTATTTTTTTTAACCCTCGGTTAGCACTGAAGATGCCTGCACCTCAGCTCTGTCCATACCCCTCCCACGCTCTACATGCTAAAAATACATTCTGGGTCCTGCCTCACCCCTGCAGACCATGATCTGGCTCCACTGAGGCTCCCTACAAAACCCTGTGGAGAGGGGAGGGGGATGCCTGTCTGAGGCAGAGAGGGCCTTTGCCTTTGGGAGCCTGGGACACAAGTGCTTTTTTCTGTGCAGACCACAGGGGTCCCCAGAGCTCCACGGAGAGGCGCCCTTTCTGTCTGGGCACCCAGAGAGGGACCAGCCTCCATTTGATCCTCCCTTTCAAAATCAGCACCTTCCACTCCGAAAGCTCAAGAATAGACAGACCCCAGCCCCCTGCACCTGCTCTGGGCCCCTCTCCCAACCAGAAGCCAGTTCTTGTCACCTCCGTAGGAGAGGTAACCCCAGGAAGGCATGGAAAGAGGTCACAGCACCACCTCATCTGTGTCTGCTGGGAGCAAGCTGGCCCTTTAAGGGGGCGAGGGTAGAACAGGCTGTGGGGCTAACACCCCCTTCTCTGAGGGGCCCGGGATGGAGCCAGAGAGCAGGGAGGGAAGTGGTGGGCCAGGGAGTGGGGGCTGGGCAGTGGATTGCTGGGGGGAGGGGAGGGGAGGGGAGGCAGGAGGGGTCACCTGCCTGCCTGCCTCCATCCAGTCAGGATGTCTGTGCAGGGTCTCCATTCTCAGAGAACCTGCAGCTGGCCAAGTCAGGGTTCTAGATCCAACCCGGTGACAGCAAAGGGTAGGAGCGCAGGAAAGGCCCTGAGATCCTCACGGGATCCGTGCAGCGGTGTCCTGCCTCTCACTGTGACCGGCTCCCACAGGACTACTTCCTTGCCAGGCATCCAGGCTCTGCTGGTCCCAAGAAAGGTCACAGGCCAAAGCTGGGCTGGGCCCAGAGCTCCGTGTGTTTCCTGGGAAGGTGGAGGGGTCCACCCCCCGGGGCAGCCCAGGGCCCAGTAGTCACCACTGCTTCAATCTGAGCGTGGGGAAGCTGGCAGGTGGGGCTCACGGGGACCCAGACCTCCTGCGGCAGGTAGGCAGGTGGCTGCCCTCCCTGGACCACATGCCCCCCTAGCAGCACAGCCTCTGGGAGGCCGGCGCCAGGGCCCTCCAGCTCTTCCTCCAGGACCACTGACTGACAGGGATCCACTGGGTCCTAGGTCAGCCACGCAATTGCCTCCCGGACACTAGACTCCGAGGCTCCTCATGGGAAACCGGCGCAGTCCTGGCTCGGCAGCAGACCAGTTCTGTGGGCCCTTAGCCAGGTCTGGAACAGAGAGCATGGTGGGAGGGGGTGGGAAGGGCTCAGGCAGCATGTTCAAGACTCTCCCTGGAAGCAGCCTCCCTTCCTCCTCCAGGAAGCTCTCCTGACGTTCTCACCCAGAGTCCAAGCAACGACTGTGCTTGCAACCTTCTATCTTTCCCCCCATGTGCCAGCCCACCCTCAGCCCAGGACCCCGAGTCCCTTCAGGACCCTCAGCAATCCCCCACCTCCCTGCCCGGTGCTCACAGGAGCCTGAAACAGGGTATAGGTGCTGACAGGTGCCGAGGACAGAGAAAATCCCTGGTTGCTGCTCCACACACTCCCATCAGCTACAGAGACTGGGCAAACACACACACACACACACACACACACACACACGCACGCACGCACACACACACGCATGCATGCACGCACGCACCCTGGGAGATGCTGCTGGGAATGGCACTTTTGGGCTGAGGGCAGCAGACCTGGAACTCTCCGTGGAGCCACAGGAGGTCCCCACCTCCCAAAGGAAAGGATTTCCTAGGTGGGACCAGGAACCATGACCAAGTGGACAACACGTACCTCGTACCTCACCCCCTGTGTCTGCCCTGATCCCTGGAGAGCCAACCCATGGCTAACAGACCACCACCCAGGGGCTCTAAATAACCCGGCTGGTGATGTGGGTCTACAGAGGAGTGCTGGGTGCCTGAGGCCTCGATGACACACTCCAGGACAATCGCCTAGGGGTTCTGACAGTGACTGCCTGGGAGAAGGAGGTGGCCTCCACCAAGGACAAAATGCTCAGCTTTAAGCTTTGAGTTATACTTTTGGACAAAAATCTTGAAACCCAGGCTCCATTTTTCAATTTTTTTTTCTGGGCTCCCTTTTGAGACACCCAGGGGAGGCAGAGGGAAGCCCAGCAATGTTAGGGAGATCCGGGAAGGATCCCAGGAAGCATCCGGTCCCATCCTCCACCGGCAGTGGGGAACCCGAGACCGCCCGCTGGAGCTTCTCCCCACCCAGGGGGCAGGAGCCATCAGGCCAGTGGGAACGGGGGGCTCTGATGCAAAGACCCTCCAGGTGGTGCTCACCAGGGCACCACAAAGGCGGCAATGTGGACTGGGCTCAGAGGCCATAGGTGCCAGCATGCCACCCATGGGAACCAGGAGGGGCCAGACACTCCACAGTGGCCACCAGAACAGTAGCTCACAGACCATGGAGGGCCCTGAGGACAGCACAAGCACCAGACCCTCCCTACAGACACCCTCAGAGAAGAAGCTGGGACGCTGCAGACACCACTGTAGTTTGCACTATAACATGACCATTGACCTCACAGGGGCTGCTACCCCAAAACAAAAAGAAACCCGGCAGAGAGAATAAAGCTACTTGTTTTGATGCATTTGAGACACAGCGTGTCAAATTAAACCCACTACATACACCAAAAAAGCTCAAAGCACTGACAAAGGCCCCCATGATAGCCCCCAACTCTCACCCGAAGCCCACATCCTGGGCAGGCCAGACAGGTGGGAGACCCCAGCCCCGCCCCCAACCCCTGCCGCGGGCTGTGCATGCACCTGGCAGTCCCCATTGTGCACACTGTAGAGGGATGGGAAGAACGCCACTGGAGAGCGCACATTCTGGGAGAAGCTTCTCACCCTGAGGCCAGGAGAGGACAACTGGGGCCTCTGCACACCAAAGGAGGGGTCCTCAGAGGCCCAGCTCCAGGAAGCATGAGGTCCCTGTGGGAGCCTTATTTCCTTCCAGCCAGAGGCCACCCTGCCTCATCTGTGCTGCCTGCCTTCTTGCCTCTTGTTGGATCCAAACCTGTTCTCAGGGCAAAACCCAGCACCTGCCCCTGTGGCCTCCCGGGCTAATGATCCCATAGAACTCACTTACACTGAGACACGCGTCCTTTATGGGGTGAATTGCGATGGTAGGTTTAAGGCTACAGGGTGACCATTGTATCCTCATCGCACAGAGGGAGCTGGCGCCTCCGGGAACCACACCTGCACCACTGGCGGATGGGAGGCAGCTCCCCGCCCCACCTGACTCCTCCCTGAGCAACAGACCCACGGGCCCTCCCACGAGGATGTGGCCCAGGGCTCCAACACAATGGGTCCCAATCAGCTTCACCAGCTTCCCAAGGGGAGGAAGTGGCCCCTCCAGTTCCCCAGGTCCTACTTCATCTCCCCCTTGGCTTCTCTTCCTAAGGCCTGGCAGTTCCCTCCACTTGGCTCCCTCTCTGCTTCTACCGCCCACTCCAACCAAATCGCCACCCTCTGGACACCACCACTGGCCTCCTGGTGGGTCCTCCCCGTCCCCTCGTACCACCAAAATCTATCCTCCAAACACAAACCAGATCTTGTTGCACCCTGATTCACATGCTCTGTGTCAAGTGTGCCCACCATCTCCTCCCTCACCTCCCCACCCCTCCAAAATCCCCACCCACACCCTACCCCACTCTCTTGGTCCAACTTCCTCTCATCCTTTCTACTGCCAGTCCACACCTGGTCAGTATCCTCTGGGCCCCCTCCTACAACCTGACATGGGTAACGATTTACTCCAAATGGGCCCTGGGTCTGTTTTGTTCTCTGTGGCACTCACCGGGGTCCTGAGCACAGCAGAGACCCCAAACTATATTTTCACAGAAAGTGTTTAAAAATCAGCAAACCACAGAGCACCTCCAGAGGCAGGAGATGAGGATCTTGGGTGGCTTGGTCCCGGAGAATCTGGATCCCTCTGATCCTCTTTGGGGCCCTACTGCCCCCAACACACCTGACAACTGGGGAACTCTCCACAGGTCCAGGGAAGAGGCTTCAACCCCCCCCACCCCATCCAGGACCAGATGGTGGGGAGGGACGGCAGGTTTGGCCCAGGATACCGCACCTACCACACCCCCCCACACACACACACTAACACATTCACACAGAGGCACACTCACCCCTTGGCTACCGACCCGGGCGAAAGCTTGAACACGAGGTAGGTCAGGCTGGTCAGCAGCAGAAAGACAGGCACAGCCACAAGGTTGCTGCTGTCAGGCTGCCCCCGAGGTGAGAACAGGGATCCTGTGGGCAGGAAGGGCCCAGGGTTGTGAGCCTCCCTGGCACCAGGATGTTCTTCCAAATCCACATAGCGATGCCCCGCATTAGTGCCCTGGGCCACAGTGAAAATTTTCTCATAGGCCACAGGGATTGTGTCATGCCTGCTAAATGAGTCACCCACCCCTGGGCCTCACCTCCTCCATCCACAAGGTCATCAGGGTCAGTCACCCTTCCTAGCAGATCACAAGGGTCAGCCCAGCCCTCCCCAGGGAGGCGAGACCGTGTCCAGTCTCCAGAGATGGAAGCAGAGTCCCAGCATGCCACCCCGGGCCACACTCAATCCTAGTGACAAACAATTACTACAGGTTCCAAGAAGCCCAACGCTTGGCAAGTGTTTATTTCCTCCTCAAAAATCTCAGATCTCCAGGGGGAGGGAAAAGATGGTGGAGGAGTAGGGGTCCCCTTTTTCAGCCAGTCCCCTAAGTTGAGCTAGATATCTACCAGACCATCCTGAACACCCACAGAATCAGCCTGAGACACAGGAAGATACATCGGAATCTCTACAAACGAACATCTCCAGCGCTGAGTATTGAGGTACAAAGTGGGGAGCTGTGAATCCACGCACAGATATTGGAAGATAAACGGAAGGGGGAGGGAGCCTCTGCACTCGGGCGCCGGAAAGCAGTAGCCACCTGCACTGGGGAGCAGGCCGGACTCAAGGACCAGCACCCTCGAGAGAGCAGACTGAGACCGTGAGCCTGGGAACGCGCACGACCAGACTGAAAACCGGAGCACCAGAGCATACACTCGAACTAGACTGAAACCAGGAGCTCGGGAGCACTCATGCGACCAGACCGAAAACCAGAGCTCTGGAGTGCTCACTGGAACCGGACTGATACCAGGAACTCGGGAGCGCACATACGCAACCTGATTGGAAACCGGAGCTCCGGAGTGCGCGTGAACCACACTGAAACAGAGAGCTCAGGAGCGTGCGTGGGAACCGGGGGCAGTTTGCAGTGTTAGAAGCACAAAGGACAGAGACATGTGGGCCCTGGAAGTGAGGGCTGGACACTGGTTGTGGGGTGCACAACCCAGGACACTGTAGGGTTTTTGGCAGCACCGACAGAAACAGAGTTAAAGAGGCGAAGAAAGTTCAGTGGAGAGCGGACTACGATTTCTCTGTTCTGAGACAGAGGCTAGGATTCGGCCACTGCTGCTCTGATTCTCAGAAGAGTCACAGAAAACCACCAGGGAAAGCTGCCAGAGAACAAAAGCCCAGAAATACCAGCTCACAGTGTGCCCATCCCCATCCCCCCTTGCAGGGGACATGGAAATGCTACCCAAACAGGTTTGCCTGAGTATCAGCATGGCAGGCCCCTTCCCCAGAAGTTAGGCTGAAAAATCAAGAAGCCCACATCCCTAAGGTCCCTATAAAACAAGTGCACACTGCCTGGGTCCTGGTCAATAATTTGGGCTCTGGACAACCCCGCAACCTCTCCTCATCAGAATGACGAGAAGGAGAAATCCCCCCCCAGCAAAGAAAAGATAATGAATCTGTGGCCTCTGTCACAGAACTGATGGATATGGATATAACCAAGTTATCGGAAATGGAGTTCAGAGTAACAATGGTCAAGATGATGTGTGGACTTGAAAAAAACATTAACGAAAATATTAACGAGAATATAGAATCTCTAAGAGCGGAAATGAGAGCGAATCTGGCAGAAATTAAAAATGCTATGAATAGAATGCAGTCAAAACTAGATGCTCTGATGGCCAGGGTAAATTAGGGAGAAGAATGAATTAGTGAACTGGGGATGGGATGGTAGAAGAGAAAGTTAAAACAGAAACTTGGCTCAAAAAAATCCATTCTCAGGAATGTAGGTTATGGGAGATTACTGACTCAATGAAACGTTCCAATGTTAGAATCATCGGCATCCCCGAGGAGGTGGAGAAAGAGAGAGGTCTAGAAGAGATATTTGAACAAATTGTAGCTGAAAACCTCCCTAATCTAGCAAAGGAAATAAGCATTTGTGTCCAAGAGGCAGAGAGGACCCCTCCCAAGCTCAACCACAACAAACCTACGCCACATCACGTCATAGTGCATTTCGCAAATATTAGATCCAAGGACACAGTATTGAAAGCGGCAGGGTAGAGAAATTTCTCACATGCAGAGGCAAAAATATCAAAATTATGTCAGACCTGCCTACACAAACCTGGAATGAGAGGAAGGTTTGGCAGGATATTTTTAAAGCACTATCCGAGAAAAACATGCAGCCAAGTATCCTTTATCCAGCAAGGCTGTCATTCAGAATTGATGGAGAGATAAGGACCTTCCAGGATTGCCAGACACTGACCAATTATGTAACCATGAAACCAGCCCTACAGGAGATATTAAGGGGGGGTTCTATAAAAGTAAAAAGGCCCCAAGAGTGATACAGAACAGAAATTTACAATCTATAGAAACAAAGACTTTACAGGCAACATGACATCATTAAAATCATATCTCTCAATAATCACCCTCAGTGTGAAAGGCCTAAATGCTCCCATAAAACGCTACAGGGTTGCAGATTGGATAAAAAGACATGACCCATCCATTTGCTGTCTACAAGAGACTCATCTTGAACCTAAAGATACATCCAGACTGAAAGTAAAGGGATGAAAAACCATTTTTCACGCCAATGGACCTCAAAAGAAAGCTGGGGTAGCAATTCTCATATCAGACAGATTAGATTTTAAACTAAATACTGTAGTTAGAGATACAGAAGGACACTATATTAGTCTTAAAAGATGTATCCAAGAAGTGGATATGACAATTATAAATATCTATGCCCCCAACAGGGGAGCAGCAAGGTACACAAGCCAACTCTTTTTTTTTAATGATTTTATTTATTTATTTGACAGAGACAGCCAACGAGAGAGCAAACACAAGCAGGGGGAGTGGGAGAGGAAGAAGCAGGCTCCTAGCAGAGGAGCCTGATGTGGGGCTCGATCCCAGAACGCCGGGATCACGCCCTGAGCCAAAGGCAGATGCTTAATGACTGCGCCACCTAGGTGCCCCCACAAGCCAATTCATAACCAGAATAAAGAGACATATAGATAGTAGGAAGATCGGTAGGAGAAGAAAGGGATAAAGAAAGGTGGGATAATCAGAAGGGGTAATGAAGCATGAGAGACTATGGACTCTGAGAAATAAACTGAGTGCTTCAGAGGGGAGGGAGGTGGGGGAATGGGATAGGCTGGTGATGGGTAGTAAGGAGGGCACGTATTGCATGGTGCACTGGTTGTTATACGCAAGTAATGAATCATCAAACTTTACTTCAAAAACCAGGGATGTACTGTATGGTGACTAACATAACATAATAAAAAATATTATTATAAAAAAATACGTTAATAGTAGGGGACCTCAACACTCCACTATCAGCAATAGAGATCACCTAAGCAGAAAATCAAAAAAGAAACAAGAGCTTTGAATGACATACTAGACCAGATGGGCCTCATAGATATATACAGAACACTACACCCATTCTCATACTCATTCTTTTCGAATGCACATGGAACTTTCTCCAGAATAGACCATATACTGGGTCACAAAACAGGTCTCAACTCATACCAAAAGACTGAAATTATCCCATGCATATTCTCAGACCACAATGCTTTGAAATTGGAAATCAATCACAAGGAAAAATTTGGAAGAAACTCAAACACTTTGAAACTAAGAACCATCCTGCTCAAGAATGATTGGGTAAACCAGGAAATTAAAAATCAATTTAAACAATTTATGGAGACCAACGAGAATGAAAACACAATGGTCCAAAACCTATGGGACACTGCAAAGGCAGTCCTAAGGGGAAAATACATAGCCATCCAAGTGTCACTCAAAAGAATAGAAAAATCTAAAATGCAGTTTTTATATTCTCACCTCAAGAAGCTGGAGCTGGAATGGAAGAACAGGCCTAACCCACGCATGAGGAGGCAGTTGACCAAGATTAGAGCAGAAATCAATGAATTAGATACCAGGAGCACAGTAGAGCAGATCAACAGAACTAGAAGCTGGTTCACTGAAAGAATAAAAAAGATCAATAAGCCACTGGCAAGACTTATTCAGAAGAATAGAGAAAGGATCCAAATTCATAAAATTATGAATGAAAGGGGAGAAGTCACAACCAACACCAATGAAATAGGAAGGATCATTAGAAACTTTTATCAACAGGTTTATGCCAATAAACTAAGCAATCCGGAAGAGATGGAATCCTTCCTGGAAACCTATAAACTACCAAGATTGAAACAGGAAGAAATTGATTTTTTATTTATTTTTCTTTCTTTCTTTTTTCTTTCTTAATTTTTTAAATATTTTTTATTATATTATGTTAGTCACCATAGAGTACATCCCTAGTTTGTGATGTAAAGTTCCATGATTCATTACTTGCATATAACACCGAGTGCACCATGCAATACGTGCCTTCCTTACTACCCATCACCAGCCTATCCCATTCCCCCATCCCCCTCCCCTCTGAAGCCCTCAGTTTGTTTCCCACAGTCCATACTCTCTCATGGTTCATTCCCCCTTCTCTTTACCCCCCCTTTCTTCTTCCCTTTCGTCTCCTACTGATCTTCCAACTTCTTATGTTCTATAAATGAGTGAAACCATATGATAATTGTCTTTCTCTGCTTGACTTATTTCACTTAGCATTATCTCCTCCAGTGCCACCCATGTTGCAGCAAATGTTGAGAAATCGTTCTTTCTGATGGCTGAGTAATATTCCATTGTATATATGGACCACATCTTCTTAATCCAGTCATCTGTTGAAGGGCATCTCAGCTCCTTCCACGATTTAGCTATTGTGGACAGTGCTGCTATGAACATTGGGGTGCATATGGCCCTTCACTTCACTATGCCTGTATCTTTGGGGTAAATACCCAGTAGTGCAATTGCTGGATCATAGGGTAGCTCTATTTTTAACTTTTTAAGGGACCTCCACACTGTTTTCCAAAGTGGCTGTACCAACTTGCATTCCTACCAACAATATAGGAGGGATCCCTTTTCTCCACATCCTCTCCAGCATTTGTTGCTTCTTGTCTTGTCAATTTTTTCCATTCTAACTGGCGTGAGGTGGTATCTCAATGTGGTTTTCATTTGAATTTCCCTGATGGCTAATGATTTTGAACATTTTTTCATATGTCTGTTAGCCATTTGTATGTCTTCATTGGAAAAGTGTCTGTTCATATCTTCTGCCCATTTTTTGATTTGATTATTTGTTTCTCATGTACTGAGATTGAGAAGTTCTTTGTAGATCTTGGATACCAGTCTTTTACCTGTAGCGTCAATTGCAAATATCTTCTCCCATTTTGTGGGCTGCCTCTTAGTTTTTTTGACTGTTTCCTTGGCTGTGCAGAAGCTTTTGATCTTGATGAAGTCCCACAAGTTCATTTTTTCTTTTGTTTCTCTTGCCTTTGGAGATGTGTCATGAAAACAGTTGCTATGGTCGATGTCAAAGAGGTTGCTGCCTATGTTCTCCTCTAGGATTTTGATGGATTCCTGTCTCACATCGAGGTCTTTCATCCATTTGGAGTTTATCTTTGTGTATGGTGTGAGAGAGTGGTCAAGTTTCATTCTTTTGCATGTAGCTGTCCAATTGTCCCAGCACCATTTACTGAAGACACTGTCTTTTTTCCACTGGATGTTTTTTCCTGCTTTATCAAAGATTAGTTGCCCAAAGAGCCGAGGGTCCATTTCTGGGTTCTCTATTCTGTTCCATTGGTCTCTGTGTCTGTTTTTGTTCCAGTATCATGCTGTCTTTGTGATCACAGCTTTGTAGTAGAGCTTGAAATCCAGCAACGTGATGCCCCCAGCTTTGTTTTTCCTTTTCAAATATTCCTTGGCCTTTGGGGCCTTTTCTGGTTCCACACAAATTTAAGGGCTGTTTGTTCCAGTTCTTTGAAAAATGTCATTGGTATTTTGATCAGGATGGCATTGAAAGTTTAGACTGCTCTGGTTAGCATAGACATTTTAACTATGTTAATTCTTCCAATCCATGAGCATGGAATGTTTTCCCATCTTTTTGTGTCTTCTTAAATGTCTTTCAAGAGTGATTTGTAGTTTCTAGAATATAGAACCTTTACATCTCTGGTGAAGTTAGTTCTGAGATAATGTATGCTTTTTGGTGCTATTGTAAATGGAATGGATCCCCTAATTTCTCTTTCTTCAGTCAAAGAACTTCTCAAACTGAATACATGTGAAACAAATGATCAAATCAAAAAATGGGCAGAAGATATGAACAGACACTTTTCCAATGAAGACATACAAATGGCTAACAGATACATGAAAAAATGCTCAAAATCATTAGCCATCAGGGAAATTCAAATCAAAACCACGTTGAGATGCCACCTTACGCCAGTTAGAATGGCAAAAATTGACAAGGCAGGAAACAACAAATGTTGGAGAGGATGTGGAGAAAGGGAATCCCTTTTTATAGTGTTGGTGGGAATGCAAGTTGATACAGCCACTTTGAAAAACAGTGTGGAGGTCCCTTAAAAAGTTAAAAATTGAGCTACCCTATGACCCAGCCATTGCAATACTGGGTATTTACCCCAAAGATACAGGCGTAGTGAAGAGAATGGCCATATGCACCCCAGTGTTCATAGCAGCACTGTCCACAATAGCTAAATCGTGGAAGGAGCTGAGATGCCCTTCAACAGATGACTGGATTAAGAAGATGTGGTCCATATATACAATGGAATATTACTCAGCCATCAGAAAGAATGATTTCTCAATATTTGCTGCAACATGGACGGCACTGGAGGAGATAATGCTAAGTGAAATAAGTCAAGCAGAGAAAGACAATTATATGGTTTCACTCATTTATGGAACATAAGAAGTTGGAAGATCGGTAGGAGAAGCAAGGGGGGTAAACAGAAGGGGGAATGAACCATGAGAGAGTATGGACTGTGGGAAACAAACTGAGGGCTTCAGAGGGGAGGGAGGTGGGGGAATGGGATAGGCTCGTGATGGGTATTAAGGAGGGCACGTATTGCATGGTGCACTGGGTGTTATACACAAGTAATGAATCATTGAACTTTACATCGAGAACTGGGGATGTACTGTATGGTGACTAACATAATATAAGAAAAAAATATATTTAAAAAAATGAAATGAAAAGGAAGGGAAATAATATGAAAATTTTTAAGGAAAACTTTGAAAAACCACGGATAAGTAAAAAACCTATCTGAATAATACTATCAAACTATGTTAAAGATTTGGACAAATTAAAAGATATGCTCTGTTCCAAGAAAAACCTTTTAATATAACAAAAATACAAGTTCTCCAATGTTAACCTATAAATTTAATGTAAAATAAAATTTAAAAATTCCACATCTGGTACTAAAAATTGGACAAAATAAGACTAAAATTTATCTAGAGTATTCTTCTCATAATTCTAGAGAACGGTGTAAAAGGGAACGGGGGAGAGGAAAGCTTGACTTCACAGATCATAAGATAGACTATACGTTTACACAGTCCAGAAGAGACTCTGTTTAGATTGAAAGATGCCTCTAAGCTGAATGTGAAGAAACAAAAAAACATAGGTCACAAAAGTGGTCATCAGAAGAAACCAAATATGGCTACACTTACATCAGACAAAATAGACTTAAGTCAAAAACTGTCTCAATAGACAAAGAAGGCTGTTATATGACAGTGAAAGGGCCCATTCAATGGGAAAATGGAACTATTTTACATATATGTATATCCAACATCAGAGCACCTAAATATGTAAAGCAAATATTGACAGATCTGAAGGGAGAAATAGACAAAATACAATAATAGTAGGGGACTTCATGATCCCACTTTCAACAATGGATAAGCCACATAGACAGAAAATCAGTATGGAAAAACTGGACTTCAACTATACTTTAGATCGAATGGACTGACAGACACATGCAGAACATTCTCTCCAACAGAAAAAGAACACGCATTCTTCACCAATGTACATGGACTACTCCCCAGGATAGATTACATTTTAGTTCACAAAACCAGGGTTAACACATTTCAGAAGATTGAAATCATTTCAACTATGTTTCTCAAGACCTTGGAGTGAATTTAGAAATCAAAACAAACAAACCAGGAAGAAATAGAGAAAGAAAAAATTTGGACCATTATCTTAGAGAAAACAACTCAAAATGGATTAAAGACTTCTATGTAAGACCTGAAACCATAAAACTAGTAGAAGAAAACGGTGTGTGTGTGTGGGGGGGTGTTCCTTGACATTAGTCTTGGTAATGATTTCTTTGAATTTAACACCAACATCCCAGGTAACAAAAGCAAAAAATCACAAATGGGACTACATCAACTGAAGAAGCTTTTGCACACAAAATAATCCACAAAATGAAAAGGTTATCTATAGCATGGGAGAAAATATTTGCAAACCATTAACAGATAATGAGTTAATTTCCAAACTATATAAGGAACTCATACAACTTGATAACAATAAAACAAGCAACCTGATTTTAAAAGCAGGCATAGGATCTGAATAGACATTTTTCCCCCAGAGAGGACATACAAAGGCCAACAGGTGCATGAAAAGGTGCTAAACATCACAAACCATTAGGGAAATGCAAATCAAAAGCACATTGAGATGACACCTCACACCTGCTAGGATGGCTGTTATCCAAAAGACCAAAGGAACAAGTGTTGCTGAGGATGTGGAGCAAAGAAAACTTGTAGATCATTGGTGGGAATGTAAAGTTCTATGGCTATAATGGAAACTTTCTCAAAAATTAACAGAACTAACATGTAGAGAACTAGCCATCCCACTTCTGGATATATATCCCAACAAAATGAAAACAGGATCTCAAAGAGATATGTGCAGCCCCATGTTCATTGCAGCATTCTTCATAGTTGATAAGATATGGAAACAACCTACATGTCTTTGAACAGATGAATCTATACACATATATTTTTATATTGTATATAAGTGTATACTGTGTACGTACATATTATATATATTGTACCTATGTATGTGTGTTTATACAAAGGAATATTGTTCAGCCTTAAAAAAAAGGAAATCTTGCCATTTGTGACAAGATGGATGAACTTGGAGGACTTTATGCTAAGAAAAGTAAGTCAAATACAGAAAGACAAATACTGCATGATCTCATATATGAGGAGCCTAGAATAGTCTGAATCACAGAAGCAGAAAGTAGAACAGTGGTTGCCAGTGGCTGGGAGAAGGGAGAAATGGGGAGATGTTGGTCCACAGGAATGAAGTTTTAGTGATGCAAGCTGAATATATTCTGGAGGGCTAATGGACACCACTATAACTATAGCTAACCATATTGTATTGTATATTTGAAATTTACTAAGAGGGTAGAATTTAAGGACTCTTACCACAGGAAAGAAAAGATGCTAGTTATGGGCAGTAATGGATATGTGAACTAGCTTGATTTGGGGTGATTATTTCATAATTTGCATGTATATAAAATCATCAACCTAGACCCTTAAATATATACAATTTTGTGGTTTGATTATACTTCAAGATTCTAAAGGAAAAAAAACTATTTAAAAAAAGAAAACGTGAATTGTTACCCTTTTGGAAAAGGTACATATCTCTACTACAGCTAAAAATATATTCTTCAATTCCATTCCTGAGTATCAAATATAAAAATGAAAATATTTATACACAAAAATTTATATAGATATAGATAGATAGATAGATAGATAGATAGATAGATAGATAGATAGTTAGATATTTATGGAAGCATTATTTATAACAGGTAATAACTACTCATCGGTGACTAACCATCAATAGGGAAATGAAATCATTCCAAATAAAAAAATAAATATATATGTGCATACTTGTCCCAGTGACCCAGAAGGATTTCTATGCAGTGTCACTAAGGAAGAAAACCAAAACACAAAAAGTATATAAAACAACTTCATATTAGTGTTAAAAAAGAGCAACAAATTTGTGTGATGGGAGAGTGCACATAAAATGTATAAAAGAATACATGCAAGATTGTTCCCATGAATTGCTTCCATTGGAAAGAAAGTTGCTCTAGAGGGAGGTTGGGGAAGGGAAGTGCTATCAAAAAATAGATGGAAAAGAAACAACTTCATTTAAAATGTTTGTGGGGGGGGTGGTTGTCCCCATTTCTTTTTTTTTTTTTAATGTTTTTTTATTACATTATGTTAGTCACCATACAGTACGTCCCTGGTTTCTGATGCAAGGTTCGATGATTCATTAGCTGCATATACCACCCAGTGAACCATGCAATACGTGCCCTCCTTACTACCCATCACCAGCCTATCCCATTCCCCCACCCCCCTCCCCTCTGAAGCCCTCAGTTTGTTTCTCAGAGTCCATAGTCTCCCATGCTTCATTTCTGTATCAAAGATGTGCGTGTTCAGACTAATGTGTCAAAATAAAGAAAGAAAAGGTTCAAAAGGATTGTAGCATTTGAGCCTATAAAAGCAGAAACTGTAGCATAAAATAATTACACAACTAATATCAAATTTTTTATTCCATAAATAAACATAAATGGGCTGCACTCACCTACTGGAAGAAAGATTTCAGATGGGATCATCAACAAAACTCAGTTCTATGTTGAGAAGAGACAGACCTAAAACAAAGTGATTCATCAAGATCAGGAGATTTAAATGATCAAGTGTTCACTAGGCAAATAAAATAACCAAAATCATATATATATGTATATATATAATATGGAAGAACACTTCATCATGTTAGTGGATAAAATTTACAATGAATAGAGCAAATATAAATATCTATGTACCACATAAGAAGTACTGGCATTCATAAAGCCAAAAGCATAGGAGTTGCAGGGAGAAGTAAATACAGATTCATTAAGTAGCCATGTCTTTTAAGGCTATGAAAACGCAAAATAAAATCTACTTATGTAATTAATACTAGTAGTAGATCCAATGAGAAAATATATATGAGAAATGGAGGTCTGCTTTCTTCTGTGCGGGCTTTGCTGAAGCACTGGCCACCAAATGACAATAGTACCTCCAAAGAACAACTTTTGATTGGAAAGACATGGAGAGAGGGAGGAAGGAGATAAGGAAAGGAAGGCAGAAAAGAGTAAAGGGTAGAGTACTGCGTGGGATGACAAGTCAGCACAAGGAAGACAGCTATCCTAGTGGGTCATCTGTACCCACAGTGAATTCCCTGGGGCTAAAATGAAATTGTCCCATGCTAAGCTGCAAAGGTTAGGATTTGCTGCAATTGCAGCCCAGCCTAAACTGACTAAGATGCTCCAAACCTGAAATGGCAGGAAGAAGAGTGTGGAGTCTATGCAGCCCCCTCAGGCAACAGCAAGGAGGGCAACTCACAGGGACACATTTATCTCACATGTGCAGCAGAGTGTGGGGCCTCCAGAGACACACATTTTCTCCTGTTTGGATGAACCACTTAGAAAAAGTGTCAGGGGCGCCTGGGTGGCACAGCGGTTAAGCGTCTGCCTTCGGCTCAGGGCGTGATCCCAGCGTTCTGGGATCGAGCCCCACATCAGGCTTCTCCGCTATGAGCCTGCTTCTTCCTCTCCCACTCCCCCTGTTTGTGTTCCCTCTTTCGCTGGCTGTCTCTATCTCTGTCAAATAAATAAATAAAATCTTAAAAAAAAAAAAGAAAAAAAAAAAAAGAAAAAGTGTCAGCATGCATGACATTTTGCCCTTCAAGACTTCACTGTGATTCAGTGTCACATCAGAGGACTTTAACGTGGATACAATCCTATACAGACCGCATTCAACTTCTCAGGTGTTCCAAAAGTCTTTGAAAGCTGTTTTTTTTTTTCTTTGTTACCTAGGATCCATCAAGGATCTGGAATTCTGTATTATTGTCATGCTTTTTAGTCTTCTTCAATTTAGAACAGTATCCCCTCTGCCTTTGTCTTGTCCTTCAATACATTGGTAATTTCTTTTAAAGATTGATTGATTGATTGATTGCATAGCAGCAGGAACAGTGGTCAGCAGCAGCATGGGGCTGCTGTTCCTTGGGGGAATCCGACTACTGGACAGTGGCTTGTGGAGAACATGCTGCAAATCGGGAAAATCCCAGGTGTAGGATTGCTTGGGAATATGCCCGAGATGTAACAATATCTATCTGGATCTCTATAAGCAGAAAAGCCACTGCTTTTTGCAGGTGGTGGCTTCAGACCACTCTGGAATTTACTCCGGTGCATCTTGCTTGGGTTGTGGTTGATAGTTTGGACTCTGCTCATTCACTCAGCCATCCCTAGACAGAATAACTAGGAGGAGGAACTCTCAAGAAAGAAAAGAAACAGAGACAATGTCCTTCCTCTGCCACAGAACTAAGGGATATGGATCAAAGCAAGATGTCAGAGATACAATTCACAATAGCAATCTTAAAGTCAATAGCTAGGCCTGAAAAAAACATTACTGACAAGACAGAATCTCAAAGAACAGAAATGAGATCTAATCAGGCTGAACAGAAAATGCTATGAATGAGATGTAGTCTACACTGGATACTCTAACCGCCAGGGTAAATGAGGCAGAAGAGAGAATAAGTGATCTAGAAGATAAGATGATAAAAAGGAAGGAAGCTGAGGAAAACAAAGATAGGCTGCTAGTAGCACATGAAAAATGAATTGGAGAGATCCATGATACCATGAAACGTTCCAATGTCAGAATTATTGGGAGCCCCAAAGGGGTGGAGAGTGAGGGAGAGCTACAAGGTGTCTTTGAGCAAATCATAGTGAGAACTTGCCACATCTGTTGGAGGAAACAAGCATTCGAGTCCAAGAGGCAGGGAGGACTCCTAAAATCAATAGAAAGAGATCAACACCCTGACCTATACTAGTGAAGCTTGCAAAGTTTACAGCCAAGGAAAGAATCCTGAGAATAGCCAGGGAGAGGAGGTTCCTTCCATGTGGAGGGAGGAACATCAGAATCACATCAGACCTGTCCACAGAAACCTGGCAAGCCAGAAAGGGCTGGTAAGACATATTCAGGATACTAAATGAAAAGAACATGCAGCCAAGGATACTTTACCCTGGAAGGCCATCATTCAGAATGAAAGGAGAGATAAAAAGCTTCCAGGATAGGCAGAAACTGAGCAAGTATGTGACTACCAAGTCAACCCTGCAAGAAATATTCAGGCGGATGCTGTAAGCAAATAGTGACCCCAAGAGTCAGAAACCAAAAAATAAACAGAGAAAATCTCTAGAAACAGGGACTTTACAAGCAATACAATGGCACTAAATTCCTATGTTTCAATAATTACTCTGAATGTAAATGGGCTGAATGCGCTCATAAAAAGACACAGTGTTGCAGATTAGAGAAAATAGCAACACCCATCCATATTCTGTCTACAAGAGACTCATTCGGAGCATAAAGACACCTCCAGATGGAGAAGGTAGGGATGGAGAACCATCTACCACGCTCATGTGCCTCTCAAGAAAGCTGGGGTAGCAATCCTCATATCAAACAAATTAGATTTTCAAACAAAGACTGTAGTAAGGGACAAAAAGGGGCACAATATCATACCTACAGGGTCTATTCAGCAAGAAGATCTAACAATTGTAAATATCTATGACCCCAACTCGGGAGCAGCCAATAATAGAAAATAATTAATAACCAAAGCAAAGAAACCTATGGATAAGAATACATTAATAGTAGCAGACCTTAACTCTCCACTTATAGCAATGGACAGATCATCTAAGCAGAAGATCAACAAAGAAACAAGAGCCCTAGGTTGGGTTCTGAGAAGTCCATTCCCAGAGGCCTGGCTCCGAAGCAGCAGGGATTGGGCACATCTGAGGAATACCAGAGCACTCGGCCTGCCACCCAGAAGGAAACCATGCCATTTGGAACTCCTGAAAGGCTTCAGAGCAGGAGATATCTGAAAACCAACCTGAGCCAATCCCAGCAAACCCCCACATTCAGCAGCCCACTGGCTGCCAACCCTGATCTTCACACTCACCCTAACCCACACCCTCAATTCAGTCTTCTGGGAAGGTTGCCACACAGCAGGCAGATCAGACCTCCCATGCTCCTTGGCCCTAACCTTAACCCCAGGTTGGGTTCTGAGAGGTTCATTCCCATAGGCCTGGCTCCAAAGCCCCAGAGATTGGGGACACTTGAGAAATATCAGATACTCATTCTGCCCCACAGCAGGAAACCATGTGATTTCGGATTCCAGAAATGATTCAGAACAGGAGATACCTGAATGCCAACCTGAGACAATCCCAGTGAACCCCCACATTCAGCAGCCCTCTGGCCACAAACCCTGAGCCTGACAGTCAGCCTAACCCATGCCCTCAACTCATCCCTCCAGGAAGGTCGCCACACAGCCAGCAGATTGGACCTCGCATGCTCCTAGGTTATGACCATAATGCTACGTTTTGTTCTAAGAGGTCTATTTCCAGATGCCTGGATCCAAAGACCGAGTGTTTGGAGACACCTGAGCAACACCAGAGGACTCAGCCTGCCAAAGAAGAAAACTGTGCCATTTGGGACTCCAGAAAGGATTCATAAGAGGAGAAATCTGAATGCCTACCTGAGCCAATCACAGCCAAACCCCACATTCACTGACTCCCTGGCCAAAAACCCTGTGCCTGACACTGACTCCAACCCACACCCTCAACTCAGACCCACAGGAAGATTGCTATAAAGCTGGTATATCTGACATCCCATGCTCCTAGGCCCTAACCTTAACCCTGTGTTGGGTTCTGAGAGGTCCATTCCCAGAGGTCTGGCTCCATTGCCCCAGGGATTGGGAACACCTGAGTAATACCATATACTCAGCCTCACACACAAAAGGAAACCTTGATCTTTGGGACTCCAGAAAAGTTACAGAGCAGGAGAAATCTGAATGCCAACCTCATCCAATCTCAGCAAACTCCCACATTCAGCGGCATCCAAGCTGCAAACCCTGAGCCTGACATTCACCCTAACCCACGCTCTCAACTCAGTCATCCTGGGAGGTTGCCACATAGCTGCAGATCAGATGACCCATGCTCCTAGTGTGAACCCTAACCCTAGGTAGCGTTCTGAGTAGTCTGGGGCTCCAAAGCCCCAGAGATTCTGGACACCTGAGCATACCAGACAACTCAGCCTACCACACAGAAGGAAACCGTGCCTTTTGGGACTCCAGAAAGGATTCAGAGCAGGAAATCTGAATGCCAACCTGAGCCAATCCCAGCGAACACCCACTTTCACTGGGTCCCTGGTTGCAATCCCTGAGCCTGATACTCACCCTAATGCATGCCCTAAATTCAGCCCTCTTGGAATGTCAGCATACAGCCAGCAGATCAGACCTGCCACTCTTCTAGGCTCTAACCCTAATGCTAGGTTGTGTTCTGAGAGACGCATTTCCAGAGGCCTGGCTCTGAAACCCAGGGACTGGGGACACTTGAGCAATAGAAGAGGATTCAGCCTGCCATGCAGAAGGCTCCCATGCCACTTGGGACTCCAGAAAGGATTCAGACCAGGAGAAATCTGAATTCCAACCTGAAGGAATCCTGGCGGTCTGTCACATTTAGCAGCCCCCTAGCCAAAAACCCTGAGCCTGACACACTACCCCAAGCTCTAGACTTAGCCCTCTGGGAAGATTGCCAGACAGCCAGCTGATCGGTCCTCCCATTCTCTTAGGCCATAACCTTAATCCTAGGTTGGGTTCTGAGAGGTCCATTTCTGGAGGCCTGGCTCCAAAGCCCCAGTGATTGGGGACACAAGAGCAATACCAGAGGAATCAGCCTTCCATGCGGAAGGAAACCATGCCATTTGGGTATCCATAAAGGATTTAAAGCAGGAGAAATCTGAATGCCCACCTGAACCTGTCCCAGTGATCCCCCCCACTTTTAGTGGCCCCCTGGCCGCAAATCCTGAGCCTGACACTCACATTAACATACACCCTCAACTCATCCCTCTGGGAAGGTCACCCCAACCCTATCCATATGTTAGGTTCTGAGAGGTCCATTCCCAGAGGCCTGGCTCCAAAGCCCAAGTGACTGGGGACACCTGACCAATACCAGAGGACTCAGCCTGCCACCCAGAAGGTAACCGTGGCATTTGGGACTCCAGAGAGAATTCAGAACAGAAGTCAGACTGTCAACCTAAGCCAGTCCTAGTGAACCCCTACATTCAGTGGCTCCCACATCACAAACTCTGAGACTGACACTCACCTTAACCAACACCCTCAACTAAGGCTGCTGGGAAGGTGGACACAGAAGGCAGATTGGACCTGCCATACTACTAGGCCCTAACCCTCACCCTAGTTTTGGTCCTGAGAGGTCTATTTCCAGAGGCCTGGCTCCTAAACCCCTGGGATTGGGGGCACCTGAGCAACTCTAGAGGACTGACTACCACATGGAAGGAAACCCTTCCATTTGGGACTCCAGAAATGTTTCAGAGCAGGAGAAATGTGAATGCCAACCTGAGCCAATCCCATCAAAAATCCACATTCAGTGGCCCCCTAGCCAAAAACCCTGAGCCTGACACCATGACCCATGACCTCAACTTAGCCTTCTGGGAAAATTACCACACAGCTAGAAGATCATACTTGCCACATTCCCAGGCCCTAACCCTAACCTTAGGTTGGATTCTGAGAGGTCCCTTCCCAGAGAGTTGGCTCCAAAGGCCCGGGCTTTGGGGACGCCTGATCAATACCAGAGACTCAGGCTGCCACACGGAAGGAAACCATGCCATTTGAACTCCAGAAAGGATTCAGGGCAGGAGAAATCTGAATGCCAACCTGAACCAATCCCAATGAACCCCCATGTTCAGTGGCACCCTGGCAGCAAACCCTGAGCCTAACACTCACTCTACCCCACACTCTAGACTCAGCCCTCTGGGAAGGTCGCCACACAGCAGGCAGATCGGGCCTGCCATGCTCCTAGGCCCTATCCCTAAACCTAGGTTGGGTTCTGAGAGGTCCATTCCCAGAGGCCTGGCTCCAAAGCCCCAGGGGTTGGGGACACCTGAGCAAGACCAGAGGACTCAGCCTGCCACACAAAAGGAAAACGTGCCAGTTGAGAATCTAGAAAGGACTGAGAGCTTGAGAAATTTGAAGGCCATCCTGTGACAATCTCATTGAACCCCCACTTTTAGTGATCCTCTGGTCGCCAACCCTAAGCCTGACATTCAGCCTAACCCACACCCTCAACTTGCCCTCTGGGGAGGTCTCACACAGCAGGCAGATTGGACCTCCCATGCTCCTAGGCCCTAACCCTATTCCTAGTTGGGTCTGAGAGGTCCATTCCCAGAAGCTTGACCAGAACCCCATTGATTGGGGACACCTGAACAATACCAGAGGACTCATACTGCCACACAGAAGGAAACCATGCCATTTGGGGCTCCAAAAACTATTAAGAACAAGAGAAATCCATATGCCAACATGAATCAATCAGAGCGAACCCCCACTTTCAGCGGCACCCTGGCAGCAAACCCTGAGCCTCACATTCACCCTAAGACATGCCCTCAATTCAGCTCACCGGGTAGGTGGCCACATAGCCAGCAGATCGGATCTCCCATGCTCCTAGGCCCTAACACTACCCCTAGGCTGGGTTTTGAGATGTCCATTCCAAGAAGCCTGGCTCCAAAGCCCAAGCGAGTGGGGACACCTGAGTAATACCAGAGGACTCAGCTTGCCAAACAGAAGAGAACTGTGGCATTTGGGACACCAGAGAGGATTCAGAACAGGAGAATTCGGAATGCCAACCTGAGCCAATCCCAGTGAACTATTCAGAGGTCCCCTGGTCGCAAACCCTGAGCCTGACACTCACCTTAACTAATACCCTCAACTTGGCCCTCTGGGAATGTCGACACAGAGGACAGACTGGAGTGCCACGCTACTAGGCCCTAACCCTCACTCTAGTTTGGGGTCTGAAAGATCAAAGAGCCTGCAGATCAGATCTCCCATGCTCCTAGGCATTGACCCTAATGATAGGTTGTGTCCTAAAACGTCCATCCCTAGAGGCCTGGCTCCAAAGCCCCAGGGATGGAGGACACCTGAGCAAGACCAGAGGACTCAGCCTGCCACATGGAAGGAAAGCATGCCATTTGGGATTCCAGGAAGGATTCAGACCAGGAGAAATCTGAATGCCAACCTGAAGCAGTTCTAGTAAGCCCGCACATTCAGCTGATCTCTAGCCAAAAACCCTGAGCCTGACACCCTAATTCATGCCCTCAACTTAGTCCTCTGGGAAGGTCTGCCACAGCGGGTAGTTCAGACCTCCCATGCTCCTAGGCCCTAAATATAATCCTAGGATGGGTCTGAGAGGTCCATTCCCAGAGGCCTGGCTCCAAAGACAGAGTGTTTGGAGGCACCTGATCAATACCAGATACACAGACTGTAACACACAAAGAAACCATGCCATTTGGGACTCGGGAGAGGATTCAGAACAGGGAAATCTGAATGCCAACCCAAGCCAATCATAATGGACCCCCACATTCAACAGCCCCCCTAGCCACAAACACCGAGCCTGACACTCCTTCCAATGCACACCCTCAACTCAGTCCTCCAGAATGTCACCGAACAGCTGGCAGGTCAGACCTCTCATGCTCCTAGGCCATGACCCTAATGCTAGGTTGTGTTCTAAGATGTCCCTTCCAGAGGCCTGGCTCCAAAGGAGGAGTGTCTGGAAACACCAGAGTAACACAAGAGGACTCAGCCTGTGACACAGAAGGAAACTGTGCCATTTGGGACTCCAGAAAGAAATCAGAGCAGGAGAAATCCCAATGCCCACCTGAGCCAATCCCAGTGAACCCCCAAATTCAGCGGCCCCTTTGCCTCAAACCTTGAACCTGGCACCTTAACCCATGCCCTGAACTCAGCTCTCTGGGAAGGTGGCCACACAGCTGGAAGATGAGACCTCATAGGCTACTAGGCCCTACCCCTATGGCTTGGTTGGGTTATGAGAAGTTCATTTTCAGAGACCTGGTTCCATAACCCCAGAAACTGGGGACACCAGAACAATACCAGTGGACTCAGCCTGCCACATAGCAGGAAACCATGCCATTTGGTCTCCATAAAGGAGTCAAGGCAAGAGAAATCTGAATGCATACCTGAGCCATGCCAGGCAAACCCCCACTTTCAGCTGTCCCCTGCCCAAACACCCTGAACCTGACACTCACCCTACCCCATGCACTCAATTAGGCCCTCCGGGAAGGTGACCATACTGCTGGCAGATCGGACTTCCCATGCTCCTAGGCCCTAACCCTAATCCTAGTTTGGGTGTAAGAGGTCTATTCCCAGAGGACTGGCTCCAAAGCCCAAGTGAGTGGGGACACCTGAGCAATACCAGAGGACTCAGCTTGCCACATAGAAGGGAACCATGGCATTTGGGACTCCAGAGAGGATTCAGAACAGGAAAGATCTGAATACCAACCTGAGCATTAGTAGTGAACCCCCATATTCAGCAGCTCCCTAGCTGAGAACCCTGAGCCTGACACTCACCTTAACCCACGCCAACTCAGCCCTCCGGGAAGCTCAAAACACAGTTGACATGTTGGACCTGTCATGTTCCTAGGCCCTAACCCTAACCATATGTTAGGTTCTGAGAGGTCCATTCCCAGAAAGTTGGCTCCAAAGGCCAAGGTTTTTGGGACACCTAAGCAATACAAAGTGACTCAGCCTACCACAGAAGGAAACAATGCCATTCTGGACTCCAAAAAGGATTCAGACCAGGAGAAATCTAAAAGCCAACCTGAAGGAATCCCAGCAGTCTGCCACATTCTGCAGTCCCCTAGCCAAAAACCCTGAGCCTGACACTCACCCTACCCCACACTCTAGACTCAGCCCTCTGGGAAGACTGACACACAGCAGGCAGATCAGCCCTGCCATGCACCTAGGCCCTAACCCTAAACATAGCTTGGGTGTGAGAGGTCCATTCCCAAAGGCCTGGCTCCAAAGCCCCAGTGACTGGGGACACCAGAGCAACACCAGACGATTCAGCCTGACAATCAGAAGAGAACTGTGACATTTGGGACTCCAGAGGATTCAGAACTGGGAAATCTGAGGGGCGCCTGGGTGGCTCAGTCAGTTAAGTGTCTGTCTGCCTTTAGCTCAGGTCATGATCCCAGGGTCCTGGGATTGAGCCCCACGTCGGGCTCCCTGCTCAGTGGGAAACCTTCTTCTCCCTCTCCCTCTGCCTGCTTCTCCCCCTGCTTTGTGCTCTTTCTCTCTCTCTACCAAATTAAAAAAAAAAAGAACTGGGAAATCTGAATGCCCACCTGAGCCAATCGTAGCAGACCTCCACATTCAGCGGCCCCCTGGCCGCATACACTGAGCCTGACACTCAGCCTAACCCACGCCCTCAACTCATCCCTCCAGGAAAGTCGCCACATGGCTGGAAGATCAGACCTCCCATGCTACTAGGCCCAAACCCTATCCCTAAATTGGGTCCTGAGAAGTCCATTCCCAGAGGCCCAGGTCCAAAGCCCCAGGGATTCTGGACACTTGAGCAATACCAGAGAACTCAGTGTGCCACACAGAAGGAAACTGCCATTTGGGAACCCAAAAAGGATTCAGACATGAGATAGCTGAATGCCACCCAGAGCCAATCCCAATGAACTCACACTTTCAGTGGCCCTCTAGCAGCAAACCCTGAGCCTGACACTAACCCTAACACATGCTCTCAACCTCCCATTCTGCTAGGCCCTAGCTCAAATCTGAGTTTGGGTTTTGTGAGTTAAATTCCAAGAGGCCTGGATCCAAAGCCCAAGGGATTGTGGACACCTGAGCAAGATCAGAGGACTCAGCCTGCCACACAGAAGGAAACCGTGCCATTTGGGTCTCCAGAAAGGATTCATAAGAGGAGAAATCTGAATGCCCACTTGAGCTAATCACAGCCAAACCCCACATTCACTGGCTCCCTGGCCAAAAACCCTGAGTCCCATGCCCTCAACTTAGCCCTCTGGAAAGGTCAGCACAAACCAGTCAGATTGGACCTCCCATGCTCTTAAGCCCTAAACCTAATCCTAGGACAGATCTGAGAGGCCCATGCCCAGAGGCCTGGCTCCAAACCCCAGCGACTGGGGAAACCTGAGCAATACCAGAAACTCAGACTGCAACACAGAAGGAAACATGCCATTTGGGACTCCAGAAACAATTCAGAGCAGTAGAAATCTGAATGCCAACCTGAAGCAATCCCAGAGAACTGCACTTTCAGCAGCCTCCTGGCTGCAAACGCTGACTCTGACACTCACCCTATGCCAAACCCTCAACCAGCCCACCAGGAAAGTTGCCACATGGCCTGCAGATTGGACCTCCCCTGCTCATCAGCCCTAACCCTAATTCTAGGTTGTGTCTGAGAGGTCCATTCCCAGAGCCCTGGCGCTAAAACCCCTGGAATTGGGGGCACCTGAGCAAGTCTAGTGGACTCAGACTGCCACATGGAAGGAAACCCTTCCATTTGGGACTCCAGAAATGTTTCAGAGCAAGAGAAATGTGAATGCCAACCTGAGCCAATCCCAGCAAACCCCACAAAACTTGAACCTTATACTCACCCTAAAACTTGCCCTCAACTCAGACCTCATGAACTTCTCCACAATTCCAGCCAATCGCATTTTCCAGGCCTCAGGGCCTTAACCCAACTTAAGGGCTAGACATGGGTAAAAACATGAACAGACATTTCCCTGAAGATGACATACAAGTGACTAACAGACACATGTATAAATGCTCCATATACTTGGCTTTAGGGCCATACAAATCTAAACCACAATGAGATGCCCCATCACACCAGGCAGAATGGGAAAAATTAACAGACACGAAACAACAAATTTTGGTGAAGATGTGGAGAAAAGGGAACCCTCTTACACTCCTGGTGGGAAGGCAAACTGTTACAGCCAATCTGGAAAACAATACAGAGTTTCCTAAAGACATTTAAAATAAAGCTACCCTCTGACCCAGCAACTACACCGTTGGGTATTTACCACAAAGATACAGAGGTAGTGAAAAGAAGTGGTACCTGCACCCCAGTGTTCAGAGCAGCAATGTTCACAATAGCCAATCTGTGGAAAGAGCCCAGATGTCAATGGACAGATGAATGGATAAAGAAGATCTGTTTCATGATCCTTTTCTTCCCCTACCGATCTTCCTAGTTCTTATGTTCCATAGATGAGAGAAATCATATGATAATTGTCTTTCTCTGCTTGACTTATTTCACTTAGCATTATCTCCTCCAGTGCCGTCCATGTTGCAGCAAATGTTGAGAACTCGTTCTTTCTGATTGCTGAGTAATATTCCATTGTATATATGGACCACAGCTTCTTAATCCAGTCATCTGTTGGTTCCTTCCACGATTTAGCTATTGTGGACAATGCTGCTATGAACATTGGGGTGCATATGGCCCTTCTCTTCACTACGTCTGTATCTTTGGGGTAAATACCCAGTAGTGCAATGGCTGGGTCATAGGGTAGCTCAATTTTTAACTTTTTAAGGGACCTCCACACTGTTTCCAAGAGTGGCTGCACCAACCTGCATTCCCGCCAACAATGTAGGAAGGATCCCCTTTCTCCACATCCTCTCCAGCAAATGCTGTTTCCTGCCTTGTTAATTTTTGCCATTCTAACTGGCGTAAGGTGATATCTTAGTGTGGTTTTGATTTGAATTTCCTTGATGGCTAATGATTTTGAACATTTTTTTATGTGTCTGTTGGCCATTTGTATGTCCTCATTGGAAAAGTGTCTGTTCACATCTTCTGCCCATTTTATGATTTTTTTTTAAAGATTTTATTTATTTACGTGACAGAGAGACAGCCAGCGAGAGAGGGAAATCAGCAGGGGAGAGGGAGAGGAAGAAGCAGGCTCCCAGCCGAGGAACCCGATGTGGGACTCGATCCTGGAACGCCAGGATCATGCCCTGAGCTGAAGGCAGACGCTTAACAACTGCGCTACCCAGGCGCCCCGATTTTTTTATTTGTTTCTCGCATATTGAGTTTGAGAAGTTCTTTGTAGATCTTGGATACCAGTCTTTTATCTGTAGCATCATTTGCAAATATATTCTCCCATTCCGTGGGCTGCCTCTTAGTGTTTTTTTATGTTTTTTTTATTATATTATGTTAGTTACCATACAGTACATCCCTGGTTTCTGATGCAAAGTTAGATGATTCATTAGTTGTGTATAACACCCAGTGCACCATGCAATACGTGCCCTCCTTACTACCCATCTTCCTTGGCTGTGCAGAAGCTTTTGATCTTGATGTAGTCCCACATGTTCATTTTATCTTTTGTTTCTCTTGCCTTTGGAGATGTGTCATGAAAAAGGTTGCTGTGGCTGATGTCGTAGAGGTTGTTGCCTATGTTCTCCTCTAGGATTCTGATGGATTCCTGTCTCACATCGAGGTCTTTCATCCATTTGGAGTTTATCTTTGTGTACGGTGTGAGAGAGTGGTCAAGTTTCATTCTTTTGCATGTAGCTGTCCAATTTTCCCAGCACCATTTATTGAAGAGACTGTCTTTTTTCCACTGGATGTTTTTTCCTGCTTTATCAAATATTAGTTGCCCAAAGAGCTGAGGGTCCATTTCTGGGTTCTCTATTCTGTTCCATTGGTCTATGTGTCTGTGTTTGTGCTAGTACCATGCTGTCTTTGTGATCACAGCTTCGTAGTACAGCTCAAAATCCGGCATTGTGATGCCCCCAGCTTTGTTTTTCCTTTTCAACAGTTCCTTGGTGATTCGGGGCCTTTTCTGGTTCCATACAAAACATGAGAGACTATGGACTCTGGGAAACAAACTGAGGGCTTCAGAGGGGAGGGGGGTTGGGGAATGGGATAGACTGGTGATGGGTAGTAAGGAGGGCACGTATTGCATGGTGCACTGGGTGTTATACGCAACTAATGAATCATCAAACTTTGCATCAGAAACCGGGGATGGGGGCGCCTGGGTGGCACAGCGGTTAAAGCATCTGCCTTTGGCTCAGGGCGTGATCCTGGCGTTACGGGATCGAGCCCCACATCAGGCTCCTCCGCTATGAGCCTGTTTCTTCCTCTCCCACTCCCCCTGCTTGTGTTCCCTCTCTTGCTGGCTGTCTCTATCTCTGTCAAATAAATAAATAAAATCTTAAAAAAAAAAAAAAAGAAAGAAACCAGGGATGTACTGTATGGTGACTAACATAATATAATTAAAAAAACATTTAAAAAAAGATGTGCTTCATATATTCAATGGAATATTACTCAGCCATTAGAAAGGATGAATACTTATTATTACGTCGACCTGGATGGACCTGGAGGGCTTTATGCTGAGCGAAATATGTCAATGAGAGAAAGACAATTATCATATGGTTTCACTCACATGTGGGATATCAGAAACAGGACAGAGGACCATAGGGGAAGGGAGGGAAAACAGAATGGGAAGTCATCAGAGAGGGAGAAAAACCATGATGGACTCTTCACTATAGCAATAAACTGAGGGTTGCTGGAGAAGAGTTGGGTGGGGAGGGGTGGAGAGACTAGGTGAGGAGCATTAAGGAGGGCACATGATGCAATGAGCATGGGTGTTATACACAACTAATGATAATTTATTGAACACTACATCTGAAACTAATGATGCACTATAAGTTGGCTAATTGAATTTAAATTTAAAAAATTAACAAATTCAAACAATCCTAAAATTTCATATGGAACCACAAAAGATACTAAACATCCAATGCAATCTTGAGAAGAAAAACAAAGCTGGAGGAGTCACAGTTCCAGACTTCAAGTTATACTACAGAGTTGTAGTCATCCTAATAGTATGGTACTGGCACAAAAATAGACACAGCAACCAAGGGAATAGGATAGAAGCTCAGACATAAACCCACAATTATATGGCCAATTAACCTTCCACAAAGCAGGCACGAATATTGAAAGGGAAGAGGACAGTCTCTACAACAAATGGTATTGGGAAAAACTGGACAGCTACACACAAAAGAATGAAATTAGACCACTTTCGTTCACCACAGAGAGAAACTCAAAGGTGTTTCAAGACCTCAGTGTGAGACCTGAAACCATAAAAATCCTACAAGAGAGCTCAGATGGTAACTTTGCTGACATGGACCATACCAACATTTTTCTAGACTTGTCTCCTGAGGCAAAGGAAACAAAAGCAAAAAATTAACTACAGTGACTACATCAAAATAAAAGGATTCCACACAGCAGAAGAACAATGAAAATGTAATAATAGGAAGACAACTTACCAAATAAGAGAAGATATTTGCAAATTCCCTGTGCAATAAAGTGATAGTGTCCAAAATATATACAACTGTACAACTCAACACCCAAAAAACAAATAACCTGGTTAAAAAATAGGCAGAAGACATGAACAGACATTTCTCCAAAGAAGAAATACAAATGGCCAACAGTCACATGAAAAGTTGTTCACCACCACCCATCACCAGGAAAATGCAAATCAAAAGCACAATGAGATATTACCTCACGTCTGTCAGAATGGCTGTCATCAACAGCACAAGAAACAACTGGTGTTGGGAGGATGTGGATAAAGGGGAATCCTCGCAAACTATTGGTGGGAATGCAAACTGTTGTGGCCACCGTGGAAAACAGTATGAAGGTTCCTCAAAAAATTAAATATAGAACTACCCTAAGATCCAGCAATCACACTACTGGGTGTTTACCCAAAGAATATGAAAACAATAACTTAAAAGGATACATGAACTCCTATGTTTCTTACAACATTTACAATATCACAATATGGAAGCAACCCAAGTGTCTGTTAATAAATTGATAAATGAGATGATACATGTATACACACACACACACACACACACACACACACACACACACACAGTGGAATATTACTCAGCCATAAAAAAGAATGAAATCTTGCCATTTGCGGCCACATGGATGGAGCTAGAGCATATTATCCTAAGTGAAATCAGTCAGTCAGAGAAAGAAAATACCATATGATATCACTGTTAAGTGGAATTTAAGAAATAAACAAAAAAAGGAGAAAAAAGAGAAAAACCAAAATACAGACTCTTAATAATAGAGAACAAACTGATGGTTACCAGAGGAGAGGAGGATGGAGGGACAAGTGAAAGAGATGAAGGGCATTAAGGTTACACATTTTTTGATGAGCACTGAGTAGTATATTGAATCACTGAATCACTCTATTGTGCACCTGAAACTAATATAATACTGTAGGTTAACTCTACTGGAATTAAAATAAAAAAAATTTTAAAAAGACTTTTCATTCAGTAACTTATTTGAAAAACGTTTGCTATGCAATGTTCATAAGCCCTGCTTGGGAGTATTTACTCTACAATAATTACTCACTCTATGCCTCAAATTCAAATTTCACTGAGTTCTTATACTTTACCCGTTAATTGTAGCCCACAAGAGCCATGGTCCCTTTCTGTCCAGGCTCAGCACCTATGCATTCAAGATTGGAAGTAGAGATAGATGCCACTTCACAATCCAGAAAGCTATTATTGTTTCTCTTTTAGTGTGAGATAGTCACAGAGTGTGGGACAGGTTTCAGAGCACATTTGTTATGTATCCTGGATCTCTAATTCAATGGTCATTACCTGGATCCATTTGGCTAATAGGTTCTGTGTGGATGGGCTTGCTTCCAAGCACATACATGGAAGACTTAAAGGTGGATGGGCTCAGTGCAGGAGAGGAAGAGGACCAAGCACAGACAAGGGTATGACCCCTCCCCTGATCCAGGAACTGCTACGGGAACGGGTATGGGAGGTAGAATCCATGGGAAACTCCAAGGTTACTGCTGGACACAGGAGGCACAGGTCAAGGGATCTGGAGATGCAGGGCTTGGAGACTGCTCTGAGCTACCTCTGGGAGGGAGGAGGGTGAAGGAATAAGAAGGAGAAACTGCCTGCCCCTGGCCATGCCAGCCAGCCACCACTACTGGCACACATCCGTCTACACAGCTGACACAGAGCCTGGGCTCAGGATGGGCTGGCTCAGGTCCCTCAACCCTCAGTAGGACAGCTGGCTCCAGGGCTCAGGGACATGCTGAGGGAGGTGGGAGAAAAGGCTGCCCCTCCCAAGTCATTCCCTCTTTTGAGAAGACAGCCCTCCAGGACTGCTAAAAAGCCACTAATAGTTTTTGAAAGACATGCCATGGATGAACTAAGGCATTGAGAAATACATGACAATATTCATTTTTAAGTTCAGACCTGACAGCTCAGGAAGTGGGGAGAGCTTCCCTGAGGAAGACTGAGGGGACTGCAGGCCAGGCTTAAAAGGGAGGCCTGGCTCTCCTGATTGGGAATCTGCAGTCCCCCTCCGGGGCAGGGCATCATCCTTGCTTCACAGGGGATCCATGGAAGTGTTCCATCAGGGGACTGACAGGGGCCAGAGATGCCTCTCAAGAAGGCTACCCTGGCATCAGGTTGCACAGGGCCCTGGGGAGGAGGGCCAGGTGGAGGGAGGGCAATACCCTGGAGGCTGTGCGGCAAGAGCAGAGGCTCATGACCATGAAGATGATGAAAAGGAGGAGGTGGCAGCACAGGACCTGGCACGAAAGTGCCATGGGAACAGTGCCCACAGCTACACTGACTGGGTGCCTTCTGTGCCAGGTGTGGCTGACTTCAGTGGGCTCCAGACTAGTCCTGATCACAACCCTAGGAAGTGTGCACGACCACCTCCCTCCTCTCCCCATGCAGCTCGAGGGATCATGGTCACCAGACCCTGGTCAGTTTTCATGGAAACCAAGCAGTGGCTCCCACCACTCGCACACTGCCCCTCTGGTGGTGGTCCAGTGTGACTCTCATGCCTGGCCAGAGACTGCTGTCTACCTGTCTCCACACAATTCAACAGACAGGAGGGTGTCTCTGGAATTCCACAGGATCTGATGAGACAGTTCCACAGACCCCACTACCCTGCCAACAGCCAACACCCGGTGAGTCACTCGGTACCCTGGCTATTGTCATGAAGCTCACCATGCCCTATTTCTGTCACTTCCAACAGAAAGCCTGGTTCTGATCTCCCACAATACCATACATCCTGGTTGCTGACCTGGGGTCATGCCATGAACCCACATGGCACCTTTCTTTTAGAGAAGGTCAATCCTGCACCTCCTAGAAAATGTTTCTAATGAAGTACAAGTCCATCAGGACTATGCTGTGAACAGTGGTACACAGCCTGCATGGTAGTAGTCAGTAATTCTAACAAGGGTTGCCCCCCACCATCTCACAAAACCTTCCTCTGTCCCCATGGAACTCGTACTCTGCCCTCAGAAAAAAACCCAGGAAACAAAACTTTCACCTGATGCTCCCTTCACCTTCTGGTTCAAATCTTGCCCAAACACAATGATATGAAACTAGAAATCAGTCACAAGAAGAAAATGGGACAGCCAAAACTATGTGGAGATTTAACAACATGCTACTGAACAACCAACAGTTAAAGAAGAAATACAGAGAAACTTTAGAAGTACCTTGAGACAAATGAAAAAGAGAACCTACAAAAACATGGGATGCAGCAAAATAGCTCTAAGAGGGAAGTTCATAGAAATTTAGGTCCTCATCAATCCACATAATGCTCTCCAATAAACAACCTAATTTTATAAAGGAAAGAAGTAGGAAAAAAATAAAACAAGCAAATCCCCAAATTAGTAGAAATAAAGGAATAACAAAAAGGAATGACGAAGTAAATCCAATGGAGACTAAAAAGACAGAAGATCAATGAAAATAAGAGCTGCCTTTTCTGGAAGGATAAACAAAACTGACAAACTTTTAGCTAGACTCACCAAGAAAGAGAGAGGGCTCAAATACAAACAGGAAAGAAAGATGATTGATTCCTCTCTCACATCAAAATTATAGAGGAGAACACAGGCAGCAACCTCTTCAACCTTGCATACGACAACTTGCAAGTTAAGCCTCTGAAGGTAAGGGACCGATGTCAAAGAAGTTGCAGCCTATGTTCTCCTCTAGGATTTTGATGGATTCCTGTCTCACGTCGAGATCTTTCATCCATTTGGAGTTTATCTTTGTGTATGGTGTGAGAGAGTGGTCAAGTTTCATTCTTTTGCATGTAGGTGTCCAATTTTCCCAGCACCATTTATTGAAGAGACTGTCTTTTTTCCACGGGATGTTTTTTCCTTGCTTTGTCAAAGATTAGTTGCCCAAAGAGGCAACGGTCCATTTCTGGGTTCTCTATTCCTTTCCATTGGTCTATGTGTCTGTTTTTGTGCCAGTACTATGCTGTCTTGGTGATCACAGCTTTGAAGTATAGCTTAAAATCTGGCAATGTGATGCCCCAGCTTTGTTTTTCATTTTCAACAATTCCTTGGAGATTCGGGGCCTTTTCTGTTTTCATAAAAATTTAAGGGCTGTTTCTTCAATGTCATTGGTATTTTGATCGAGATGGTATTGAAAGTGTAGATTGCTCTGGGTAGCATGGACATTTTAACTATGTTAATTCTTCCAATCCATGAGCATGGAATATTCTTCCATCTTTTTGTGTCTTCTTCAATGTCTTTCAAGAGTGATCTGTAGTTTCTAGAATATAGATCCTTTACCTCTCTGATTAAGTTAATTCCGAGATAATGTATGATTTTTGGTGCTATTGTAAATGGAATCGATTCCCTAATTTCTCTTTCTTCAGTCTCATTGTTCGTGTATAGAAATGCAACTGATTTCTGAGCATTGATTTTTTATCCTGCCACATTACTGAATTGCTCTATAAGTTCTAGTAATTTGGGGGTGGAGTCTTTTGGGTATTCCATATAGAGTATCATGTCATCTGCGAAGAGAGACTGTTTGACTTCTTCCTTGCCAATTTGGATACCTTTTATCCATTTTTGTTGTCTGATTGCAGTTGCAAGGACTTCTAGTACTATGTTGAACAATAATGTTGAGAGTGGGCATCCTTGTCGTGTTCGTGATCTTAAGGGAAAGGCTGTCAGTTTTTCCCCATTGAGAATGATATTCACTGTAGGCTTTTCATAGATGGTTTTTACGAACTTGAGGAATGTACCCTCTATCCCTACACTCTGAAGGGTTTTAATCAGGAAAGGATGTTGTATTTTGTCAAATGCTTTTTCTGCATCAATTGAGAGGATCATATGGTTCTTGACTCTTTTCGTGTTGATATGATCTATCACACTGATCGATTTGCGAATGTTGAACCACCCTTGCATCCCAGGGATGAATTCCATTTGGTCTTGATGGATAATCCTTTTAATGTACTGTTGGATCCTATTAGCTAGGATCTTGTTGAGAATTTTGGCATCCATATTCATCAGGGATATCGGTCTGTGATTCTTTTTTTTTTATTTTTTATTTTTTTTAATATAATGATTTTTTATTATATTATGTTAGTCACCATACAGTACATCCCCGGTTTTCGATGTAAGGCTCGATAATTCATTAGTTGTGTATAACACCCAGTGCACCATGCAATATGGGCCCTCCTTACTACCCTTCACCGGTCTATCCCATTCCCCCACCCCCCTCCCCTCTGTAGCCCTCAGTTTGTTTCTCATAGTCCATAGTCTCTCATGTTTCATTCCCCCTTCTGATTACCCCCCCTTTCTTTATCCCTTTCTTCCCCTACTGATCATTCTAGTTCTTATGTTCCATAGATGAGAGAAATCATATGATAGTTGTCTTTCTCTGCTTGACTTATTTCACTTAACATTATCTCCTCCAGTGCCGTCCATGTTGTAGCAAATGTTGAGAACTCGTTCTTTCTGATTGCTGAGTAATATTCCATTGTATATATGGACCACAACTTCTTAATCCAGTCATCTGTTGAAGGGCATCTCGGCTCCTTCCATGATTTAGCTATTGTGGACAATGCTGCTATGAACATTGGGGTGCATATGGCCCTTCTCTTCACTACGTCTGTATCTTTGGGGTAAATACCCAGTAGTGCAATGGCTGGATCATAGGGTAGCTCAATTTTTAACTTTTTAAGGGACCTCCACACTGTTTTCCAGAGTGGCTGTACCAACTTGCATTCCCACCAACAATGTAGGAGGGATCCCCTTTCTCCACATCCTCTCCAACAATTGTTGTTTCTTGCCTTGTCTATTTTTGCCATTCTAACTGGCATAAGGTGGTATCTCAGTGTGGTTTTGATTTGAATTTCCTTGATGGCTAATGATTTTGAACATTTTTTCATGTGTCTGTTAGCCATTTGTATGTCTTCATTGGAAAAGTGTCTGTTCATATCTTCTGCCCATTTTTTGATTTGTTTATTTGTTTCTCGTGTATTGAGTTTGAGAAGTTCTTTGTAGATCTTGGATACCAGTCCTTTATCTGTAGTGTCATTTGCAAATATCTTCTCCCATTCCGTGGGCTGCCTCTTAGTTTTTCTGACTGTTTCCTTGGCTGTGCAGAAACTTTTAATCTTGATGAAGTCCCATAAATTCATTTTATCTTTTGTTTCTCTTGCCTTTGGGGATGTATCATGAAAAAGGTTGCTTTGGCCGATGTCGTAGAGGTTGCTGCCTATGTTCTCTTCTAGAATTTTGATGGATTCCTGTCTCACATCGAGGTCTTTCATCCATTTGGAGTTTATTTTTGTGTATGGTGTGAGATAGTGGTCAAGTTTCATTCTTTTGCATGTAGCTGTCCAATTTTCCCAGCTCCATTTATTGAAGAGACTGTCTTTTTCCCACCGGATGTTTTTTCCTGCTTTATCAAAGATTAGTTGCCCAAAGAGCTGAGGGTCCATTTCTGGGCTCTCTATTCTGTTCCATTGGTCTATGTGTCTGTTTTTGTGCCAGTACCATGCTGTCTTTGTGATCACAGCTTTGTAGTACAGCTCGAAATCCGGCATTGTGATGCCCCCAGCTTTGTTTTTCCTTTTCAACAGTTCCTTGGAGATTCGGGGCCTTTTCTGGTTCCATACAAATTTAAGGACTATTTGTTCCAGTTCTTTGAAAAACGTTCTCAGTATTTTGATCGGGATAGCATTGAAAGTGTAGATTCCTCTGGGTAGCATGGACATTTTAACTATGTTAATTCTTCCGATCCATGAGCATGGAATATCTTTCCATCTTTTTATGTCTTCCTCAATGTCTTTTAAGAGTGATTTATAGTTTCTAGAATAAAGGTCCTTTACGTCTCTGGTTAAGTTAATTCCAAGGTAACGTATGGTTTTTGGTGCTATTGTAAATGGGATGGATTCCCTAATTTCTCTTTCTTCATTCTCGTTATTCGTGTACAGAAATGCAACTGATTTCTGAGCATTGATTTTGTATCCCGCCATGTTACTGAATTGCTCTATAACTTCTAATAGTTTGGGAGTGGCTTCTTTTGGGTTTTCCATATAGAGTATCATGTCATCTGCGAAGAGAGACATTTTGACTTCTTCTTTGCCGATTTGAATACCTTTGATCCCTTTTTGTTGTCTGATTGCTGTTGCAAGGACTTCTAGTACTATGTTGAATAATAGTGGCGAGAGTGGGCATCCTTGTCGTGTTCCTGATCTTAAGGGAAAGGCTTCCAGCTTTTCCCCATTGAGAATAATATTTGCAGTAGGCTTTTCATAGATGGCTTTTATGAGATTGAGAAATATACCTTCTATTCCTACACTCTGAAGGGTTTTAATCAGGAAAGGATGCTGTATTTTGTCAAATGCTTTTTCGGCATCGATTGAGAGGATCATATGGTTCTTGAGTCTTTTCTTGTTGATATGATGTATCACGCTGATTGATTTGCGAATATTGAACCACGCTTGCATCCCAGGTATGAATCCCACTTGATCGTGGTGGATAATCCTTTTAATGAACTGTTGGATTCTATTAGCAAGTATCTTGTTGTGGATTTTGGCGTCCATATTCATTAGGGAAATCGGTCTGTAATTCTCCTTTTTGAGGGGGTCTTTGCCTGGTTTGGGGATCAAGGTAATATTGGCCTCATAGAATGAGTTTGGTAGCTTTCCTTCTGTTTCTATTTTTTGAAACAGCTTTAGGAGAATAGGTATTATTTCTTCTTTGAATGTTTGGTAGAATTGCCCAGGAAAACCATCCGGGCCTGGAGTTTTGTTATTTGGAAGGTTGTTTATCACTGACTCAATTTCTTCATAATTAATTGGCCTGTTTAAGAAATCAATTTCTTCCTGTTTCAATCTTGGTAGTTTATAGGTTTCCAGGAAGGATTCCATCTCTTCCAGATTGCTTAGTTTATTGGCATATAGCTGTTGATAAAAATTTCTAATAATCCTTCCAATTTCAATGGTGTTCGTCGTGACCTCTCCTTTTTCATTCATAATTTTAATAATCTGGGTCCTTTCTCTTTTCTTTTGGATAAGTCTTGCCAGTGGTCTGTCAATTTTATTGATTCTCTCCAAGAACCAGCTTCTAGTCCTGTTGATCTGCTCTACTGTACTTCTGGTTTCTGCTTGATTGATTTCAGCTTTAATTTTGGTCAACTGCTTCCTCGTGCGTGGATTAGGCCTGTCCCTCTGTTGCTGTTCCAGCTTCTTGAGGTGAGAATATAAAAACTGCATTTTAGATTTTTCTATTCTTTTGAGTGAGGCTTGGATGGCTATGTATTTCCCCCTTAGGACCGCCTTTGCAGTATCCCACAGGTTTTGGACTGTTGTATTTTCATTCTCATTGGTCTCCATAAATTGTTTAATTTGATTTTTGATTTCCTGGTTTATCGAGTCATTCCTGAGCAGGATGGTTCTTAGTCTCCAAGTGTTTGAGTTTCTTCCAAATTTTTCCTTGTGGTTGAGTTCCAATTTCAGAGCGTTGTGGTCTGAGAATATGCAGGGGATAATTTCAATCTTTTGGTATCGGCTGAGACCTGTTTTGTGTCCCAGAACATGGTCTATTCTTGAAAATGTTCCGTGGTCATTAGAATAGAATGAGTATTCTTTGGTTCTGGGGTGTAGTGTTCTATATATATCTAAGAGGTCCAACTCGTCGAGTATGGCATTCAAAGCCTTTGATTCTTTGCTTAGTTTTTGCCAGGGTGTCCTGTCTATTTCTGAGAGTGGAGTGTTGAGGTCCCCCACTATTAATGTATTTTTATTTATATGTCTCTTTATTCTGGTTAAGAGTTGGCTTGTGTATCTTGCTGCTCCCCTGTTGGGGGCATATATATTTATAATTGTCATATCCACTTGTTGAATGCTTCCTTTAAGAATAATATAGTGCCCTTCTGCGTCTCTAACTATAGTCTGTAGTTTAAAATCCAGTTTATCTGATATGAGAATTGCTACCCCAGCTTTCTTTTGAGGTCCATTTGCGTGAAAGATGGTACTCCATCCCCTTACTCTCAGTCTGAATGCATCTTTGGGATCGAAATGAGTCTCTTGTAGACAGCAAATGGATGGGTCATTTCTTTTTATCCAATCTGCAACCCTGTGGCGTTTTAAGCAAGAATTTAAACCATTAATGTTAAGACTGAGTACTGAGAGATATGCTTTTAATTCTGCCATGTTGTCAGTAAAGTCTTTGTTTGTATTGGCTGTGACTTTCTGTTTTGTATCACTCTTGGGGCCTTTTTACTTTTATAGAACCCCCCGTAATACCTCCTGTAGGGCTGGTTTCGTGGTTACGAAATTGGCTAGTGACTGTCGATTCTGAAATGTCTTTATTTCTCCATCAATTCTGAATGACAACCTTGCTGGATAAAGGATCCTTGGCTGCATGTCTTTCTCTGAAAGAGCTTTAAAAATGCTCCCCCAACCCTTTCTCTCATTCCAGGTCTGTGTAGACAGGTCTGACGTAATTCTGATGCCTTTGCCTTGGTACATGAGAAATTTCTTTGCCCTGGCCGCTTTCAATACTGTATCCTTGATTCTCATATTTGCGAATTGCACTATGACGTGACGTGGTGTAGGTCTGTCATGGTTGAGCTTGGGAGGGGTCCTCTCTGCCTCTTGGACACGAATTTTTGTTTCCCTTGCTAGATTAGGGAAGTTTTCAGCTACAATTTGTTCAAATATCTCTTCTAGACCTCTGTTTTTCTCCACCCCCTCGGGGATTCCGATGATTCTGACATTGGAACCTTTCATTGAGTCAGTAATCTCCCGTAGCCAACATTCATGGGCGTGGATTTTTTTAAGACCATCTTCTATTTTTATTTTTTCCTCTATTAACCCATCCTCCAATTCACTAACCCTTTCCTCTGCTTCCGTGACCCTGGCCGTCAGAGCCTCTAGTTTTGCCTGCATTTGGCTCATAGAATTTTTAATTTCTGTCAAATTCGCTCTCATTTCCGCCCTTAGGGATTCTATATTCTCAGTAACATTTTCCTTAATACTTTTTTCAAGTCTACTCATTATCTTGACCATTGTTACTCTGAATTCCATTTCTGATAATTTGGTTACATCCATATCCGTTACTTCTGTGGCAGAGGCCACAGACTCACTGTCTTTTCTTTGCTGGGGGGGGGCTTCTCCTTCTTGTCATTCTAATGAGGAGAGGTTGCGGGGTTGTCCAGAGCCCAAAATTATTGACTGGGTCCCAGGCCGTGCCCCTTGTTTTATAGGGATCTTAGAGATGTGGGCTTCTTCTTTAAAGATTTTATTTATTTACTTATCTGAGAGGGAGACAGACAGTCAGCAAGAACGGAACAGAAGCAGGGGAGTGAGAGAGGAAGAAGCAGGCTCCCAGCGAAGGAGCCCGATGAGGGACTCCTTTCCGGAACGCTGGGATCACGCCCTAAGCCAGAGACAGGTGCTCAATGACTGCGCCACCCAGGCACCTCGGGTTGTGGGCTTCTTGATTTTTCAGCCTGCCTTCTGTGTTCTGGGGGAGGGGCCTGCCGCGCCGATACTCAGGCAACCCTGTTTGGTTAGAGTCTCCGTGTCCCCTGCGAGGGGGGATGGGGATGGGCACTCTCTGAGCCGGTATTTCCAGGCTTTTGTTCTCTGGCGGCTTTCCCTGGCGGCCGGCTATGCCTCTTCTGAGGGTCAGAGCAGCAGAGGCTGCATTGTCACAGAACAGAGGGATTGCGGCCCGTTCTCCACTGATGTTCTGGCCACTTTAACTCTGTTACTGTTGGTGCTGCTCAACCCTGCAGCGTCCCGGGATGTGCGCACCAACTCGGCGTCCCTGCCCTCACTTCCAGGGCCGGCGCGTCTCTGTCCTTTGTGTTTCTAATGCCGCCAGCCACCGGCCGCCCCGCACACTCCCGGGTCTCCTGGTCTCAGTCTATGCCCGGTGAGCACACCTCGATTCCGGAGTTTCGTGAGAAGCCTGGTGGCGCGCGCACCCGGTTCAGGGTCTCAGTCTGCTGTTTCGCTGGTGCCGACCGCGAGTCCGCCCGCTCCCCCGTGCAGGTGGCCCGCCAGCCACCAGCCGCCCCGCGCGCGCTCCAGGAGCTCCCGGTCTCAGTCTGGATCCCATGAGCACACCGGGAATCCGGTGTTCCGGGAGATGCCTGGTGGCGTGTTCACGGCTCACCGGTCTCAGTCCGCTCTCTTGCCGGTGCCCTCTGTGAGTTCACCCGCTCCCCGGTGCAGGTGGCTGCCTCTTCCCGGCGCCCAAACGCGGCGGCTCCCTCCCCCTTCCGTTTATCTTCCAATATCTGTGCACGGTTTACAGCTCCCCTCTTCGTACCTCAATACTCAGCGCTGGAGATGTTCATTTGTAGAGATCCAGATGCATCATCCTGCGTCTCAGGCTGATTCCGTGGTTATTTAGGCTGGTCTGGTACCTATCCAGCTCCACTCAGGGGACCGGCTGAAAAAAGGGTCCCCTACTCCTCCGCCATCTTAACTCCCTCCACCTGTGATTCTCCTTTTTGATGGGTTTGGGGATCAAGGTAATACTGGCCTCATAGAGTGAGTTTGGTAGTTTTCCTTCTGTTTCTATTTTTTGAAACAGTTTCAGGAGAATAGGTATTATTTCTTCTTTTTTATATAATAATATTTTTATTATATTATGTTAGTCACCACACAGTACATCCCTGGTTTTTGATGTAAAGTTCCATGATTCATTATTTGTGTATAACACCCAGTGCACCATGCAATACGTGCCCTCCTTACTACCCATCACCAGCCTATCCCATTCCCCCAACCCCCTCCCCTCTGAAGCCCTCAGTTTGTTTCCCAGAGTCCACAGTCTCTCATGGTTCATTCCCCCTTCTGTTTACCCCCCTTTTCTTTATCCCTTTCTTCTACCAATCTTCCTACTTCTTATGTTCCATAGATGAGAGAAACCATATGATAATTGTCTTTCTCTGCTTGACTTATTTCACTTAGCATTATCTCCTCCAGTGCCGTCCATGTTGCAGCAAAGGTTGAGAAATCGTTCTTTCTGATAGCTGAGTAATATTCCATTGTACATATGGACCACAGCTTCTTAATCCAGTCATCTGTTGAAGGGCATCTCGGTTCCTTCCACGATTTAGCTATCGTGGACAATGCTGCTATGAACATTGGGGTGCATATGGCCCTTCTCTTCACTATGTCTGTATCTTTGGGGTAAATACCCAGTAGTGCAATGGCTGGGTCATAGGGTAGCTCAATTTTTAACTTTTTAAGGGACCTCCACCCTGTTTTCCAGAGTGGCTGTACCAACTTGCATTCCCACCAACAATGTAGGAGGGATCCACTTTCTCCACATCCTCTCCAGCAATTGTTGTTTCTTGCTTTGTCAATTTTTGCCATTCTAACTGGCGTAAGGTGATATCTTAGTGTGGTTTTGATTTGAAATTCCCTGATGGCTAATGATTTTGAACATTTATTTCTTCTTTGAATGCTTGGTAGAATTCCCTGGGGAATCCGTCAGGCCCTGGACTCTTGTTTTTGGGGAGGTTTTTGGTCACTGCTTCAATCTCTTTGTAATTAATCGGTCTGTTTAAATAATCAATTTCTTCCTGTTTCAGTCTTGGTAGTTTATAGGTTTCCAGGATGGCATCCATTTCTTCCAGGTTGTTTAATTTATTGGCATAAAGCTGTAGATAAAAGTTCCTAATGATCCTCCCTATTTCATTGGTGTTGATCATGATCTCTCCCCTTTCATTCGTAATTTTATTAATTTGGGTCCTTTCTCTATTCTTTTGAATAAGTCTTGCCAGTGGCTTATCGATCTTATTTATTCTTTCAAAGAACCAGCTTCTAGTTCTGTTGATCTGCTCTACTGTGCTCCTGGTTTCTAATTCATTGATCTCTGCTCTAATCTTGATCAACTGCCTTCTCGTGCGTGGGTTAGGCCTGCTCTTCTGTTCCAGCTCCAGCTTCTTGAGGTGAGAATATAAAAACTGCATTTTAGATTTTTTTTATTCTTTTGAGTGAGGCTTGGGTGGCTATGTATTTTCCCCTTAGGACTGCCTTTGCAGTGTCCCATAGGTTTTGGACTGATGTGTTTTCATTCTCAATCTGCCACAGCAAATTTTGTCATGACACATCTCCAAAGGCAAGAGAAACAAAAGAAAAAATGAACTTGTGGGACTTCATCAAGATCAAAAGCTTCTGCACAGCCAATGAAACAGTCAAAAAAACTAAAAGGCAGCCCACAGAATGGGAGAAGATATTTGCCAATGACACTACAGATAAAAGACTGATATCCAAGATCTACAGAGAACTTCTCAAACTCAATACATGAGAAACAAATAATCAAATAAAAAAATGGGCAGAAGATATGAACAGACACTTCTCCAAAGAAGACATACAAATGGCCAACAGACATGTGAAAAAATGTTCCACATCACTTGCCATCAGGAAAATACAAATCAAAACCACAATGAGATACTACCTCACACCAGTCAGAATAGCTAAAATCAACAAGACAGGGAACAACAAATATTGGCAAGGATGTGGAGAAAGGGGAACCCTCTTACACTATTGGTGGGAATGTAAGTTGGTACATCCACTCTGGAAAACAGTATGGAGGTTCCTCACGACATTAAAAATAGAGCTACCTTATGATCCAGCAATTGCACTACTTGGTATGTACCCCATAGACCCAGAGGTAGTGAAAAGAAGGGACACCTACATCCCAATGTTCACAGCAGTGATGTCCACAATAGCCAAACTGTGGAAGGAGCTGAGATGCCCTTCAACAGATGAATGGATAAAGAAGATGTGGTTCATACATACAATGGAATATTACTCAGTCATCAGAAAAGATGAATACCTACCATCTGCATCAACATGGGTGGAACTGGAGGGTGTTATGCTGGGTGAAATAAGTCAATCAGAGAAAGACAATTATCATATGGTTTCACACAAATGTGGACTATAAGGAATAGCACAGAGGATCATAGGGACAGGGAGGGGGAAACATGAATGGGAAGAAATCAGAGAGGGAGAGAAAACATATGAAACTCTTGACTCTGGGAAACAAACTGAGGGGTACAGAAAGGGAGGTGGGTGGGGAGATGAGGTAACTGGGTAATGGGCATTAAAGAGGGCACCTGTGGTGATGAGCACTGGGTATTATACTCAACTAATGAACTGTTGAACATTACATCAAAAACTAATGATGTACTATACCTTGACTAATTGAATTTAAATTTTAAAAATGTGAAAAAAAAATGGAAGGAAAGATGAGCCACGACAATGAATACCACAAAATACAAAGGATCGTAAGAGAGTACTATGAGCAAGTAGAGGCCAACACACTGGACAACCCAGAAGAAATGGATAAGTTCCTACCAACAACCTAGAAAGACTGAGTCGTGAAGGAAAAATATCTGAACAGACTGATCACTAGTAAAAAGATTGATCCGATAATCAAAAACCTCCCAAAAACCAAATGTTCAAGACCAGACAGTTTCACTATGGAGTTCAACCAGACAATAGAAGAAGAATTAATACCAACCCTTCTCAAACTCTTTAAAAAATAGGAGAGGAGGGCTTATGTCCAAAATAATTTCATGAAGCCAGCATTATGCTGCTACCAAAACAAGACAAGGACAGTACAAGAAAAGGAAAGGCCAATATCCCTCATGAACATAGATGCAAAGATCCTCAACAAATTATCAGCAAACTGAATTTAACAATACATCAGGAGAATCACAGAACACGATCAAGTGGGATCTATTTCAGGGATGCAAGGATGATTCTACATCTCGACATCAACCAATGGGATGCACAACCTTAACAAAATAAAAGATAAAAATCATATGATTGCTGCAATAGAGGCAGAAAGAGCACTTGACAAGATTCAATATGCATTTATGATAAAAACTCTAAACCATCTGGGTATAGAGGGAACCTTCCTCAACACAACAAAGGCCATATATAAAAAGCCCACAGCTGATATCATACTCAAGGGCGAAAAGCTGAAAACTTTTCCACTAAGATCCAGAACAAGACAAAGATGCCCATTTCATCACTTTCATTCACATAGTATTGAAAGGCCTAGCCAAAGCATTTAGACAAAAAAAAGGAAAGAAAGTTATGAAATCCAAATAGAAAAACTGTCACTGTTTGCCAATAACATGATACTACATATAGAAATCCCTAAAGATTCCACCAAAAAAAAAAAAAAAAAACCCTGTTAGAATAAACAAATTCAGTAAAGCTGTGGCAAACAAAGCCAATATACAAAGACCTATTGTAGGGGCGCCTGGGTGGCACAGCGGTTAAGCGTCTGCCTTCGGCTCGGCGTGATCCTGGCGTTATGGGATCCAGCCCCACATCAGGCTCCTCCACTATGAGCCTGCTTCTTCCTCTCCCACTCCCCCTGCTTGTGTTCCCTCTCTCGCTGGCTGTCTCTGTCTCTGTCGAATAAATAAATAAATAAATAAATAAATAAATAAATCTTTTAAAAAAAAAAGACCTGTTGTATTTCTCTTTTTTTTGAAGATTTTATTTATTTATTTATTTAACAGAGAAAGCACAAGCAGGGTGAGCAGCAGAGGGAGAGGGAGAAGCAGACTACCCACTGAACAGGGAGCCCAATGCAGGTCTTGATCCCAGGACCCTGGGATCCTGACCTGAGCCAAAGGCAGATGCTTAACTGACTGAGCCACCCAGGCACCCCAACTTGTTGCATTTCTGTATACTGATGACAAACTTTCACAAAGAGAAATTAAGAGAGCAATTCTATTTACAATTGCATCATGAAAAAACTCTAGGAATAAAAGTAACCAAGAATGAGAAAGACCTGCTACACTGAACACATGGTGGAAAAGAAAGGAAAAACATGTGTATGTTGGTGTGGGGGGGGGGTGTATGGGTCAAAGAAATGGAAGAAGACACAAATAAATGGAAGCATAAGCCACGTTCATTAACTGGAAGAGTTAATAATGTTAACATGTCCATAGTACACAAAGCAATCTACAGATGTGATGAAATGCCTATCTGAATCCAATGGCATTATTCAAAGAAATAGAAGACAGTCCTAAAATTCGTATGGAATCACAAAAGACCCAAAATACCCAAAGCAATTAGGACAAAGAAGAGAGCTGGAGTCACCACACTCCCAGATTTCAGGCTATATTACAAAAGGGTAGTCCTCAAAACAGTATGGTACTGACATAAAAACAGACACACAGGTCAATGGAATAGAATAGAAAGCTCAGAAACTGATAATCATAGCACTTTGGGCAAAGCTTATTCATTCGAGTCAGTACATTAGAGCTATATTTAAACTTAACTCTAATAGAATTATTGTTAACTCTGAATGGGAATTAATAATATTTATGTCCTGTTGCAACAGCTGATTACAATAAGTACATTTCTTTAAACATTTTTGTTTTATATAAATACATATTATAAAATAAGGATGATTTGGAATCCACACTTTAAAGAAAAATTAAATTACTTTCATAAGCCTATCATGTAAAAGGAAATAGAGGTATCAATCATCACAACTGAGAACATCACAAAAGAAGACAATCAGACATAATCTGGCATCTGATGGAAGGATATAATACTACTTAAGTAGTTCTGCCCAAATGTTAAACCTCTTGAAAGCTATAGATTCAGCTACTCATCTACAAAAACACAGATGTCAGAGAAATGCCCTAACAAAGAGTATAAACACATAAAGTCCACACTGCATATATTCCTACAAGAAAAAGATTTTCCTAACAAATAAACTGTAAGACAAAAAAGAAAAAAGAAAAAAAAAAGAAACTCAGAAACTAACCCACAGAAATATGGTCTTAACTTATGATATAGGAGCAGAGAATATACAATGGGGAAAGGACTGTCTTTTCAGTGAATGGGACTGGGAAAACTGGACACTAAAGGTAGAAGAATGTAATGGGATGACTTTCTTACACCACACACAAAATATTTCAGTGGATGAATGACTTGAACATAAGACCCAAATCCATATACTTCTGAGAAGAAAACACAGGTAATAAGTTTCTTGACATTTGTTTTGCTGAAGAGTCTTCAGATCGGACACCAAAAGCAAAGGCAACAAAAGCAAAAATAAACAAGTGGAACACCATCAAACTGAAATCTTCTGCATGGCAAAAGAAACCACCAAAAACTTAAAAGGCAACTGACCCAATGAGAAAAAATATCTGCAAATCATATGTGTGAGAAGAGGCTAATATCCAAAATACCCAAAACACTCATATAAAGCAAAACAACAACAACACCTGTTTTAAAAATGGGGAGAATATGTGAATAGATACTTTCCAAAGATGGTATACAGGTGGCCAACAGACAAAGAAAAAGTTGCTCAACATCACTAATCTTCGTCAGGGAAACATAAGTCAAAACCACAATCAGCTATCACCTCACAACTGTTGGAACAGCGATCATCCCAGAGACAGACACCAGGTGTGGTCAGGGGTGTGCAGACCAGAGGACCCTGAACACCGTTGGTGGGAATGAAAATTGGTGCAGCCACTGTAACAAATGGTATGGAGGTTCCTGAAAAAATAAATACAATTACCACATGACCCAGTAATGGCTCTACTGAGTATTGATTTGGAGAACACAAAACACTCCCTCAAAAAGATAGGTGCACTCCCATGTTCACTGCAGCATTATTCCCAATAAACAGACACAGAAACATAGACTTTGGGAGCATTATGCTGAGTAACTCAGACACAGAAAGACAATTACCAGATGCTCTGATAGACATTCCACAAGGAAAAAAAATACTGAACACATAGACACTGAGAACAGATTGGTGGTTGTCAGATTTGGGGATGGGGTGGTAGAAACGGGTGAAGGTGGTCAAATGTTTGAGTGATAAAATCTGTAAGTCAGGGAATGTTCTGTGCAGCATGGAGACTCAAGCTAACCCTGCAGGATGGGGTACAGGATTCTGCTCTATTTGAAAGTACAATGTTCCTAGGAAACCTTTCACAGCAGAAGTGGTGTAAACCAAACAAGGAATTACTAATAACTTATACAGAGAAATTACTGAGCATGCTCGGACTCCAAAAATTACTTCTCTTTGGCTTTAGGCCTTGGGACACAACCTCCTAATGGATGCCCAAAATAAATGGAGATGCTCACAGACACAATTCAAAGTGCTGGTGGCTGGACGCAGAGAGCGGTTTCCAGAAGGAGCTGTTTAGGGTGCACGCCACCTCTGTATTGTTTCCATGCAAAACAGATGCTGAATGAGACATTCACTTTTTGACTTTTTTCATGAGAGGGAAATCCTCTTCAGGTTCCTTCCTATTACTGAAGCCAGGTAATAAGGTAGATCTTTCCAAAAATTCAAGTGTCTTACCATGAACTTTTTAAAAAGTGGGGATACTCGTACTTGAAAGTTGCTGAGGGAGTAGATGTGAAATGTTCTCCTGGACACAAACATCAACAGAGGTACTGTGAAGGGCACCTTGCTCATCATGTGGAGCACTGACTAAACCCTACCCCCAGAAACCACCTCCTTCCCCTCACTCAGGACAACCCACAGCAGCTGGGAGTTATCCCAATTCCTCCTTTCTCCCATTCCCAATATCTAACCCATTGGCAAAGCCTGTGAGCTCCATCTTTAATACCTACCCAGAATCGGACTAACCACTCCATCCAAAGCCAAGTGTCTAGTCCACACTGGAGCCCGTCTCTTGCCTGAATTCCTGGAAAAGTTTCATAATTGACCTCCCTTGCCAATCCACAACCCTGTGTCATCTGTTCTCCACACTGTAGCCAGGATGGCCCAGTGAAATAGGGTCCCATGGGGTCACAGCCCTGCAATACCTTTCTGTCACACTCTGGCACCTCCCTGAGGTCATGTCCCAAGCTGTCTCCTGTGGCCACCGGCCCTTCTTGCTGCGCCTGGACATACTGGGTATGCTCCTGCCCTGGGGTGTTTGCCCATGCCTTCCCCTCCGTTTAGAATGCTCTTGATATGATATCACACACTTTCTTTCAATCTTGATTTAAGTATCACCTTCCTAGCAAAGTCCCACCTGGCCCCCATGTGAATAGCAAGCATCACCCTACGTCCCTTTTAACATCACAGCCCTGTCTCTTGCTGTACATTTCCATAGCAGTTATCACAGTCACCAGTCCACCTTGTCAGAAGAGAAACAGAGGCCTCCACTGATGGTTTCACCACTGACTCTCTCCAGTTTCCTGGTCCAAAGCCCCAGGGGAAAAGGTGCCCCAGGGCTCTTGCACAGCCAGCATGCCTGGGACAAGGGGGTCCACCTACTGCACCCTGAACACCATCAGGAAAATGAGCCATATGAGGAGTCCACCTGCACATGAAACCTGAAACCAGACACCTTCCTCGATGACAGGTGAGCACACACATTGCCTCCCCTTGCCGGAGGTGCCCATCTGAGAAAGCTGAACAGAGACGCATTCCTGGGTCCAAAGCTCTCTCTGGCCAAGGTCTTGGGAAACAGACCTCTCTCCTCCCTGCACCAACCACCTGTGATTGATGTCCAGAATCCTCCTGTGGTCAGGCAGAGCAGTGCACCTGTCCCTCTTTCCTGTGACATCCTCACAAACCAGGCTTTGCTGCACAGTTTTCAGGAAGGAGTCTGCAGCAGCGTCAACAGGCCACCCAGACTTGTCCTCAGTCTTGCACGACAGGCCCCATGAGGACTAGACCTTCATGGAGACTGGCATCCTGTGTGGCCTCAGAACCTAACGGCAGGAGTGGAGATTTCAGTTCCAAATGAAAAGTGACCTCTTCCACACAGCACAGGACCATGGAGAGAGGATTCTTGGGGGGAGGGGGGGTAGCTGTGGAGGAAGTGCTCCTGTTGGCTGAATTCACAGACACCAGGCAGAGGACATCTCTGTGCGTCCTCCGAGGAAGCAGGCGGCACACAGGACAAGAATTGATACTGTGGCCTGGGGGCTGCTTCCCACCAACCACCTTGCTGAGCCGAGGGCTGGAGAACCAAACAGGAAGCAACTGTGTTATCACATCTGCAGCTGTAGGACTGGCCAGGGAGCAGAGTCCAGACCCTGTCCCCATCCCTCTCCTTGGAACAAGCTGGCCTGCCCATCAAGAGTGACAGTCCATGACCATGACCTCACAACCTCCCAGCTATCTGATCTGACTACCCTGGCCAGGCTCAGACCTGCTCACATGGTAATTAAGAAGACCCAGTGACTTCTTTCCACTCCAGCTCAATCCTTCTCACAGAGAAGCAAACTCCAGCCTCACAAACATGTTCATCATTAGCTCTGGAATTCCCTGGGTTGTGTCTACACAGGGGTCCCATGCAGACCACCCCGCAAATGCCCTAGGGTTGCAAGCCACTTTCAAGCTGCCCTTAGAAAGGCAGAAACTGGCCCAATTAGGCAGACCAGCCAAGTGACTCGATGTGCTGCAAACTCGGACAACATCCTCCCTGAACACCAACACTTCCGAGTCCAAGCTTCCAACCTTCGCTCACTGGGCACTGAGCACCATGTCAGCATGAACACTGCTCTTTCCATTCACTGGCCTCCCAGGCCTTCCAATCAGAAGCGAAGCTCCAGTCACCACTCTATTTTCCCTTCAGAGAAAGAAGTCAAATGATGGAATAAAACACTCTCTGTGCACAGCACACCTCTATCCAAATAGAATTACTTGGTCTTTCTCATACGAGCAGCCCTACAAGACCCAGACTATGAGAGATACCACAAGTGCAATCATTATATGTATATTTGACCTTGTGGTTTTCCTTTTGATATTTGTATCTCGAAGTCAATGTCTATATTGCTTTCTTAAAATAGCAATAATAATAATGATGTGGTCACATAAGGGCCTGGATCTCCATAGCCAGGCAACATGGCTCGGGAGCACAATGAGCCACTCCCTGAGCTCCTAAGGAACCTATGGTACTTCTCCACTTGTCCTCCTCACAAAGTGCACTGCACCCTGTTACAGATTTGAGGCTGTGTTTTACTTTAAAAATAATTTCTAGGGGCGCTGGGTGCCTAAGTCGGTTAAGCCTCTGCCTTTGGCTCAGCTCATGATCCCAGGATCCTGGGATCGAGCCCCACGTTGGGCTCCCTGCTCAGCTGACAGCCTGCTTCTTCCTCTCTCTCCACCTTCCTTGCTCTCTCTCCACCACTCTTACTCTCTCTCACTTGCTCGCTCTCTCTCAAATAAATAAAATCTTTAAAAAATAATTTCAAAATGTGGTTCACAGAAGAGAAAAACAGGAACACCCACAAAGGATACTTTTAATATTTCAGAAGATTGTTTTCCCATTGTTTAATCAAAACAGGAAGTAAAAACACACAGATAACCCCTTCCACTAGCAGGACCGAGTCACTTCACTGATTGAAAGAAGAGCAGGATACAAAAGAGTAACAGTTGTTCTGATGACCCGTCATCACCATCATCTAAGTTTTCAAGCTTCACACAGATGCATAGAAAGAAGCACCAACAAATGTCTCAGCCTGGCAACTCTGAGAAGTCTGAATTGTAGTGACAGGGACAGACGATGAGGTTGTGTGTGTTGGGTAAGGCTGGTGACACAGAAGAGGGTGCTCTGCCAGCTCTCCACCTGTGCCTCTGTTTGTGCTCTAAGGTTGAGTCTGTTTCCTCATTTACCTCTCTCTTCCACCCTCCCCCACTACATTCATCTGTTTTCTTTCTTAAATTCCATAGGAGTGAAGTCATACGGTATTTGTCTGTCCTTACTGATTTTGCTTAGCTTAATACACTCTAGATCCATCCACATCCTTGCAAATAGTAAGACTTCATTCTTTTTGAAGCTGTGACATAGTCCATTGTATATATACTTCCCACATCTTCTTTATCCATTCATCAGTGCATGGATGTTGGGACTCTCCATAGTAGCTATTGTTGATAATGCTGCTATGAACATCATGATGCTTGTCCCCCTTTGAATCTGCATTTTGGTATCCTTTGGGTAAATACCTAGGAGTGCAATTGCTGGATCACATGGTTGTTTAATTTTTAGCTTTTGGAGGAACCTCCATACTATTTTCCAGAGTTGCTGCACCAGCCTGCATTCCCACCAACAGTGTGGGAAGGTTCTCCTTTAAGCAGAACATTACCTGCCAGCAATTTCATAAGAAGGAAACGGAAACTCGGTGGGATAACCTGACTCACCCAGTGTCAGGCAAGCAGTTCCAGAACTCAGCTCAGGGCTCCTGATGCCAAGCCCCTTGAAGCCACCAGCATGCCTCTCTGCAGGAGAACTCCCAAAGACTCTCCTTCTGACTCCACCACAAAAGAAAAATAGAGAGAATATGGCACGTCAAAATATCTAGAGGATAGTGCACCCCACAGCCGGTGTCCCAGCCCTCACTTCCAGGGCCAGCACTTCTCTGTCCTTCGTGTTTCTAACACTGCCAGCCGCCCCCGGTTCCCATGCACGCTCCTGAGTTCTCTGTTTCAGTGTGGTTTGCGCTCACTAAGGAGGACATGTATTGCATGGTGCACTGGGTGTTGTACACAAGTAATGAATCATGGAACTTTACATCAAAAACTAGGGATATACTGTATGGTGACAAATATAATATAATAAAAATATTAGAAAAAATCTAGAGCATACATTTAGTAAAACTAGAAAGTTAAGCTCAACTTTTAAATGGTAAAAGGCTACTTTGAATAATTTTGAATTTTCCCTCTGCCCTAATTGTACCTCTTTGGAGGAAAAGACTAATCAATGATGAAACGTCACCTTGGACAAATGACAAGACATCATCAAATTCTGTCTCTGATGACAAAAAGCCACCTAACTCTAGATGCTGGCCACTCAACCATACCCTAGGCCCAATTGAATAAACACTGTTAGATGAAGGACAAATTATATGTTAAAAATGCACACACAGAGTATATCTCATCTTCCCTTTCTAATAAAAGGGATTTCCTAGGAAACAGATGTGCAAAATACATTTGAAAGCAATAAATTAACAGAGAAAATGCGATCCCCTGCAATGTTCTACCTGCAGGGGAATTAAGTAACTCTTGCACCAAACCCAGAATGCTGACAACTACTTAAGTCTGACTTTACGGCTCAACTAGAGAAAAGAGAAAATCCCAGGAGGTTTTGGGTTAGTGAGAGGTTTTATCTCCAGTCCTGACATTGATATGACATTGTGCCAAATGTACCTGCCACTTTCTCTGAACGCTGATGTTCTGTGACAAGCTGCAGCACTGACTCAGATGTTTATGTTCAAACATCGGTTCTTGTGGAGCCAGAGCAGGGAAGTGTTGTCAGGTGCAGATAAGAAGGCACCTCTGACCTATAGCCTGCACACCTGCTTCAGTTTCTGGGAGAAAGGGAAACACATACTTTTTTCTTAAGTAGGAATTATCTTCATTCTAAAGTAGACCAATGACATCGCCTTTTTCGCAAAAGTGAAATTACTCTTCCAAATAAACGCTCAACTCTTCTGTTCCAAATGCAACTTGAGTGGGGTCAGGTTTACTCCAGCCTCTAGGCCCCTACCTGAAGGACATTCCAGCATGATTCTACAGCCCATTAGCACCAACCCTGGAGACATGGGGCACAATTCTGAGTTGGTGGACGGCTCTGTTGGTTGTTACCACCATACTTGTGCCTGGGGGAACAGAGACTACAGCTCAGCACTACCTCCTGTGGAAACAAGCTGCACTCGCACATCTTCCAGCATCTCTCACACCCCAGGGCACCACTGCCTCCGTGTGGCAGCAGGCTACGCTGTCATGACTTCCTGTTCTTCTGTGCAGTGCAGCTCACCACTGCCTCCAGTGGCAGCAAGCTGCACTGGCACATCTTCCAGCATCTCTCACACTGCAGCTAAACACTGCCTCTTGTTGTGGCAAGCTGCACTGTCTTGGCTTCCCATTTTATGGCTCCCTGGAGCTCACCACTGTCTCCAGTGGCAGCAAGCTGCACTGTTATGGCTTCCTGTTCTGTGGAGGACTGCAAGCTCACCATTGCCTGAGGTGGCAACAATTGCACGGCCACATCTCCCAGCGTCTCTCCCACTGCAGGTCACCACTGCATCCAGTGGTGGCAACTGCACTGTCATGCCATCCTGCGTCTTTCCAACTGGAGTGCAATCTCATTAGAACTCAGTACAAATCTTGTGAGATCTCTTCCAAATCTCATGAGTACTCAGCCCAAATGTCGTGAGAACTCAGTCCAAATCTCATACGATCTGTTCCAAATCTCACCAATCTCTGTCCAAATCTTGAGAGAACTCAACCAAATAATGTGAGATCTCATCCAAATCTCCTGAGATCTCACATACAACTGGTATGATTTATAGCCAAATCTCATGAGATCTCAGTCCATATATCATGAGAACTCAGTCCAAGTCTTGTGGGATCTCATTCGAAACTCGCCAGAACTCAGACCAAATCTCGTGAGATTTCACACACATCTGGTGGGATTTCTAGCCAAATCCCACGAGATCACAGTCCAAATCTGAGATCTCATCTACATCTCACCGGATCTCAGTTCAAGTCTTGAGTCATCACAGCATATTTTGTGAGATTTCAAATAAATCTCATGAGATCTTAGACCAAATCTTGTGAGATGTCATCCAAATCTCTCCAGATCTCAGTCCAAATCTCATGAGAACTCAGGTCCAATCTTATGAGATCTCAACCAAATCTTGATAAATCTCACCCAAATCTTGTGAGATCTCACAAAAGTTTCCCTAGATTTCTACCCAAATCTCGTGAGATCTTAGTCCAAACCTCGTGAGATCTTAAGCAAAGCTCTCCATATCTAAGTCCAAATCTCGTGAGAAATCAGCATATCTCATGAGATATCTAGCCAAGCCTCTTGAGATCGCAGTTAAAATCTCATAAGAACTCCTCTAAATCTCACCAGATCTCAGTCCAAATCTCGTGAGAACTCAGTTCGTATCTCGTGAGAACTCTGTCTAAACCTTGTAATAACTCAGGCCAAATCTTGTGAGATCTCAGCATATCTTGAAAGTTTTCTACCCAAATCTCATGATATCTCGGTGCAAATCTCCTGAGATCTCACCCAAATCTCGCCAGATCTCAGTCCAAATCTCGTGAGAGCTCACGTACATCTCACAAGATTAATAACCAAATCTCATGAGACCTCAGTCCATATATTGTGAGAACCTAGTCCAAATCTCATGACATCTTCCAAATCTCACCAAATTTCAGTCCAAATCTTGTGAGATCTCTGCATATCTCGTGGGATTTCTAGCCAAATTCCAGGAGATCACAGTCCAAATCTCCTGAGATCTCATCCAAATTTCACCAGATCTCAGTACAAATCTCATGAGATCTCAACATATCTCTTGAGAAATCTAGCCAAATCTCATGAGATCTCAGTACAAATCTCATGAGATATCATCCAAATCTTATGAGAACTCAGTCCAAATCTCATGTGATCTCTTTCAAATCTTGCCAATCTCTGTCCAAATCTCAAGAGAACTCATCCAAATCTCATGAGATCTCATCCAAATCTCCTGACATCTCTGTCCAAATCTTGCAAAAATGTATGCACATCTCATGAAATTTATAGCCAAATCTCATGAGATCTCATTCCAAATCTGGTGAGAACTCAGTCCAAATCTTGTGAGACCTTCTAAATCTCACCACATCTCAGTCCAAATCTTGTCAGAACTCAGGCACATCTCACGAGATTTCTACCCAAATCTCAGGAAATCTTAGTCCACATCTCATAAGATCTCATCCAAATCTCACCAGATCTCAGTCCATATCTCCAGCATATCTCTTGAGAAATCTAGCCAAATCTCATGAGATCTCATCCAAATCTTACCACATCTCAGTTCACATCTCAGGAGAACTCAGTCCAAATCTCATAAGAACTCAGTCCAAATCTTATATTATCTCTTTCATATCTCACCAATCTCTGTCCAAATCTCAAGAGAACTCATCCAAATCTCATGAGAGCTCAGTCCGAATCCCGTGAGATCTCACATACATCTCGCATGATTTCTACCCAAATCTCGTGAGATTTTAGAATAAATCTTGTGAGATCTCATCCAAATCTTGCCAGATCTCACATCTTCTTTCATGGAGTTAGAATTGTTTTCAAAAGTATGAGTGGCAGTATAAGGAAACTGCTTATAGACTTGACTCCTTCAAACAACACTGTGTGGGAAGCATCTTTCAACAGACATCAGGGTTCATGCAGATAGAAGTATTTTCACATGTATCTGTGGAAGCCTAAGGAAAGTGCAAAATACTCAACTCAATGAAACAGCACAGTGTAGAAAGCATCTTGCAAATGATATCTTCTTTCATGAAGATAATAGCATTTTCAAATATATGGGTTGACACATAAGGAAAGTGCCATATACTTGTATAGTATATGTGTATATACTACACAAGTATATTCTACAACATTATGTAGAAAGCATCTTTCAACTAACATCTTCTTTCATGAATGCTTCCAAATGTATGTGTGGAAACAGAAGGAAAGTGCTCTGTACTTACGTCAATGAAACAGCACCCTATGTACTATACCTTGGCTAATTGAATTTAAGTTTTAAAAAAAAAGGAAAGAAAGAGAAAGAGCACCCTGTCAAAAGCAACTTTCAACGAACATCCTCCTTCGTGAAGATGGAAGCATTTTTCAGTATATCTGTGGAAACAGAGAGAATGTGCCATTATTTCCCTCGTCCAAACATCACTGGGTAGAAAAGCATCTTACAACTAACACTTATCATGAAGATAGTAGTCTTATCAAATGTATGTGTGGTAGTGTAGCTAATGTGCCTTATACCTAACTCATTGAAACAACACTGTGTAGACAGCATCTTTCAAATAACATCTTTGTGCACAAAGGTTTAGGCCTATTGTAGCTCACAGCAGAAAGGGGTGGCTAGCTTTGGAAAACAGTGTGGCAGTCCTTCAAAAAGTTAAAAATAGAGCTACCCTATGATCCAGCAATTGCACTACTGGGTATTTACCCCAAAGATAGAGACGTAGTGAAGAGAAGGGCCATATACACCCCAATGCTCATAGCAGCATTGTCCACAATAGCTAAATTGTGGAAGGAGCCAAGATGCCCTTCAACAGATGAATGGATAAAGAAGATGTGGTCCATATACACAATGGAATATTACTCAGCCATCAGAAAGAATGATTACCCAGCATTTGCAGCAACATGGACAGGCCTGGAAGAGATTATGCTAAGTGAAATAAGTCAAGCAGAGAGACAATTATCATATGGTTTCACTCATTTATGGAACATAAGAAATGGCAGGGAGATTGGTAGGAGAAGGAAGGGAAGAATGAAGGGGGGTAAACAGAAGGGGGAATGAACCATGAGAGACTATGGACTCTGGGAAACAAACTGAGGGCTTCAGGGGGACATGGGGGATTGGGATAGGCCAGTGATGGGTATTAAGGAGGGCATGGATTTCATGGAGCTCTGGGTGTTCTATGCAAACAATGAATCATGGAACACTACATCAAAAACTAATGATGTACTGTATGGTGGCTAACATAACATAATAAAAAATTAGAAAAAAAAAAGGGGGTGGCCAGGTTATCCGCAATCTTCCCCAGTCTATGCATTCTGCTTAGTTCACCCCAGAGAAGTGGTCAAGGGGTGAGCACACAGAATTGTGAGCCCACTGTGGCTCACACTGAAAAGTGAAGAAGTTTCCTGCCCTCTAAGCACCCCTGCTTGACCCTACTGCTGAGCCCTGCTCAGTGACTCCCAGGCTGGCCTTTTGTCTTGGGTGAGGCTAAATACACACTTCCAGATGCCCTCCAGGAAGGGCAGCAATCTCTCCCTGAGTGACCCAAAGGATCTCCTCACCTCAGCTTATTGTGTGGTCACAACCCGCTGCACCCTTTCCAACTTGCTCCTTCTTCCTGACTGTTCTGTCAACCAGGCTTCCTCCCTGTCTGGGCTACATGGCTTCCCAATCCCCCAACTCAAGGCTCTGAACCTCACCTCTGCCTCCAACTATGCAGATTGTTTCCTTACTCCTCCAGGCCTCTTCCTAGTTGTTCAAAAGAGTTGAATGTTGATCTAGTTGTATTCAAAGGACATCGCAAGTTTTGGACCCCCCTACTACTCTGCCATCTTGGAAATGTAACATACACAAAATCTTGTGCCTTAATGAAATAAAGATATTACTTTAGGGACACTTTAAACAAATTGTGGTTTCAAGGAGTTTCCCTACTATGTATACAAGTAAGTTTAAAAACACTTACATCTTAGTGAAAAAGGCACATTACTTGATGGACGATTTAAGTAGTGTAGTTTCAAGTAGATAATCACATGCTTTTTCCTAATGCTTCCACACATAATTTTAAAAAAACCTATATATTCATGAAAGGAAGATGTTCCTTGATGAGTGGTTTAAACACTGTTTTTATGAGGAGTTCAACAAAAGGTTTTTAGTACTATTAGCCACATAAGATTAAAATGCTTATATTCTAAGGAAAAGAAGATGTTGCTTGGAGTATGGATAAAAAACAGTGTAGTGCTGAGAATGTATGCACAATGCCATTTCATTGTGTTAAAACTACAGGTGTGAAGGGGCGCCTGGGTGGCACAGCGGTTAAGCGTCTGCCTTCGGCTCAGGGCGTGATCCCGGCGTTATGGGATCGAGCCCCACATCAGGCTCCTATGCTATGAGCCTGCTTCTTCCTCTCCCACTCCCCCTGCTTGTGTTCCCTCTCTCGCTGGCTGTCTCTATCTCTGTCAAATAAATAAATAAATAAATAAATAAATAAATAAATAAATAAATAAATAAAAACTACAGGTGTGAAAACACTTCTTAACTTTGTGAAACTCTGGTGTTTCTTGAAGAGGTTTCAAAGACATCATAGTTTCAAGGAATGAAGTACAAGGCCAATTTCTAGGGCTTACACACATAAGTTCATGAACATATATGCGAAAAAGAAAATTGTTACCTAACCGATGCTTTAAGCACAGAGTAGTTTCAAGAAGCTAGGCACATTTTTTGTTGTTGTTTTTAATGTGTCTTCACATAAGGTTCAAATGAAAAGAAGATGTGAACTCAAGGACACTTTAAGCAGGAGTGCCTGGGTGGCTCAGTCATTAAGCGTCTGCCTTCGGCTCAGGGCATGATCCCAGAGTCCTGGGATCAAGCCCCACATCAGGCTCTCTGCTCCACTGGGAACCTGCTTCTTCCTCTCCCACTCCCCCTGCTTGTGTTCCCTCTCTCGCTGACTGTCTCTCTCTCTGTCAAATAAATAAATAAAATATATTTAAAAAAAAAAAAGGACACTTTAAGCAGAGTGTAGTTTCAAGGAGGTAAACACATGGATTTTTCCTAGTTGTTCTACACATGATATCACTTATATCACATTTCAACACTCATATCTTAATGAAGGGAATATGTTACTTGACACATAGTTTAAAGCAGAGTGCAGTTTCAACTAGATGCAAAGTCTAGGACTTCCAGTACTATGTTAAATAATATGCAAAGGAACGAAACTGGACTCTTTCTTACAACATACACAAAAAATGAACTGCAAATAGATGAACAACCTAAATGTGAGACAGAGATCCATCAAAATCCTAGAGGAGAACAGAGGCAGCAACTTCTTTGAGGCCACAGCAACCTCTTCCTAGACACAGCTCCAAGGCAAGCGAAACAAAAGCAGAAATGACCTACTGGGACTTCATCAGGATATGAAGCATTGGCACAGCAAAGGAAATAGTCAACCAAACTAAAGGGCAACATATGCAATGGAAGGAGATATTTGCAAATGACTTACCAGATAAAGGGCTAGTATCCAAAACCGGTAAAGAACTAATCAGACTCAACACCCAAAACCCAAAAACTCTGTTGAAGAAATGGGCAGAACACAGGAAAAGGCATTTCTCCAAAGAAGACATACAAATGGCCAACAGACACATGAAAAATGCTCAACATCACTTGGCATCAGGGAGCTGCAAATTAAAACCGCAATGAGATACCACCACACACCAGTCAGAATGGCTAAAATGAACAACTCAGGAACAACAGCTGTTGGCAAGGATGTGGAGAAAGGGGTATACTCCTACACTGTTGGTGGGAATGCAAACTGGTGCAGCCACTCTGGAAAACATCATAGACGTCCCTCAAAAACATAAAAATAAAACTAGTCTACAACAGAGTGATTGCACTACTAGGTATTTATCTGAAAGATACAAAAGTGCTGATTCAAAGAGCCACATATACCCTAGTGCTTAGATCAGGAATGTCTACAATAGCCAAACTATGGAAAGAGCCCAGATGTCCATCAACAGATGAATGGATAAAGAAATTGTGAGACACAAACACACACACACACACACACACACACACACACACACACACTGGAATACTACTCAGCCATAAAAAGGAATGACATCTTCCCATTTTATGCTAAGCAAAATAAGTCAGTTGGAGAAAGACAAATACATATGATTTCACTCATATGTGTAATTAAAGAAACAAAACAGATGAACATGGGGGAAGGGAATTAAAAATAAAATAAGATGAAAACAGTGAAGCAAACAGTAAGAGAACTGTACGAAACAAAGAGGGCTTGCCGGAAGGGAGGTGGGTGGGGGATGGGATAATTGGGTGATGGGTATTAAGGAGAGCACTTGATGTAGTGAGTTCTGGGTGTTATATGCAACTGAGGAATCACTAAATTCTACTCCTGAAACTAAATTGAACTAAACTAAACTAAACTAAACCAAACTAAAATCATAGAGGAGAACACAGGCAGTAACTTCTTTGTCTTTGGCTGTAGGAAAATCTTAATAAGTATGTCTCCTGAGGTAAGGGAAACAGATTAAAAATAAAGCATTTGGGCTTCATCACAAGGAAAATCTTCTGCACGTTGAAGGAAACAATCAATAAAACTAAAAGGTAACCTTTGGGATAGGAGAAGACATTTGCAAATGACCTATCCAGTAAAGGATAAGATCCAAAATATATATAAAGAACTTATAAAATGAACTCTCAAAAGACAAATAATCCAGTTTAAAAAATGGGCAAAAAAGCATGAATAGACTTCTTTCCAAAGAAGACATCCAGATGACCAACAGACCCATTGAAAGATGCTCAACACCACTCATCATCAGGAAAATACAAATCAAAAGTACAAGGGGATTTCACCTCTCTCCAGTCACAATGGCTAAAATTAACAACATAGGAAACCACAGGTGTTCGTGAGGATGCAGAGAAAGGGCAACTCACTTATATTGTTGGTGGGAATGAAAACTGGTGCAGTCACACTGGAAAACAGTGTGGAAATTTCTCAAACATTTAAAAATGGAACTACCCTACAACTCAGCAATTGCACCTCTAGGTACTTACCCAACGGATACAAAAATATAGACTCAAAGGGGCATATGCACCCCGATGTTTATAGCAGGCTTATCAACAATAGCCAAATGATAGAAAGAGATCAACTGTCCATCAACTGAGGAATGGAGAAAAGAGTTGTGACATATATAGACATATCTATAGAGTTGTGACATATGGAGCTTGAGTGTTGTGCTAATGAAATAAGTCAGTCAGAGAAAGACAAATAACATATGACGCAGAATTTAAGAAACAAAACAGATGAACATGTGGGAAAGAAAAAAAGGAGAGGGGGAAGCAAACCATGAGACACTCAACAATAGAGAACAAATGGGGTAGGTGGAGGGAGCTACATGGGGGATGGTCTAAATGGGTGATGGGTGAGCACTTGTCAGGATGAGCACAGGGTGCTGTAGGTAAGTGAAGAATCACTAAATTCTACTCCTGACAGGAATATTACACTAAATATTAACTAATTAGAATTTAAATAAAAATCTAAATAAACAGGGGTGCCTTGGTGGCACGGTTGTTAAGCGTCTGCCTTCGGCTCAGGGCGTGATCCCAGCATTTTGGGATCGAGCCCCGCATCAGGCTCCCTGCTCCCCTGGGAGCCTGCTTCTTCCTCTCCCACTCCCTCTGCTTGTGTTCCCTCTCACTGGCTGTCTCTCTGTCAAATAAATAAATAAAATCTTTTTTAAAAATCTAAATAAACAACAAGAAAGAAACTTGGGGGCCTGGTCATGCTGTTGTGAGCATGGGACAAGTTAGGCCACTGGACCACTCCAAATTTGGCTTGAGCACTATCTTGACATCAGGAGGCCTAGGGCATTTGACATTGCCCAGCAGAGAATGTTTGTGTGTAGGCTGGGCCATCCCTTTGGGAAAAGAGCTGCCCTCATCTCTGGGGCAAATGGACATGAAGACCTCTCCCTGATATTTCCCATTCCTCTTTGAAATGTAGAACTTCACTCTTTTTGTAGCCATTGCCATATTATTGTGTAATTTCTAACAAGGCCTCGTTCCCATTCAGGGGTGATGGGGCTCCCATACAGCCAGCACCCAAGGATTGGTGTCAAGTACCCACTCTGATCCAGTGGTAAGGGAGAGCAATCAGTGTCTGATATCCCAAAAGAACAATGGCATTTGTGTTCCTGAGCACTTGCTCGGCCGGCTGGTCTAAGCATAGTGCTCAATAAGCAGTTTGCTTCCCTCCCCTGGCTGACCCAGGTGCCTTCATTATGAAGAGCAGGTAAGTCGTGCATGTGTAGTATGCTCCAGGATCTAGTGAGTGCAGAAAATGCCCTTTCAAGGCATACTGCACCAAGGTCCCATTCTAAACACTTGAGAATCAGTGTCAAGCACACACATGGTATGGTTAAACCCCTGCTGTCTCTATGCACCCTTGAGATGGGTAGAGAAAACAGCCAAGTCCAGAAGCTTTCCCTCTCTTTCTGAGGGGACAATGTAGGTCTCTTGCTGACAGGGCTCCTATATGTAAACAATGGAGATTTCTCTCTGCTCAAGTTCACAGCTGTTAACTATTCTGGAGATGGACTACTTGCCAGGAGATGGTGCAGCTCCATTCACCACATTAGCCCATTCTCATCTCTCATAATGAACTTTAACCTTCTATGTATCCATTTTGACCCTTTGATTCTTTTTCAGGGTTTATTTATTTATTTGAGAGAGAGGGATAGAGTGCACAGGAGTTGTGGGAGGGCCGAATGAGAGAATCTTCAAGTAGACTCCCTGCTGAGCACAGAGCTGGACACAGGGCTCCATCCCCCAACCCATGAGATCGTGACCTCAGCTGTAACCAAGAGTCGGATGTTTAACCCAACTGAGCCAACTGGGTACCCCTACCGTTTTCTTTGTATCTGAAACTAGATTAACCCAAGGGACCATTCCAAGCCAGTGTCTCAGAGCAATATTCTCTGCTTGAAAGTGGAGACTCACGCTGAGTTCTTAGATTGTGGAATCTGTTGTGCCAAGGGGGCCCTAAAAATTGGGTTTCAGAACTATTTGGACATCAGGAAACTTCAGGTGTTTGAAAGGGCTCAGCAGAAAATGTTTGTGTGTAGGCCCAACTCTAGTGCTTGGGTGGGAGGTGGCCTCATTCCTGGGGCAAGGGGAAACAAAGTTAGTCCTCTCCTACCCAGGTTTTTTTCCCCCATTCCTGTGTGAAATGTAGAACATGGATCCTCTTAGTAGGCATTGCCATAATTTTCCGTATTTCTAACGAGGTCTTTGCTCACATTCAGGGGTGATGGAGTTCTCACACTGCCATCATCCAGAGATTTTGATGAGTTCTCACTTTGTTTCTGTGTTAAGTAGCATAATTGGTGTCTGATATCCCCCCAAACGATGGCCCTCCTGTCCCTGTACAGTTGCTGCTTAAAGTACTGTGGTCAGGAGGAAAAAAAGATGGTGGAGGAGTAGGGGACCTTTTTTCAGCTGGTCCCCTGAATCGAGCTGGATATCTACCAGACCATCCTGAACACCCACAAAATCAGCCCAAGACAGGAAGATGCATCTGGATCTCTACAAACGAACATTACCAGTGCTGAGTATTGAGGTACGAAGCGGGGAGCCATGAATCCGTGCACAGATATTGGAAGATAAATGGAAGGGGGAGGAAACTGCCGCACTCGGGGCGCCGGGAAGTGGTAGTCACCTGCACTGGGGAGCAGGCCAGTGACCACTCATGGACCGGCACCCGCAAGAGAGCCAACCGAGACCGTGAGCCCGGGAATTTGCGCATGACCAGACTGAAAACCGGAGCTCCGGAGTGCACATGAACCGCACTGAAAGAGGGAGCTCAGGAGCGCGCACGGGACCGGGGGCGGCTGGTGGTGTTAGAAACACAAAGGACAGAGACGTGCCATCCCTGGAAGTGAGGGCTGGGAGAGTGGCTGTGCGGTGCACAAACCAGGATGCTGCAGGGTTTTTAGCAGCACCAACAGAAACAGAGTTAAAGTGGTCAAGAGAGCTCAGTGGAGAGTGGACACCGATCTCTCTGCTCTGAGACAAAGGCTAGGATACGGCCACTGCTGCTCTGTCTCTCAGAAGAGCCACAGAAAACCACCAGGGAAAGCCACCAGAGAACAAAAGCCTGGAAATACCAGCTCACATTGTGCCCATCCCCATCACCCCTCGCGGGGGACAGGGCGACTCTACCCAAACAGGGTTGCCTGAATATCAGTGCGGCAGTCCCCTCCCCCAGAAGGCAGGTGAAAAATCAAGAAGCCCGTATCTCTAAGGTCCCTATAAAATGAGTGCACCTTGCTTGGGTCCTGGTCAATAATTTGGGCTCTGTACATCTCCGCAAGCACTCCTCATCAGAATGACAATGAGGAGGAACCGTCAATAACGGAAAGAAACAAAGACTGTGGCCTCTGCCACAGAACTGATGGATATGGATATAGCCAAATTGTCAGAAATGGAGTTCAGAGTAACAATGGTCAAGATGATGTGTAGGCTTGAAAAAAGTATTAATGAAAATATTAACGAGAATATAGAATCTGTAAGGGCAGAAATGAGAGCGAATCTGGCAGAAATTAAGAATGCCATGAATCAGGGGCGCCTGGGTGGCACAGCGGTTAAGCGCCTGCCTTTGGCTCAGGGCGTGATCCCAGCGTTATGGGATCAAGCCCCACATCAGGCTCCTCTGCTATGAGCCTGCTTCTTCCTCTCCCACTCCCCCTGCTTGTGTTCCTTCTCTCGCTGGCTGTCTCTATCTCTGTCAAATAAATAAATAAAATCTTTAAAAAAAAAAAAAGAATGCTATGAATCAAATGCAGTCTAAACTAGATGCTCTGATGGCCAGGGTAAATGAGGCAGAAGAACGAATTAGTGAGTTGGAAGATGAGATAATAGAAAAGAAGAAAAAAGTGGGAAATTGGCTTAAAAAACTCCAATTTCAAGAATGTAGAATACGGGAGATTACTGACTCAACGAAATGTTCCAATGTCAGAATCATTGGCATCCCCAAGCGGGTGGAGAAAGAGAGAGATCTAGAAGAGATATTTGAACAAATTGTAGCTGAGAACTTCCCTAATCTGGCAAAGGAAACAAGCATTCGTGTACAAGAGGCAGAGAGGACCCCTCCCAAAATCAATGAGAACAGACCAACACCATGTCACATAATAGTACAATTTGCAAATCTTAGATCCAAGGAAACAACCTTGAAAGTGGCCAGGGGGAAGAGAATCCTCACCTACAGAAGGAGGAACATCAGAATAATGTCAGACCTGTCTACAAGACACCTGGCAAGCCAGAAAAAGCTGGCAAGACATATTCTGAGCACTAAGTGAGAATAACATGTAGCCAAGGATCCTTTATCCAGCAAGTCTGTCCTTCAGAATGGATGGAAAGACAAGGACCTACCAAGACTGGCAGAAACTGAAGGAATTCGTAACCACCAAACTAGCCCTACAAGAAATATTAAGGGGGGGTTCTATAAAAGTAAAAAGGCCCCAAGAGTGATACAGAACAGAAATTTACAATCTATAGAAAGAAAGACTTCACAGGCAGCATGACATCATTAAAATCATATCTCTCAATAATCACTCTCAATGTGAATGGCCTAAACACTCTGATAAATGCCACAGGGTTGCAGATTGGTTAAATAGACATGACCCATCCATATGCTGTCTACAAGAGATTAATTTGAACCTAAAGATACATCCAGATTGAAAGTGAAGGGATGGAAAACCATTTTTCATGCCAATGGATCTCAAAAGAAAGCTGGGGTAGCAATTCTCATATCAGACAGATTAGATTTTAAACTAAAGACTGTAGTTAGAGATACAGAAGGACATTATATTATTCTTAAAGGGTGAATCCAAAAAGAAGATCTAACAATTATAAATATCTATGCCCCCAACAGGGGAGCAGCCACGTACACAAGCCAACTCTTAACCAGAATAAAGAGACATATAGATAATAATACGTTAATAGTAGGGGACCTCAACACTCCACTCTCAACAATAGACAGATCATCTAAGCAGAAAAATCAACAAAGAAACCAGAGCTTTGAATGACATACTGGACCAGATGGACCTCATAGATATATACAGAACACTACACCCATTCTCATACTCATTCTTTTTGAACGCACATGGAACTTTCTCCAGAATAGACCATATACTGGGTCACAAAACAGGTCTCAACCGATACCAAAAGACTGGGATTATTCCCTGCATATTCTCAGACCACAATGCTTTGAAATTGGAACCCAATCACAAGGAAAAATTTGGAAGAAACTCAAACACTTGGAAACTAAGAACCATCCTGCTCAAGAATGATTGGGTAAACCAGGAAATTAAAAATCAATTTAAACAATTTATGGAGACCAACGAGAATGAAAACACAATGGTCCAAAAACCCATGGGACACTGCAAAGGCAGTCCTAGGGGAAAATACAGAGCCATCCAAGCCTCACTAGAAGGAATAGAAAAATCTAAAATGCAGTCTTTATATTCTCACCTTAAGAAGCTGGAGCCGGAACAGAAGAACAGGCCTAACCCAGGCACAAGAAGGCAGTTGATCAAGATTAGAGCAGAGATCAATGAACTAGAAACCAGGAGCACAGTAGAGCAGATCAACAGAACTAGAAGCTGGTTCCTTGAAAGAATAAATAAGATCAGTAAGCCACGGGCAAGAATTATTCAAAAGATTAGAGAAAGGACCCAAATTAATAAAATTATGAATGAAAGGGGAGAGATCATGACCAACACCAAGGAAATAGAAACAATCATTAGAAACTATTATCAACAACTATATGCCAATGCCTTCCTGGAAACCTATAAACTACCAAGACTGAAACAGGAAGAAATTGATTATTTAAACAGATCGATTAATCATGAAGAGATTGAAGCAGTGACCTAAAACCTTCCCAAAAACAAGAGTCGAGGACCTGACGGACTGCCTGGGGGAATTCTACCTAACATTCAAAGAAGAAATAATACCTATCCTTCTGAAGCTGTTTCAAAAAATAGAAACAGAAGGAAAACTACCAAACTCAATCTATGAGGCCAGTATTACCTTGATCCCTAAACCAGGCAAAGACCCCATCAAAAAGGAGAATTACAGACCGATATCCCTGATGAATATGGATGCCAAAATTCTCAACAAGATCCTAGCTAATAGGATCCAACAGTACATTAAAAGGATTATCCATCAAGACCAAGTGGGATTCATCCCTGGGATGCAAGGGTGGTTCGACATTCACAAATCGATCAGTGTGATACATCATATCAACACGAAAAGAGTCAAAAACCATATGATCCTCTCAACTGATGCAGAAAAAGCATTTGACAAAATACGGCATCCTTTCCTGGTTAAAACCCTTCAGAGTGTAGGGATAGAAGGTACATTCCTCAAGTTCATAAAAACCATCTATGAAAAGCCTACAGTGAATATCATTCTCAATGGGGAAAAACTGACAGCCTTTCCCTTAAGATCAGGAACACGACAAGGATGCCCACTCTCAACATTATTGTTCAACATAGTACTAGAAGTCCTTGCAACAGCAATCAGACAACAAAAATGGATAAAACGTATCCAAATCGGCAAAGAATAAGTCAAACTGTCTCTCTTCGCAGATGACATGATACTCTATATGGAAAGCCCAAAAGACTCTACCCCAAAATTACTAGAACTTATAGAGCAATTCAGTAATGTGGCGGGATACAAAATCAGTGCTCAGAAATCAGTTGCATTTCTATACACGAACAATGAGACTGAAGAAAGAGAAATTAGGGAATCCATCCCATTTACAATAGCACCAAAAAGCATACGTTATCTCAGAACTAACTTCACCAGAGAGGTAAAGGATCTATACTCTAGAAACTATACAACACTGATGAAAGACATTGAAGAAGACACAAAAAGATGGAAAAACATTCCATGCTCATGGATAGGAAGAATAAACATAGTTAAAATGTCTATGCTACCCAGAGCAATCTACATGTTCAACGCCATCCCAATCAAAATACCAATGACATTTTTCAAAGAGCTGAAACAAATAATCCTACAATTTGTGTGGAACCAGAAAAGGCCCTGAATGGCCAAGGAAATGTTGAAAAAGAAAAACAAAGCTAGGGGCATCACGTTGCCTGATTTCAAGCTGTACTACAAAGCTGTGATCACAAAGACAGCATGGTGCTGGCACAAAAAAAGACACATAGACCAATGGAACAGAATAGAGACTCCAGAAATGGACCTTCAGCTCTATGGGCAACTATTCTTTGACAAAGCAGGAAAATACATCCAGTGGAAAAAAGACAGTCTCTTCAATAAATGGTGCTGGGAAAATTGGACAGCTATATGCAAAAGAATGAAACTTGACCACTCTCTCACACCATACACAAAGATAAACTCCAAGTGGATGAAAGACCTCAACGTGAGACAGGAATCCATCAAAATCCTAGAGGAGAACATAGGCAGCAACCTCTTTGACATCAGCCACAGCAACTTTTTTCATGACACATCTCCAAAGGCAAGAGAAACAAAAGAAAAAATGAACTTGTGGGACTTCATCAAGATCAAAAGCTTCTGGACAGCCAAGGAAATAGTCAAAAAAACTAAGAGGCAGCCCACGGAATGGGAGAAGATATTTGCAAATGACACTACAGATAAAAGACTGGTATCCAAGATCTACAAAGAACTTCTCAAACTCAATAGGTGAGAAACAAATAATCAAATCAAAAAATGGGCAGAAGAACAGACACTTTTCCAATGAAGACATACAAATGGCTAACAGACACATGAAAAAATGTTCAACATCATTAGCCATCAGGGAAATTCAAATCAAAACCACATTGAGATTACCACCTTACACCAGTTAGAATGGCAAAAATTGACAAGGCAAGAAACAACAATTGTTGGAGAGGATGTGGAGAAAGGGGATCCCTCCTACATTGTTGGTGGGAATGCAAGTCGGTACAGCCACTTTGGAAAACAGTGTGGAGGTCCCTTAAAAAGTTAAAAATTGAGCTACCCTATGATCCAGCCATTGCACTACTGGGTATTTACCCCAAAGATACTGACGTAGTGAAGAGAAGGGCCATATGCACCCCAATGTTCATAGCAGCATTGTCCACAATAGCTAAATCATGGAAGGTACTGAGATGCCCTTCAACAGATGACTGGATTAAGAAGATGTGGTCCATATATACAATGGACTATTACTCAGCCATCAAAGGAACGATTTCCAATATTTGCTGCAACATGGACGGGAATGGAGGAGATAATGCTAAGCAAAATAAGTCAAGCAGAGAAAGACAATTATCATATGGTTTCACTCATTTATGGAACATAAGAACTAGGATGATTGGTAGGAGAAGGAAGGTGGGGTAAACAGAAGGGGGAATGAACCACGAGAGACTATGGACTGTGGGAAACAAACTGAGGGCTTTGGGGGTGGGGGTTGGGATAGACCCATGATGGGTATTAAAGAGGGCATGTATTGCATGGTGCACTGGGTGTTATATGCAAGTAATGAATCACGGAACACGACATCAAAAACTAGGGATGTACTGTATGGTGACTAACATAACATAATAAAAAAATAAAAATAGAAAAGAAAGTACTGTGGTCAGTGCACTGACGGTTAGCTGTACAATCACCACACACATGCCACTCACACCTGCATATACCACATACAAATGCACACCCCACAGACCCCACAAAAACAACAGACACTGACATGCTTCCATCACACGCAAACAGTACAAACTACATACACATACACACCATGCCCAACACACAGACTGCAGACACAGTACCAACACATCACACATACATCACACACACCAAACACCTGCACACTTCACATAGAGCACACCCATACGAGACAAACACCATACACACACCACTCATACACAGAACACATACATAGACAGTGCACTCACACTTCAAACATAAAACACAAAGAATATACATACACCACACACACCACACCTACACCACACACACATAAACACATTACCACACAATCCCCACATACACAGTGCACATATGCAACACACACCACGCATGTGCCACACACAAACCTCTCATACAACACATGCAGCACACACATATAACAGAAATACAGAACACATACCAAATTCACTACACACACCCCATGCCACATGCATGCCACACACCTACTATACACACACCAGCCAAAAATCACACACAGCAGACATACACCACACATACACATTTCATTTACCTCCTACACAACACAGTCACACCAAAAATGCCTAATATATCGAACACATATACATCGCCTACACAGAACACAGACGTTACACACACAAGGCACACACAGCCCATATCCTACAGAAACTCACACACACCACAGACACCACACTCATACCTTATAAACGACACATTCACCACTCCCATACCACACAAATATATCACATACACCTCACACACATAACACATAGGTAACACACATACACACTGCCAGACCCCCACACACTGCCTACAGACATGCACGCTACAAATACTAAATACACACCACACATACCACACACAGAGACATCACATATGCACCACACAATGACACAAACACACAGAAACCCCACAAACACCACACAAATGCCTAACACACATCCCACAAAGAAATCCAGAAACGGAACACACATTACCCATAATAGTCACACCACACATACAACACCGACACATGTAAATAACACACAGACAGGTACCACACATATGCCACACTCACATTCACCATGAAAACACACGAACACCACACACAACACTCATAGTACACACACACCGAAAGGACACCAAACCTACACCACACCTCCATCACAGACACATCACACTTACATGACACCCATACAATGCAAACACACACTACACACCATACAAACAATACACAACGAAGACATCAAACACATCCTACATTGAAACCACTTGTAAAACACACACACAACAGATTCATACCACACATCATTGACCCATTTAACACATGTACATCAGAAACAACACAAACATGACATATACAACCACACACCTACCCTCATCATATACACCACACAAGCCACCCTGTACAACACATACACTACACATATTCCTCACATAACACATATCTCAAACACACACCACACATCTACAAAACACAAACCCACCACCACACCACAAATACACTACAAACACCTATACACAAATATGCCACATATTCCCCTCATGCACAAAACACATTCAACAAAAAATAACCACACATACTACAGCCACACACTCTGCATATACCGTCTACATGGCACAACTCTACCACTCACCCATGCCCCACATCACCACACACTTGCCACAGAAATTCAACATATTTATCTCACACACACACCAGACATACACCAAGTGCACACACAGAAACCACACAAAAACCAACATGCACATAAATACTTTATACAATATAATGCACATTGCACATGCAATATAAACTGTATGTACATACTACATATGCACAGGTCACATAACAACACACACCACTTATATACCAGAAACTCACAACACTTATTCCACAGAAAAGCACGCCAAACATACACAACACACACAACAAACACAGAGCATAATACACCACGCATACCACGCATCTCCCACCAACAGACCCCACATAGACCACATAAAAAGGCACTACACACACACACACACACACACACACACACCATGCACACACCATGGATACAACACACTCAGTACACAGATACCACCCAAAACTATACCACATGTGCACCAAGTACATAGCACACAGATAACACACACAACACATATACCACAAACACATATATCAGACACACACACCACACGTACCCCCACCCGTATACATCGTGCAATCACCAACCATACACCATACAAAACACATCTCCACCACACACAAACCGCACATACATCACATGAAACACACACCACATACACACCACTCAAGAACGGCACACACACACCACACCTCTACCACACAGCTACACCCACATATTCAACATACCTACAGATACCACACATACACCACACAAGCCAGAACACTGATCAGACCGTCATACTCAAACAACACCATCTACACACACACATACACCACACCACACACTACTCCTATAATGTACACAGACACACACACACACACACACACACACACACACACCTGCTTAGTCCTTGGTTGGCTGGTGTCAGCCTGCTGATACGTACCCAGCTTGTCTCCCTCCCCTGGCTGATTGACACGCCTTCATCACGAAGAGAAGGTGGTTCACCCATGCACAGAACTCTTCACGGCATGGCCCGCACAGAAAAAGCCCTTGCATAGAATAGATCACCGAGGCCCAGTTACAAACACTGGAAATTTGCCCCCAAAGCACCCCTGCTATCCCCAAGCCATTGCTACCTGTATTCACTGATGGGAAGGACAGGAAAAAGAGCCAAGGCCAGAAACTTTCTGTCTCTTTCAGCAGGAAGAATTTAGGCCTCTTGTTGACAGGGCTCCCAGGTGTAGCCAACAGAGGTTCCTTTTGCCCAAGCCCACAGGTGTTCCTTATTCCTGATAGGGTTAGCTCGCTAGGAAATTGTGCCAGTCACTTCATTTTCAACATTATCACATTCCCATTTCTGTTGAAGAACTCTGGCCCTCTGTATCCATTTCCATCCATAGGTTCTTTCTCCATACTAGGTTCTGCCTTGAGACCATTCAGATCCTGTGTCTCAGAGCAATATGCTCTCCTTTCAGCTGGGAGTCTGGCTGAGTCCTTGGGCCTGTGCATTAGGTTGGGCCACAGGATCACTTGCAATTTGGTCTCAGAAATATGTGGACATTGGGAGGGATAGGGTGTTTTAATATGCCAGCATAGGATGTTAGTGTGTAGGCTGGGCCAGAGGTTTTGAGAGGCAACTGGTCCCATTTCTGTAGCAAAAGGGAAACAAAGTGAAACTCTTGCCAGGTTTAGTTCATTCCCATTGGAATTCCCTTTGGCCCTCCTGGTAGCCATTCTTATAAGGTGGCTGTATTTCCAACTAGACCTTGGTTCCCATTCTTGGGATATGCAGATGTCCCTCACATGGCCCCCACTCAGTGCTTGGTGGCAAGTTTCCGTTCTGGTCCTGTCCTAGATGAGAGCAATCGGGATCTGCCATCGCCAAGGAAACTGGCGCTCTTTGTTCTCATCGCCGGCTGCTTCACTGGATGGGGAGTCCGCCGGCTCTGTTCTCGGACTGACTGAGATGCCTGGGCTCCGAAGACCAGATGGTGTGGGCAGGGGGAGCGCAGCAAGAGCACATTCGGTAACCGTTGGCTCAAGGCCCAGTTCCAAACACGTGAGCTTCAGATCTCACGTGATCTTGGGGCAGATCTCACGTGATCTCAGTCCAAATGTCGTGAGATGTCATTCAAGCCCCGTAAGACGTCGGACCAGGCAGCAAGATCTAGGGTCAAAACTCGTGAGGCGTTGGGCGGAGCTCTCAGGCCCTCAGAGGGAACTGGCACTCCCTAGCAGAGGCTGCTTTGTGCCCGTCAGGCAGGGAGGGATGGCCCGTGAAGCAGTGGCTCTTCCGATAATGAATCAAACACCTACCACGTGCTGATCATGAAAATGAAGCGATCGTTAGGCTTTTCTGTCAGTTTCAGTTTCGCGAAGCAGGACAAACCTGTCCTCGCTTAGAGCAAAACAGAATCTCTCGGGAGCAGGAATCTGGCGAGCCACGTGACGCAAAGTTTGCAGGGGTTGAATTTTAGAAATGTAAACCGGCAATAATTCTGGGGCTGGTGGAACTGCTGAGAGGTTTCGTCTAACAACTGACATCTACGAGTGTGCATAAGCGCAGCTGCTGTCACCCGGGGGCCATGCCTCCGTCAGCTGACTGCTCCTCCCCTGAGTGTGGACCTCCCAGGGGCCTGTGTTACTATCCCAGACGGAGCAGGCTGCGGTGGCTGTGTGGTTTCTAACTATCCTACCTTTCCATAGCTGGAATCAGCACAGAATAGGGTACCTGCCCGACCGAAGAGGACGGGGTGCTCATTCCCAGGAGAGGACCGGCAGGGATCTGTTGATCCAAACGAGCTCCTTACTGCCTTGGAAATCCTAGTCCTCTGGAGTGGAACACACATGCATTTTAGGGGGCCTGGTGCATGAGTGGGGTGTGGCAAAAGCCTGCAGGGTGGGCACGCTGTGGTCAGCAGGCCCCAGGCAGTTGCGCAGCTGGGGGATCCCGGATAGCTGCACCCTCAGCAGGGACAGGAAGTTCAGAGCTGGGAGAGATGCCTCATCGTCGTCGCACCTCAACAACAAGCCAAGGGGCAAAACAGATTTCCTTCCTTGGACTGCCTTCTCACACTTTATTTTTTATTTTTTTAAAGATTTCATTTATTTGACAGAGAGAGACAGCCAGCGAGAAAGGGAACACAAGCAGGGGGAGTGGGAGAGGAAGAAGCAGGCTCCCAGCGGAGGAGCCTGATGTGGGGCTCGATCCCAGAACCCCAGGATTACGCCCTGAGCCAAAGGCAGACGCTTAATGACTGAGCCACCCAGGCACCCTATTCTTCTCACACTTTAAATATTTGAAAGAATTTCTGAGGACAGCTGACAGATAATTTAAAAAAATAATAATTTCATGCAAATGTTTTATGTGTTTCCCCAAGAGCCAACTCTAAACTTTTAACCGTGTGCAGATAATGATCTGGGAAGGTCTATAACAACGCAGGAAGATCTCTGTCACCATGTTGGCCCTGCAGCATCCGATCTCCCTTCCCACATCGGGGAACTTCCTACTTTAGAAGATCCCACCATAAACACTGAAGATGCTAGACGCTTATGTTTCCAGCCACCACGGCTGCTAGGATGTGAGAACGTGGTCTAGGCTCTGCCAATCCGATGGCCTTGCCCCAGACTTTGAATTGGAAGTTCTTGACTCGAGAAGCATGAACTGCACCATCTTATTCCAGAGAGAGAGATTCCCTTGCCCAACGCCCTTTGCAACCCCTTTCCCTCGCCTGCCCTGCTATAGAGGCTGGTCATGCCAAATGTGCTTTCTCAGCTTTCTTCGCATCACTAGATGAGTGTATGGCACACTTCTGGCCAGGGGAATACAGGTGGTTTGTCTCGAGATCTCTGGGAACAACCTCTTGCCTTCCTGCTATGGGAGTCACCCTTTCCTTCTTCTCCTCATTTCTGCCTTGACCGCGAATGTCTTATCTAGGGCTGCAGCAGCATGTGGCACAACTCTGAAGAGTTGTTAGAGCCAATATGCTGAGGGTAGTAGAGCAGCTCAAACAGCCGCAGAGTCCTTGACAGATTTTTTGGACAGTGGAATCCATGTTTGGCAACAACTGACTTCTAGATACGTGGGAAAAAGAAGCATTTCTTTTTAACCTATTTATTAACCAGGCTTTCTGTTCTCTGCAACTGTTTCCATTCCCAGCTGATACAAGCAGTTCCAGCGTCCAGCGCTGGTGTCGTCTGTGATGCAAAGGACCAGGTCAGAGCTGGTGGTGGTAGCACTCGATTGTTCCACAGCATTGTTTGGGGCGTCATTCCTCTCTCTTAGCCTCCACATTCCTTCAGAAGTCCTGAAGATTTTGTAAGCTGCATAATGTGCCTTTTGATACATTCTTTTTCTGCTTACACTAGCCAACGGTTAATAACAAATAAAAAAGATGAGGTCTTAGCCTGGATCATAATCCAATATGACTGGCGTCCTCATAAAAGGAGGAAAATTGTACTGAGATGTCCATTATTTCTATTGCTTGCAATCAAGAACCCTGAGAAATACAGAAATTGACACCAGGAGGGTTGGCAACAACCCACTCTCAGGAAATGGGAGGAAATTTGAGCTTGATTATCTAGCCTGGCTGGATTTAATGACAATGAAAATCCAAGCAGTATTAAGATGGTTCTTGCACAAAAGATTACTTGTGGTCGCTTGTAGCAATCACCCTCTACAATGAAGGTCCCACTGACTTTAGGACATTGAGAAACCAAGCGATTTCTTCCAGAGCACAGCATGAAGGGCACAGAGAAGTCAAGAACTGTGGGGCGGAGTGGTGGATCCCAATGGCTGGAAAGATGAAGGAGTGAATGGTCGAGTCTTAAATGATAGTTCAAGGCACAGTCTGAAAACAAGGGGCTTTCAATGGCTACTGAAAGAATATCTTATCTTTTGCATGAGCAACTAAAACCAAAAGGCAGATTCTGTGGGTTCCTGATTCATATCTGTTAGATTCGCAACCTCCTCTCGTCTCTCGGTGGTGGTTAGGGGACTGACTGGAAAGAGTGAGAAATGGGACACACGGGAATGAGGATTCACAGTGCACAAAGCGTCCCTTGTTTTAGGAAGTAGCCCCTTCTCCCTGCTGTTCTGCACTTGCTTGAAGACCTATAATGTTCTTGCTAATAAAATTGCTTTGCAAGGTGGGGTCCAAGTCCCTTTATACCTCTCCTCTCCTCATTGTCTTCAGACCAAAACCAGAGCTAAATGCCAACATGTCCCTCATGTAATAAAGCCAAACCTAGATGGGGGAGACTTACACACCAAGGTAAATGCAAGAGTTTGCTCTTTATACTGGCAAAGGTCTTAGGGGTACATGTGGGAATCAATTCTGAGGGTGCTAAACCAGGGAGAGAAGAACAGGATATTACTTCCCAAGAGATTCTAGCTCGATGAGCTTCCTGGAGTGGGGGAGTGGTTCTGTTTGCTTACTTGCTTGGTTGAAAGAAACCTGGTGGCCCACACCGAGAGAAGCTGAAATGCATGAATTCCTTTGGCCTAATGGAGAAGCAGGACCCAAGGAAATAGGAATGCTGGTGTGGATTGTGTATGACCCATTCACCAATCCCCTAACTCTGTTCCCTGAGAGGGACCGGAAAGATGTTCCTTTCATCAAGGCATTGAGAAATCCATTGTTGAGGGAAATGCCACCATCTCTCAAAAGCACCGTCATGGCTGTTTCGTGTACATCAGGGATGCTGTCGAGAGCTGCTAGGGTTAAACAGACTCCCTCATATTCGCCAGGACTCCAGGTGCCAGAGGTCAGTGGTGGCACAACCACTGGGAGAGGCAAGGCCCTCTCAGTGGAAAGCATGCTGACTGTCACCATTCTCAGGGACTGTCTGGGAATCAGAATTGTCTGCACACCAGATATCTTTGGCAGAAACTAGTCGATCATGAGCCCTAGCACCAAAATAGACAGGCAGTTCTCTATGGCCCTGCATGATCCATATGATATAAGCAAATCAAAATGCTCCAGATCTGACAAGTCATCAACAGACAACTTATACCCATGTGCAATTCTGAGGCCTGACCTTGAATGCTACAGAAGTAGTAACTTCCTACAATGTCCACATTTAACTGTCCAGTTGATGCAGAAGATGAATGGGTCTTGGAGAGTGACAGTGGATATTATAAACTTAATAGGGTGGTAACTTTGTACAGCAAATCCATGCAGCCTAGGGAGGAAATGCTCTTTTCTCATTTCCCATTAAACAAAGAACTCCAAAGCCAATGTTGTCTCATTTGGCAAGGATGGCTTCCCATCTTGCTCCACTTATATCAACTCTGATTCCATGTCCCAGTCTGGTCTATAGAAATTGTAATCATCTCACCGTTCTTTAGGACATCACAGTGACTACAACATTGATGAGATCATGCTTGAGGACCTAAAGAGCATGCACTGTAGTTATTCTAGATATGTTAGTAAGAAACATGCAAATCATGGTGTGGGATATAAGTTTCATGAACCAACAGGGGCTTGTGACCTTAGGAGACAATTTTAGAGAGTCTAGTGATCTAGGTAGGTTAAAATAGCTTCTCCAAAGGAGGAGCTGTTGCACCTCGCACGATCTCCTACAGGAAAGACAGAGACAATGCTTCAAAGTCCTCTATGGAAGCAACATTTGTGATATTAGGTGTGCTTCTCTGACCTACTTACTGGGTGACTCAAAGGGTGCCAATTTTGAGGAATGACCCAGAGATAGAGAAGACTCTCCAGTATGTTCATGCCGCAGTGCAATCTGTTCTCCACCCAGTGGATCCGATGGTGCTCCAAGTGTCAATGGCGATTGGAAGCATGTGACAAACCCTATTAGGAGAATCACAGTGTCAACCGTCAGTGTTTTGGAGCAACCCCATACCTTCTTTCTGAAGTAACTAGTTTCCTCTTGAGAAAAAGACTTGGCCTGCTACTGGGCCATGGAGTACACTGAATGCCTTATCAGGAAAGTCAGTTTACCATGCAGTCCGAGCTGCCCGTCTTGAGCCTGATGTTATTTTGATCCATCAAGCCATCAAGTCAGGTCACCAAAAGACCCAGTGACACTAGAGACTCTCAGTATTCAAGAGGATAGGTTAACTTGTCCCATGGGTGTAAGCCAACTTCTCTCCCTAGCTAGCCTACTGCTTATTCAGTGGGTTCATGGACACAGTGACCAATTAGACAGAGACTGAAATTATCTAGGTTTTTGTTTTGTTTTGTTTTAACAATTTAGACTTCCCCTTCCAAGGCTGCTCTGGCTTCTTTCCTGCATCACCAACCAACTGTGAGTGTTCCAAAAGGTACCAGATTCAGAGGAGGTCCTACACAGCCACCTGGAAGCAGATTATATAGACTTCTGTCCTCATGGAGGGGATCAGTAATTTGTGCTCACTGGAATAGACAATGTTTCTGAACTTGGATTTACTTTCTTTGCCCACCATGCCTGTGCTATCATGCTCAGACTTTCTGACCGCCTTGTTCATCACCATGGTATTCCACACAATATTGCTTCTATGGACTTCACGTTACACCAAAAGAAGAAATGAGGTGGGCTAATATCTGTCCCTTAGTAGGAGCTGGCTTATAGAATAGTAGAATGATCAATTGTAGACTAAGTGCCTGCTGGAAGACACCTGTAAAGGCAACATGACTGCCCTGTATTCATAGGATATCTTCTGATCTCAAGGCCAATATATGGTGTTTCTCCTGCAGCCAGGATCCATGGGTACAGGATCCAAGAGGTTTACATCTCTATTGTGCCAAATGACCCATTTGCAAAGTTTTCATTTCTGTTCCCTTCTCCTTTGGGCTTTGCTAGTTTGAAGGTCACAGCAACCAAGGAGGAATTCTTCTAGCAGGGGACTCAAGCATAGTTCCTTTGAGATTGAAATGGAGACACTGGCTCTTTCAGACTCTTCATACCAGTGGTTGAGGTCGCAAAAAGGGGGAGTTAGTGTTGACTTTGATGACAGTGACGCTCAAGGGAACATAAGGTTGCAGTTATATTGGCAAGAGGAAGCCAATAGAATCTAGCGGTGATGGGCTCTCTTATACTGGTATGTCCAATGTGTTTTGTTAAAAAAAAAAATTAACATACACAGATCCCTCAGGCATGAGGGTTATCTCCTGATTAGCTGAGATGCTAAATAAAAGGGAGATTTTATAATATGCATTTAAGAGAGGAGTCATAAATTGGTATAATTTTATACCACTTATAGTCTTGTGACCACTTGCAAAAATAAGGACTCTAACTTCTACTTATATTTTCTTTCTTGCTGCGTCCTATGTATATTTATGTCTACTTTAATTGCTTTTTACTTTTAATTTTCTTCTGTTTATATAGGATAAATTAGTGATATATAACTTAATATAAGGATCAGAATATTGAGATGGGGTCGTGGCAGAATTAAAGGAGGAAGGACTATCACCCACAGGTCCTGGACTTCAAGCTGGACTCAGGAAATGATCCTTCAGTGTTACCCCTTTGTGGGGAGGAGTGAAGGTATTTTGCATGCGTACAAGGTATATTGCATTATATTAAGTGGAAGCATTTTTGTATGGTTTTTATTTTCAAAAATGTAAGAATAGTAAAAAGCACATCTGATGCTGGTAAAGAATGCTAGTTCCTCCCCAAATCCACTCTCCTCTTTGTCCATAATAACGGAACCTTGACTTTCAGCCATATGGAACAAAAACTACATTTCCTAATCTCTCTTGCAGTTGTCTCATTAAGGTAACCAAGTTCCAACAATGAGGTGAAAGTGGATGCATTCTGTGGTATTTCTGCCTCCATAAACAGGAAAGGACAAGTGCCCGCTAGTTCTGTCCTGTCCTTCCTAATGTCAGCCTGGGAGGCGGATGCAATGGTTGGAGAGCCAGTAGCCATCTTGGTCATAAGGTGGTCTTTTGAATAGAGGTCTTACACATGAGGAGAAATATCAGGGCCTGGGCCTCTGATGACAAATTACATTCTCTCAGTATAATAAAACATAAACAGATACTTTTTGAATGCCCAGGCAAGCACAGGGAAGACACTGGTAAACAAGGCATAGTTTGTAGCCTAAGGAAACTTAGAAACAAGTCCTGTGGCTGGCCAATTAGGCAAGGTTGCTCTGTGAACACGCAGGCGCTCTAACCTAATCCGGAGTAGATGGCGGGTGGTGTAACCTGGAAAAACTTTCTGGAGGAAGTAACCTCCTTATAGATGACTAGGATTTGGCTGGTTGTTGGAGGAAGGGGTGGAAAGAGTTTTCTAGGCGTAGGGGAGTTAAGAGGTGTTTAACAGTCTGTAACACCTCTTAAGAGAAAGAAGACAGGGAGGTAAGCTACGGTAGGAATGTGGACTTTATCCTCAGAACGATGAGGGGCAAGCGAAAGCTATGAAGCGTGGTAATGACATGGTCAGACTTACTCTTCAGAAAGATCACTCCAAAAATAAAAAATAAAAAAAAAGAAAAAGAAAGAAAAGAAAAGAAAGATCACTCCAGCTGCTTTGTGCAGAAGGGATAGAGGGGAACAAGATCTGAGGTGGAGGGATGTTTTCTCTTGGCGTGAGAAGAAAAAGAGGAACGAGAAAAGGAGATTGACACCAAGGGCACACTTGGTCTTGATGAAGCACCTGAAATGTATTGGGAAAGTGTAAACACTAATTTGGAGGAAAAACAGGACTGGATCCAGGCTCCACTTGGCCCGTTTTAGAAAAAACACACAGGCACGAAGCTGACTATAAAGATGAGAAAAGGAGTCAGAAGAAATTACTGGAGCCTCGGAGATTCGGGCCTCTTTCTTGCATATCCGAACTGCTTGTCCAAACTCGCCTCCAGAGGTCAGCCGGGCATCTCCTGTGCGCCCGGAGCGCTCTGCACCCTCCCCCGGGCACCCGGGGTAACGCTCCAGAGACGCCCTGCGGCGTCAACCAAGTCAAGTTTTCCGTCTGCGAGGAGCGACCCTCTCAGGCGCGGCAGAAGAGCAGTCTTGGGGTCTGGCGGACAGACCGCCCCCCTGGCTGGGCTGAATCCGAACGGGAGCCTGTATGCTCAGAGCGGTCACCCTTCGCTCTGGAGTCCTGTGGCCGCCGTGGCTCTGACCCCCTCCCCCAGCTCCTCGCGGTACTAACGCGGGGCTGGGACGTGAGGGGCGCAGCATGCACCGCGTGGATCTGCGGGAGAAAGATGTCCTGGTTACGGCCGAGCCGACGCAGTAGCCACAGGAACCATTTCTGTCCTCACTCTGAGTATACATGACCTCACAAACACAAACTCTGTCCTGGGCATTTCTGGGTTTAGCCATAAACAGCATCCCAGCCTGAGATTTCCAAGGAAAAACGCCGGCCACTTCATAGCCAGTTTTATTTTTAATGAAAAAAAAAAAAAAGGACTTACAAAGTTTGTTGTTTTGAAATAAAAGACTTAACTTCTGCAAAACAAGTAACTAATCCTCAGCAGACAGCGGGAGGCAGCGGGAAGCACCAAAGGAGGGCGGGCGGTTCCGGGGGCGTCAGGTGGTGCGCGGAGCGAGGTGTCTGACGTGGGGCAGTGCGGGGAGCGGGGATGACGCGGGGGGCGGGGCGGCGCCCGGACGCGCAGTGCGGGGGCGAGGCGGGGGCCGCGGGGCGGGTGGGCGAGCGGCGCGGGGCCGCGGGGTGGGTGCCCGCTGGCGCACCGGGCAGGGCAGGGGCGCGCGCGGCTGGCGGGCGCGCGGGGGCGGCGGGCGCGGCGCTGCCAATCGCAGACAAAGGCCGCCCCAGTGGATCATGTGGTGCCGGGGGAGGAAGTGCGGCTTGTTTTCTTTCCTCCAGTCGCAGGGCTCGGGCGGAGCGCGATGCCGGGAGACCCCCACGGGGGCGGCGGCGGCGGTGGCGGCCGCGAGCCCAGATGACGCGCCCCCGCCCCGCTGCAGCGCCCCCAGCCCGATGGAGGCTCCGCCGTGGGACCCCCTCCGCAACGACTCGCTGCCGCCCACGCTGACCCCGGCCGTGCCCCCCTACGTGAAGCTCGGCCTCACCATCGTCTACACCGTGTTCTACTCGCTGCTTTTCGTGTTCATCTACGTACAGCTCTGGCTGGTGCTGCGCTACCGCCACAAGAGGCTGAGCTACCAGAGCGTCTTCCTCTTCCTCTGCCTCTTCTGGGCCTCCCTGCGGACGGTCCTCTTCTCCTTCTACTTCAGAGATTTCGTGGCGGCCAACGCGCTCAGCCCCTTCGTCTTCTGGCTGCTCTACTGCTTCCCCGTGTGCCTGCAGTTCTTCACCCTCACGCTCATGAACTTGTATTTCACGCAGGTGAGTCGCGGGAGGCACCTGGGACGGCGCTCACCTGGCGGTGCGACCCCCGCCCTGCGCGCGGCGCCAGCTGTGGGGGCCAAGGCTGCTGGGGGCGGTCACGGAGCCACGCGGCCCAGAGTGTGGGCAGAAGGCTCTGGCTCTGGGGTCGCCCGATCCCTGTCCTGCCTGCAGCCCTTTCTGTGAGGTCACGCCCTCCCATTCCCAAAAGAGGCGAAAGAACGAGAAAGTGTGGGCCGGAGCCACCAGTCGGTCTCTGCCCGTGTAACTCCGCATTATCCGGTGGGTTTGGGGCCCTCCCTGTCCCGGCACAGCGGTAGCCTCCCGCACACAGCAGAACGGGTACTGCTGGGCGGTGTGCCCACCAGGGAGGCTCGAACTCTAGAACTTCTCCTCCGTCCCCTCATCCCAGAGCATCTGGTCTGAGCCTGGACAGGTCATCTGCACGATGGCTTCCAGATTTGGGTCAGACACCGATATTTTTGAGCGACGGTGGGGCGGGACTGTCCCGTTTTGGATGAGATGTTTTTAATCTCCTGCTTCAGAGCCCTGCCGAATGATCTAGAGCTCACGAATTCATTTCTCAGGGTTGCTAAACAGCAGTCTGCTGTAGCACCCAGCTGGGGCAGCAGGAGGTCAGGCTGGCTGTCTGAGCTGGTCTGAGAGGCCCCAAGAAAAAGCCATGAAGTTTACTGAGGCTCTTTCACGGGCCAGAGGAGCCAGTTTATGGGGCATATTGTTAATAAGTGAATGGGAGAACATGTGAATGGGCTCAGCTGCTGTGACTTAAGGAAAGGACAGTAATTGTAAAGTGCTTTGCAAATACCGTGTAAAGTATTGCAAAAAGGCTTAATTAGACAACGCCATCATCGTCATCTCTGATTCTCATTAGCTTTCCAAGCACTAAAATGTCCATTTTCAGCAGGAGTCTACCCATGTTACCGGGTGACGGTCATGTAAGAGCTCTCTCACGGAGAGAGGCATTCTGTGCAGCCAGGCATTCTGGTCCTTTTAGCAGTGTCCCTGTTTCTCTAAAGAATATGTCTTCAAAAAAGAAAGGCAAGAAGAGGTAGGAAATGGTTGCCCTGATGTGGTGGGAGCCCGGGACTGAGAATCTGCAGAACCATGGCTACAAAATAGCGTTATGTACAAGTTAGTGGCTGTTGTAGTCCTACAGAAACAGCTCTACACTGGTAGCCTTCTGATAAGTCTGCCGTATCCTCATGTTTTCCAGTCCACGAGTCATGGGTATTATCTGTCCAAATACCACTTTTGAGCCCAAAAGCTAGTCAGGCAGTCATCAGCTCCATTGCAGACCCTCCAGCTTTTTAATCAGATCGAGGGAGGTAGTTCTAGCGAGATACACAGGTCAGGTAGGTTGATGTTACTACAAGAACTGTGACAGTGAGCATATTTTGTGTTGCGGTCTTTGTGTCCCTTTTTAAGAAAAAAAAAGGGTGGGGTGGGGGAAGGAAGACAAAAACTGAGGCCAGTGCCATGGCTCTCTGCTAATCACATGCAAATTGTGCACTAGCTGGATTACGGGCAGGGCTGCACGTTTTCTGCACTGTCTGCTGGTTGGCAAGTAAATGCTGAGCGAGGGAAAGAGTGACCAGGCCGAGAGAGCCACTCCAGCCAAGCGGCCCCAAGCCCTTTGTATCTTCCAAGTCTTGTTTCCTGGGTGGCTGGCAGGAGAAGGTGGTACCTAAGTGCTGGCCTCCGAGACCCTGCAGGGCAAAGCCATGCCCTGGCTTCCTGACAAATACTCTGTTTCTGGGGGGGTTCTAGCGGGTCACCCCTTTGACTCTCAGCTCTGAGAGTTTCTCCTTTCCTCTCTCTCCCACGTGCCTTCTCTTAGACAAGGTTCTCAACCACTGGAATGGCCCGGGGAGCTTTATGGCCCCCCGCCCCCGGGCCCATCTCAGAACGAGTCCACCAGATTTGGGAGGGAGGGGGCAAGGCGCAAATCAGGAAGCACGCACTGGTGCTAGGCTCCGTCCTAATTGGTTTGTCCTGTTCTTCACAAGAGACCTCTGACGAGAGTGATGTGACGGTCCCCATTTTGTGGAGGGCCAGAGAGGTTCAGTGGCTCACTCAAGGTTACATGGTCAGGGCATGGAAGTGATGGGAGGCCCCCCACATCTCTGCGTCTGCGTGATGGCCCGTGCTCTGTGGTACAGTGTTCAGATGGGAAAGCAGTCTACGGTAGATGCAGCCCTGTCCTCTGGGAGCCGAATCCCCGGCTGGGGAGATAGGAACTGTATACGGCACAGCTAGGCGATAACTCAGGGCGCTTAGGGGTGTATGTTTAAGCTCTGAGAGGCTTGAGTGGGACCCGAGCCCTCAGAGAAGAGGCAGGTTTGTGGCAGCTCGGGAGGCCGGGTGGGAAGAAGGAGAGGGCAGAAGTTTGGGAGGAACTGGAAGGTGCTCCTGCAGCTGGGGGACATCGTACCGTCATTGTCCTGTGCTCGGCACCTGGCCCAGCGCCCGAGGCTGACCTACGTGTCTCTGTGGAGCCTCCCTGATAAGCGGGGAGAAGGGTGTTATCATCTCCCCGCGGAGGGGCGGGTTGGTGAGGAGCTTGTCCAGGCGCCTGCAGCCTCTGTGGCACCTCCCGGCCCGGCTCCTGGGGGCCATGTCCCGTCCCTGCAGGGCCTGGGGTGGAAGGGTGCCTCCTGTGCTCTCGGCCTCTCCTCCTCCATCCTGGGAATCCGGCTCTTCCGGGCCTGGCCCGAGGAGGGGCAGCGTTGTCCCAAGTGACACTCTGCCTGTTCGGGTCCAGCCTCTGGCTCTGTGGGTGACGCTGCCATGCAGCCGCATCTACATGGTGGACCCTACTTTATCCTGGCTCCCTCTGCCTGTCTGCCTTCTGTCCAACCCCTTCTTCAGGTGTGGCCACACAGGTCATGGGCTGGTGCCCCCCCGGGGTCTCCTCCCAGGTCCCCACCTGCCCCTTTCCTTCTCTGCTGCCTACAGAAACCCCAGGTGGAGACGGATACCGCCCCCCGAGGTCCGGGTGCCCTCAGACCTCCACTGCCCAGGTTGGCCTCTGCTGGGACTCTCCACAACCCACTTTGTTGTCCTGTCTACACCCCTTGGGTCTGAGCCTTCCCAGCTCAGCGAGCGCCTGTCCATGGAGTGGTGTGGTGAGGTCCCCTGCTTCCTAACCCCCCTGAGCAGTTCCCCTGGGGTTTTCTCCTCCGTGACCTGGGGTGAAGGTCGCACCTCCCACCACGCATGCTGCTCTCCTGCCAACAGGCTGATGTCTCCTCTTCTCCACTCTCTATCTTCTCAGACAGGCTGGAAGGTGGGGAGGAGGCTAGTGGTAGGACTGGTTCTGCTGACTCTTAGCAGGCCCTGTGTGAGGTGTGTGAACGGCTGTGTGAACGTCTGGCCCCAAATGTCTGGGGCTGTCTTTGGAACATGGAGTGTTGAGTACCTGCCGTTTCTGGCTCTGGTCCCCAGCATCAGTGCAGGGTACAGCCAAACTCCTGCTCAGTTCCTCGCTGTACCAGGAAGTGGTAGGGCCAAGGCTTGAACTGAGGTCTGTCCTCCTTGTGCATGGGGTGTTGGGGTGCCCTCCACCCCAGGCTGTGGGGTCGAGGTTCAGTAGCTGAGGCTGCCAGCATCTGTGTCAGGGCAGCCCCTGGGCGAGCAGGTCTATCTGTAGAGCTCCTGGTGTGGCCATGGGCTCAGCGGATACCTGGGCAGCCGTGCCTTCCAGCCATTTTCCCCTGAAATTACGGGTCTGGACCTCAGACTCTTGGGGCCCCCGAGTTGGGTGGGGTGGGGTGGAGTGGGGTCAACTTCTCACTGCTTCAGCTTTGTCTTGAGCCCGATGACAAATCCCTGCCATGACAGAAGGGCATTTTGAGGAAGGAAAAGGAGAAGTGAACTCCTGGGACGGCGGGGGGTAGGGGGGTGGGGGGACGTGGTGTGATTAATGGATGCTGACGCAGGAGCCGGGACTCCAGCACGTCTTAGAGGGCGGCCGGGAAGCTGCAGGACAGTTGCTTGGGGGGAAGGGGCAGAGCTGAGGCTCTGAGGGTGCTGGAGCATCTCGTGGGAGTCTGGGGGTCATGGGGTATGCGCAAAGGCCTATAGAGGAGGGGGCAACGCTGGGAATGGAAGGAGCAGGGCCTGTGTGGGCAAGACCGAGGTTGAATCCTGGCTTCACCCATAGTGCAGCTCCCTTGGCTGGTTACTGACCGTCCTCCCCAGGAAAGCACCAGCCACGGTGCTCCTTCCCCTCGTTGGAGCAGGTTAAAGGAGACACCGTCTGTGTTGTGACCCTTTGCACCTCAGTTAAGGTGCTCTTTCTACAGCTAACAGGAGGGACCCTGGCTCTTGCCCAGACACCAAACCGCAGTCTGGAAGGTCAGACCCCAGTACCGGCTCTGCCTTATCACCCCACCGTGTCATCAAAATGACTTTTACTGCCACATTGCACTTGGCCCGCCTTAGGGGGCGTGTGGAACTGAGTGGCTCCCCACGGCTCCCGCTCCTAAAGCCCAGAGCTGGGGGAGTGGGAGGTCCAGCGGCCCAGCCCTTCATTTTGCAGATGAGCGACCAAGGCCAGGAGAATTCTAGTGACTTGTCCAAGGTCACCCAGGCTGGTGTGAAGAGCCGGGTCAAGACCCAGCTCCTGTGACCCTGTGCTTGCCGCACACGCCACCCCTAATTTGAAATGCACCCCCGTCCTCATCCTTGCTGATGGGGAACCAGGAGGCCGCCAAAATCGAATCCAAGGACCCTCTCCCCACCCCTACCAGGAAAAGGGAGGTGCTGATCTTAGGAATAAGTGAGTCTTGCTGTGGTTCTTGGCCGTCTGTTAATCAAGACGTGTTTACCAAATACTGTTGTGTGTCAGGTCCTAATCCAGGAGGTGTGAGGAGGGGCGCTTCTAGGCCTGTTGGTGATTATGAAGAAGTAAGAAGCTTAGGAACGCGCAAGGCAAGCCTTTGACAGTCCCTAAGTACCTTATTTCAGAGCTGGGACCAAACAGTCACACCAGGGCAGGGAGTATGCTCGGCCTCACCTCTGTGCAGCACGCCCATGACCTCTTGGTCCCTGGCACTGGCTCCTTGTGGTCACTCAGTGGGCTCCCAGCCTCCAGACCTGTGTGTGTGTGTGTGTGTGTGTGTGTGTGTGTGTATACCTGTGTGTGCTTCTCTGCAAGGGCCTGCACACATGGAACCCAGGAGAAGTTCCCTTATTTGCCTTCAGTCTACCGTCCAGCCCCAGCCCCTCCCAGGAAGTAGCTTCCCCATCTCACTTCTAAAAATTTCCCTCAGCAAAGGCCTTCTGATTCTACAGCCCAGTTGCCCAAGATCGCTCCTCCACGCACAAGCTTTTAATTCTCTCTGCTGCCGTTATTATTGCTTCAGTGCCGACCTAAGGTGAACCACGTTTCGTGAATGCCCTCAGCACTCTCAGGAACGATTAGACTCTCACAGCGTGCCCGAAATCCAATGCCACTGACCACGAAGCCTTGATTTCCCAACAGCAGAAGCTGGGCTGAGCCTGCCGGCTGGGTCCTTGTGCACAGAGCACAGACCTGGGGCTCCTGTCCCCACCGGGAGCCTTGGTCTGGGTCCCACACACCGTGCCACCTATGGGGTTTTGTGGCATCTTTTAGTGCCCCCATCTTTCCCTGGGTCAGACAAGCAGGGACTAGTGGGGGCAGGGGGAGAGCACAGTCCCAGGGCTGGCTTATCCCCGGGGGGAGGGGGTTTACTCACAGCTGTGTCCAACACCACGTGCCCTCCCCAACCAGGGGGCCATCGTGCATCCCTCATCTTAGCCCCTAAAGGCCTCCACTGCCAGGGAGGGGACCATCTGGGAGGTGACGTCATCAGGGCGATGAGGGACGGCCTGACCAGAGAAGGACGTGGGCAGAATGGAAGGCTGCTCGTCCCTGAGACATCACTCACAGACTCTCAGGTTTTTGAGACAGCAAATCATGTGCTCTGCGGAGTGGCTCTGGTCAGGGGGTTCCTGTTTTCCTTGTAGCTGTAGCCAGAAGAGAGCAGTCTCTTCCTGCTGTATGGGTCTGTGTCGGGCCTGACATTCTGGCAGGTTGGTTTTCTCGGGACAGAAATGGCCTCAGCCAACAGTCCCGACGATACCCGCCACACTGGCACTCAGAGGTCTGCAGAGACTTGTCGATATTTTACTTTTTATTTATCCCAGGCCTAAAGTTTAGAGTCTGTTCACCAGTGAGGACAGATGAAGCCCGAGTGGACTTTCTCTACTGGTGGGTTGATTTCCCCAAATTTGCGTGTGGCGAGCCGCAAGAGAGGAAGGAGTATGCGTACCCATGTCAGTGTCTTAGGCCTTGTGAGCCCCATATGATCTCTGCTGTGTTTTCTTTTTTTTTTTCATATGTCTCTTTTAAAAGATAAAAACAGCTCTTAGCTCGCAGCCCGTTCAGAAACAGGCTGTGGGCTGGATTGGTCCTCGGGGGACCAGGTTAGAACAAACCCAGCATTTCTCACCAAGCTCCCACCCCATCTTTGTCCTATTATTTTTGCTGGGACGAGTTGGAAACAGGCTTGGGTTTTCATCTCCTGCTTGGAGAGTGTCATTGGTTTTGAACAAATCTTATTGATCACCTATGCAGGTGCCTAAGGCCAGAGGCAGTAAGTTGGGATTTCTTCCCTGAAGGGCCACTGACTATGGGGAAGGACAGACAAACAGCAACGGAGTGCCCTGAGTCACATGCCACCCATAGCACACAGAAAGAAACCTGCCTCCTGCCGGCTGGGGGAAACACAGGTGAGGGCCCTGCACTGACCTGATGTCCTGTGACATCATCAGCCCTCTGCTCCTTTTGTGGCAGACACACTTGCTAAGCGTGATACTCAGGGAGTAGTCCGCACACACAATGGCATCAGCTCCCCAGGCTGCCCCCTGCCCCCTGCTGCCCTCGCCGGTTTCCAGACCCAGGAACTGCCGGGGGCTCTGTTGCCCATCAGGCATCGTGTGTGGCCGGTGGCAGATGGAGCAGGGAGAGAAGTGCGCAGAATGTGAGCTCCATGGCTCCCCGTGGGCTTGGCCCCACGTCAGGGCTGCACGCCTGTCCCAGGGGACAGTACAAGTGTCCACACACAGCTTTCACACGGTGACACCAGTTTCCACCGCAGCCTAGAGAATCATTCGCTCGTTCAACAAGTATGTTTTTAAAATTTAGGTGAAATTCACACAACATAAAATTACCGTTGTGTTGGGTACAGTTTAGTGGTACGTGGGCCCTTCACGCTCTGCAGCTATCACGTCTGTGTAATTCTTGGACGTTTCCATCCCCCCAAGTCCCTTCCCCCTCTCACCAGTCCTGGGCAGCCACGAATGTGCTCTGTGTCTCCATGCGGTGAACTGTTCTGGATATTTCACATCAAAGGAATCACACTGTCCATGGCCTGCTGTGCCTGGCGTCTCTCACCAAGCGTGATGTCTTCGAGGCTCCTCCGGTTCATGGCAGGTGTCACGACATCATTTCTCCTTGAGGCTGGATGATAGTCCATGGGCATCTGCCACAGGTGGCCATCCTTTCCCCCATTGACGGACATTGAGGTGGTGCTCTCTTGTGTTTCTGAGAGCCTGTTACTCTCCAGATGCTGTGTAGACAGGGTTAAGGGCACACATGGCTCCTGCCTGGATGGCAGTTGGTGTTGAGTGGATAAACAGACAAACAGACTACATTGTTGCCGTTGGCTGACATTGCTTGGTGACTGTCCTTACACTGGTGACACAAAGTAGGATGTTTCCAATGGAAGGTTGGGGGCTTAGGTCACTCCTTCATCTCTACGATTCTCCCTCTAGGGTGCATGTTGCTTGTTTTTAAAAGAACCAGTGGCTTTTGTTACGATTTAAGTGTAAGGCAAATCCATTTGCTCTGGTGCGTGCCTGGCGACAACTTCCTGGGGTTCCGAGCATTGAGATGGAAAGTTGGTGCTTGGGGGAAGTCTGGTTAGCTCCCTTTCCGTTCAGAGCAGATATGGTCCCTCCTCCCAGGACAGCTCTTCACAGATGTGGTGGCTGATGGATCCTCCCAGGTCCTGTCCGCATGGGGTGGGACATTCTCAGTTCCTTTCATTGTTTCTGATGGGATGTGGGTTTGTCCCTCACCATCCTGGTCCCTGTCCCTGGAGGCCCCACCCAGTGGCCTGCGGTGAGCCGGGGGCAGCTGCAGGAGCAGATGGAGGGCTCGCTGCTGGTGTCCCGCCACATTGCCTCCTCTCTGGGAAGGACCGAGGGCAGTTGCGTTGGCGGTGGATACAAGGAGTGTCGCCCATGCCGTCTTGGGCTGCGCGGGCTGCCGTAACACAATACCGTGGACTCTGTGGCTTCACGGCACGGGATTTCTCTTAGTTCCAGAGCTGGGAGTCTGAGATCAGGGTGTCACTACGGTTGGACTCCGGTGAGAGCCTCTTCCAGGTTGCAGATGGCAACTTCTCCTTGGGTCCCCACATGGCGGAGAGCAGAGAGCGCTCTCTGGGGCCCATTTTAGGAGGACACTGTTGCCCCTCTTCACCCTCCTGACCTGACTGCCTCCCGGAGGCCTCACCCGCTGACGCCATCACACTGAAGAGCAGGACTTCCGTGATTTGGGGGAACACCAGCAGCCGGTCCGTAGCAGGCACCACACTGCCCCCAGCCAGGGCACGTGTTCCCGGGAATGTCAGAGTTCTCCTCATTTCTGAGGCAGAAAAGGGCACGTATTGCATGGCGCACTGGGTGTTACACGCAAGTAATGAATCATGGAACATTACATCAAAAACTAGGGATGTGTACTGTATGGTGACTAACATAATATAATAAAAAATATTAGTATAAAAAAAAAAGTTATCTTGGGGGTGGTGAGGAAACACCGAGGCATTTTCACTGCTAACTTACACTGTAGTTCTGCGAAATTTGGTGCAAGGATCATTGCCGTGGTAAGACGTGGCCCTCTGTGGCCGCACGGGGCCTTCCTTCCTGGAGCCTTGGGGCCTGGCTGGCCGCTGACCCCCAAGCTAAGGTTCCTGTACTGGGGAAGGTCCGCTCCCTGCTGCGACGGTGTGGCTGTGTGTGTGTTGCTCGTCTGCAGCAGCTGCAGGCCGGGCCTTGACCAGCACATCGTGACCCGCGGTGGCCGTTGCCATAGGAGCGGCTCAGAAACATACGATCGTGGCACCTCGTGTGGTCAAGGTCCTTTCCACTCACGAGGCTGAAGAGAGAGAACCCTGCCGGGGCGATGATCTGCACGGTCAGTCTCCATCCGTCCCAGTGAGTCGGCAAGCACTTCTCCCGTGGCCTCTGCCCAGGGGAGTCAGTGGGCCTGGGGCGGGACTGGGCTGCTGTGACCCAGGTGTTGTGGGGGCTGCTGGGCCCACCTCCTTCTGCCCCCTGAGAAGAAGGCTGCAGCAGGACAGGTGGGGCTTCCCAGGGCAGAGGCCACAGGCCCTTCAGGTCCTAGAGTTTTAAAGGTAGAAGGCACCTGAATATTGGGACTAACCCTTTTGTCTCACCAGTAGATACCAAGGCCCGGAAAGGCGAAGAGAGGTCCTCAGGGCTGAGCCGAGCAGGTTCATGGCTGTCTGGCCAGCCACAGCCCTGAATCCAGACACTCAGGTGCCCGACGACGACGACGAGAAGCAAGGAAACTGAAGGCCAGGCTCCGTGTGTTGCTGGTTGAATGTGAGGGGCACTCTCGGGGGCACCACTGCCCCTCCTGGGCTGTCTGCTGGCCTAGAGCCTTCTGGGGCAGCCTGGATGGTGTGGGCACCGTCAGATGGAGCCCAGTTCTGTTGAGGAGGACAGGGAGATCCTCTGAGCCCCTGGAGGTGTGCAGGCAGGAGCAGAACTTGGCTGGACCGGTGGGAACTGGAAACAGGAGAGGACGGGAGGAAGCAAGTGCAGATGCCTCTTTCCTGTGAGGCCTTTTCTCTATTCCCCGAGGGAGCCCTGAGAGTCAGGGACAGTTTGGGCGTGCGGCCCAGCTCTTGCTCCTAGTCCCACTGTGCGGTGACACGGACACACACGTGCGCACCCACGTGCGGGCGCCTGGAAGGGCATCTCGGGTGCTGGCTCAGCCTGACGGGACAGCACAGCATACTCTCCGGACGGCTGCAGACAGCTCACAGCACTTGCAGGGAAGTTCAGAGGGGAGGCAACATCACCGTCTGTCCCGGGATCCCATGCGAAAGCAGCTTACGCCAGTGCTGGGGACTCTGTCTGTGTCCTCGGGGCAGCACGAGGCCAGGACATGAGCAGGACTAGCTCCTTGCACGGTGAGCTCGCCAAGTTCAAAGGCAGGACTGGAAATGGTGAAGACCTGACCCTGGAGGCCCTGCACACGTGGCCAGCCCAGGACCCAGACAGAGCACACCTTGGCTTCAGGCTGCTGCACCCCAGAATTCTATGGCACGAACAGCTTCCACCTTTTTCCTTCCTGGGGTTCCATGGCTTTAAATCCAAGGTCAGGCTCCGCGCACATGAAGACACCATGCTTGCCCTCTCTTTCGTAGAGGGCTGACCTGAGGGCTGACCCCCTAGAGGTGTCTGATGCTCGTGCTCCGGGACTCCTGCAGAAGGGGGGAAATGCCATCTTGGTCTCAGGGACTCTGGTTGTCGTCCCTCCCTGCTCTGGTGAGTGAGGGTGCTCAGAGTGGGGCAATGCAGAGGCAGCTGACCACCGACCGTCACCTGGGGAGACCAGGGCCTCAGGCTTGCATAATTTCCCCAGTATATCAGGAAGTGGGCAGCACGGAGGGACCGTAAGGGCGAACAGCGAATGTGTCTTGGTTCGTAAACTTTGTGAGTGTGAAAGTTCCTTTTATGGTCAAGGAGGTCTCTGTGGTCACGGTTTAGTAGTTGTGCATTTAGAATCGTGGTCCGAGAACGTGCAAGGACTAATAGCAGCAGCAGGGGTGGCGAACCGCGTGTGTCTGAGTGCTGCATGTGTGCTAATTCACCTAATCCTCACAGAAACCTACGAGGTGGGTACTAGGATTAATTTCATTTGACAGGTGAGGTACGTGAGGCACAGAGAGGTTAGGTATCTTTCTCAAGAGTCACACAGCTGACTACTGGTGGAGCCAGGATTCAAGTCCAGGTGAGTCAGCTTGAGTCCACACTCTTAACCATCTTTACATGTCTCTGTGCCTGAGAAGGACCCACAGCTGTGGCCTGTGGACAGTGGGACCCTGGGCCTTAGTGAGAATGTGTGTTTCAACCTTCAGATGTTGTGAACACATCATGATGGGTGGACAAACAAGTTGCACAAGGATGTGGAAAGTGTTAATATTGTTCAGATGAGCTGAAACACCGCACAAGCCAGTACTTGTATTTTTATATACAGTAGATTGATTTTCTGTGTGTTATTTGTGAACACACACATGCACAGTAGAAGTATAAGCCTTCCTGGGAAGGGTGAGGCTGGATTCAGAAAGTGATTACCTCTGCAGCGGACGGAGGGATTAGAACTGGGGAGACGGACGCCGGGGGCTTCAGTGATCTCGTTTTTATTGATTAAAAATAAAACAGAGCTGGAGCAAAGATGTCTGTGTTCGAGGTTGAACTGTGTGGGGGGCACATGAGTATGGGCTAGGTAATTTCTTTTTTTTTAGTTTTGTTTTTATTTGAGAGAAAGAGCACGCTTGCACACACACCTGCGAGGCAGGCAGAGGGAGATGCAGGCTCCCCACTGAGCTGGGAGCCTGACTGGGGACTCGATCCCAGGACTCCGGGATCATGACCTGAGCCGAAGGCAGACACGTAACCGATGAAGCCACCCAGGCGTCCCTGGGCTAGGTATTTTCTTTCTTTGGGTTATACGTGACATACTTTATAATGACACTTAAACCTACCATAAATTTGTAACATTTCCAAGTGAATTTGCGTACATACGTTTACAGAGAGTGCGTGTGTGAGCGAGAGAGACATTAACATTTCCAAGTGAATTTGCGTACATACGTTTACAGAGAGTGCGTGTGTGAGCGAGAGAGACATTAACATTTCCAAGTGAATTTGCGTACATACGTTTACAGAGAGTGCGTGTGTGAGCGAGAGAGACATACTGGTTTCCTTCGACTTCTCCTGCTTGGCGCGCACAGCCTCCGACCGCTCAGTTCCTGGGAGCATCTCCCGGGGCCTCAGCCCACGGCCGGACCTCGCACGGAGGTCGGGTGTGTGCAGCCTAGAGCCTGTGCGGGCTGGGACGGCTGGGGAGTGTCCGCTCGGCCTGTTCATTTCCAGGGAGCGGTGGCCCAGAAGGCAGGCCCAGAGAGCCGGGTGGTGTGGGGTGGGGGTTTCTAGAGCAGAATGGCTGCACACAGCGCCTCTGAATCAAGTGCGCGTCTGCAAGCACAGTGCTCCATTGAGTCCCCACAGACTGCCTCTGGGGACAGAGAGGTTACTTTTGTTTCGTTTTGCTGAATGCACAAGGGACACTGTCATACCCACAAAGAACAGCATGGGACATTTCTGCCAGAAGCAGCCAACATGACTTTAGGAAAAATGATCGTGAGGCAGCAAATGCCAGCTTGAGTCAGTAGGAGGGAAAACAGGCAGGCGGGAGTTCAGAGGGTAGAGCCGAGTTGGGGAGAAGGTCAGGGACTGTAATTTATGGGCAAAGGGAGGCCGAGGTCGGCAGCCGCTGTAGAGCCTCTCCGTCATCTGCTGGGCCCTCCTGCGTCATCTGAAAAGTGGTGCAAGGGGCCTGGGGTTACTGAGGGGACCCTGGGCAGGCCCACAGGTGGGGCAGGGGGTGGCTGACATTCCACCCCAGCCTCAGGGGTCAGCCTGGGCAGCTTCCAGCTCCACCTCATGCCTACCCAGAACTTGGTCTTAAATCAGAACCCAAGGAGCCAGGATCACTCACAGTGACGTCCACAACCCTGGATGACCTTGAGAAATCACCTAGCTTTCTTCCCGTGGTACCAGTTTTGGGCAGGACTTTTCGCCACAGTGGAAGTGATGCTGAGACCGCGGGCGTCTGCGATGGGAAATGTTGTATTTCTGGGAGACAGCAGCAGTTTCCAAGGGAAGTGGCTTTGCACTCCCACCTTGCCCTGCCCTCCAGCCCTGACAGCCACAGCAGCTCCTGAAAACCCTGGTGTTCTCACCAACTGTGTAGAGACCAAAGGGATGGCAGGGGAAGGAGAACTGAGCCCTTCGTTCGCCCTTCTGTTTCCCTAAGAAGCAGCTGGGACTCTCCCTTCCCGTGAGGGTTCCAGCCAGACCTCACAGTCCCCCAAGGCCATCTCTCCCTGCTGTCCCTGTGACCCCCTCTTGGGCCCTCCTTCCTGCCTCAGGTTCCCCACCGTCCGCCTCCCTCCAGGGACACCCTCCACCACGCCCTGCTGTCCAGCCTCTCCCTCCATCAGTCAGGGGCCCAGACCCCTTCTCTTTACGTCTGGGTCTCCCGATCTTAAAACCAAGGTCCCAGCCCTACTGAACGGCCCGGCCCCCCTTTTCATTTCCCAAAGGCACCCTCCCACCTACAGTTCCCCACCCCGGGCCTGACCCCACCCAGGCCTCTCTCTCCCTGGCCTCTGCTCACTTCCCTCCTGTTCCTGCACATTCGTGGGGACATAACCCGCCTGCCAGGCGGTGCCCCATCTCGGGGCCACTGTACGCCCACCTTGTGCGGCCATCCCCACCGCCAGCTTGAGAGTTTTCTCACCCCAAAGAAACCCTGTAGTCACTCCCGGTGTCTCCCCAAACGCCCCTGACCTGAGTCACTACTCACCTACCTTCTGTCTTTGATTTGCCTTTAAACACACGCCTGTTTTTCACCTCCCTGCTCACCCCACAGCAGCCCTTTGCTTGTGCTCACCCCTGTGCCCTCTGGAAGCACCGCTCTGACTGCTGACTGTGCCACCTCCAGCCCACGCCTCCTGCACGCAGCTGCCCATGGCCCGACAGGCCTTCCCCGCCTCAGGCGGCTGCCTCACGGCCCGGCCCTGCGGCTGTGACGCTGCCCTCCCCGCCAGGCAGTCGCCTCTCCTCACGCCTCCCCGCCTCCTGTCTCCCGTACCTTTTCACGCCTCCTCCTGCCGACCATGCCTCCTCACATTCCCTCACACCCCCCACACCTCCCATCTCACCCCTCCGCGCACCCCGTCACGCCCCCTCACACCTCCCTGCACCTCCCCACACCTCTGCACGCTCCCTCACATCTGTCCACATCTCCCCACACCCACTCACACCTCCTCAGATCACCTCACACCTCTCAACGCCTCTGCCCTCCTCACACCACTGGCATGTCTGTGTCTGGTTGTGAGTTTCTTGAGGTCAGAGACCAGCTCTTCCCCATTTTTACAGTTCTTGAGTCCAGTGTCAGTACACCATGTTGTTGACCTGATGTGAACCCCATCAGTCTGAATTGGGAATGATACGAATGTTTGGCCTCAAATTTTCCTTCACTTTTCACACGGTCTCTGTCTTCCTCCTCTCTGATTTTATGGGTCTGGTTTTGTACCGAGCAGGCAGAGCCCGTGCTGTCAGGAGCGCCATAAAATAGGAAAGGGTGATTAATCTTTTCTGCCTCCCCCACCAGAGCTGTCTCCTCCCAGCCGAGTTCCTGCTGAGGTCAGCGGGAGCCAGTGCAGACTGTAGGAGATGGGCAGCCAGATAAGGGATCCCTGGCAGGCCAGAGAGCAGGGCTTACCCAGGACATTTAGCTCCAGTTCTGGGCACGAATCAGCCTTTAATGACGTCTCTTGAAGCACAGATTGGGGTAGGACTGGATAGGAGAGTTTGGATTTATTTTGCTGGAAACTTGATCCAGACATTTATACACATTAATTAATGGAGGCAAAAATTTTGTTGTAAAAAATGTGCATATGTATGTCTACATGTGTGTGGGCATGTGTACATGTATCTGTGTGTGTGTGTGTGTGTGTGTGTGTACAATAACAATGTATATATTGCAGTTTAAAATGCCAGGACTTTAAATGCAACTTTAGGGAACTTAACCTTGAGAATTAACGTGAAGGGTAAAGGAAGATTTTCTCAGCACAGCTTGAATAGATCCAATTGTATGGAAGACATAGATGGGTCACAGATGATCAGCAGTGGGCCGAGTTTTTACAAATCATGGTCAAGGCTTGTATTTTGATGTGGTTATCACTTTGGCTTTTTTTTCTTTTTATTTATTTTTATAATAATTTTTTTATTATATTATGTTAGTCACCATACGGTACGTACCTGGTTTCTGATGTAAAGTTCGATGATTCATTAGTTGCGTATAACACCCAGTGCACCATGCAATACGTGCCCTCCTTACTACCCATCACCAGCCTATCCCATTCCCCACCCCCCTCCCCTCTGAAGCCCTCAGTTTGTTTCTCAGAGTCCATAGTCTCTCGTGGTTCATTCCCCCTTCTGATTACCCCCCCTTTCTTTATCCCTTTCTTCCCCTACCGATCATCCTAGTTCTTATGTTCCATAGATGAGAGAAATCATAGGATAATTGTCTTTCTCTGCTTGACTTATTTCACTTAGCATTATCTCCTCCAGGGCTGTCCATGTTGGCTTTGGCTTTTAGTTTAGAGAGAGTCAGATCATTTACTGAGGATCAGATCCTGCCTCTCCCTGGTGATGGCTTTTTCCCTCCAGGCAGGGATGAGTGTGAGCTCTGCGGGCTGGGGCCCGGGCCCCCCTCAGGGTGAGACACCTCACCCAGGGGCCCCTCAAGCTCTGTGAGCTGCGTGGCTGGTGTCCCTGCGTCAGGGGGGAAGTCAGTATCGTTTTAAAGTTATCCTTGTTTGTTGTGTTGTAATGACTGTGACTCTGACTCAGGCCATGGGGAACAGTGTCCATCCATGCTTGGCACATAGGGCAGCGTCTCCCGAATTGTTCCTCAGAACACTCAGAAGACCATAGGCGGCCAAATAAGTTTGGAAACTGCAGCAAGCTGTATGTTTTGCTTGAAGGTTTACAGCAGGTATTAGTCTTTTAAAGACTGGGAAATTCCTGCGGGGAAAAACGTTTAGCCTAGCAGTTTCTAAATTTATTTGATCATGTGACACTTATTTCCAGTAACATTTATTAGTTCTCAATTCTGTAGGAACACCTTGAGAAACCTGCTTCAGAATAAATTTGTAAGAGTGGAGCTATTGGGGCAAAGCACGGGATTGCTCCGAAGGCTTAAATACTAGACCAAATATTTGATGGTCACGGCTGGAAACCCCATCCTTCACCATGTTCCAGGAAGGGTGTTCTGGGTCCAGGCTGGCCTTGGACACCATCCTCCCATACCGGGCTCTGTCCAGCCCCCTCCCAACCGAACGTGTGCAGTGGAGCTGCAGAGGCTGGGGGCTGCGGGAAGTCCAGAAGGGTCTGTTGTTGGGTTTATAAAGAAGGTTGTGTTTCCTTCCTTGCTCAGCCATTGGGGGGGGGGGGGGTGTCTTTCATTCTGCGCATCCCGGCCCTGAAGACCCAGCACTGGCAGGTGGGGGGAGCAAGCAGGGAGCCTGATTCGCCGTGAGTCTACCCTGATCCACCCATACTCCTCCTTCCTGCCGTCTTCAGGTGACCAGGAGCTGCAAGTGTCAGAGTGTGGCAGTACGGGACTGAGGAGCAGAGGAGTCCCAGGTGCCCACCACGAGGTAGAGCCCGTGGCTTGCTTATTGGCTGGCTGCCTGAGCTAGGACCAGCTTGGGCTGGAGCCTTTCTGGTCGGTGTCCTGTCTTGTCTCCTCTAGGTCTCTCCTCTTCAGCTGTAGGCCTGTTGAAGGCAGGACTGCTCGTATTTTTCTACCCCATGGAGTGCCCTTGGGCCCTACCTGGGAGCACCGGGATAGGCCTGGTGTATATGAGTAAACTGAGTCACTGGGGCTAAAGTTACCTGCCACTGACCAAGCTTCATTAAGTGTGGCCCAGTATTTGTTTTTTTGCTGTTGTTTTATTTTTTTAATGTTCCATGATTCACTGTTTGCGTATAACACCCAGTGCACCATGCAATACGTGCCCTCCTTAATCCCATCACCAGCCTGTCCCAGTTCCTCACCCTCCTCCCCTCTGAAGCCCTCAGTTTGTTTCCCAGAGTCCATAGTCTCTCATGCTTCATTCCCTCTTCTGTTTACCCCCCTTCCTTCTTCCCTTTCTTCTCCTACCTATCTCCCCGCTATTTTTTATGTTCCATAAATGAGTGAAGCCATATGATAATTGTCTTTCTCTGCCTGACTTATTTCATTTAGCATAATCTCCTCCAGTCCCGTCCATGTTGCTGCAAATGTGTAATCATTCTTTCTGATGGCTGAGTAATATTGCATTGTATATATGGACCACAACTTCTTAATCCAGTCATCTGTTGAAGGGCATCTCGGTTCCTTCCACAGTTTAGCTATTGTGGACAATGCTGCTATGAACATTGGGGTGCATATAGCCCTTCTCTTCACTACATCTGTGTCTTTGGGGTAAATACCCAGTAGTGCAATGGCTGGATCATAGGGTAGCTCAATTTTTAACTTTTTAAGGGACCTCCACACTGTTTTCCAGAGTGGCTGTACCAACTTGCATTCCCACCAACAATGTAGGAGGGATCCCCTTTCTCCACATCCTCTCCAACAATTGTTGTTTCTTGCCTTGTCAATTTTTGCCATTCTAACTGGCGTAAGGTGGTATCTTAGTGTGGTTTTGATTTGAATTTCCCTGATGGCTAATGATTTTGAACATTTTTTTCTGTGTGTGTTAGCCATTTGTATGTCTTCATTGAAAAAGTTTCTATTCATATCTTCTGCCCATTTTTTGATTTGATTATTTGTTTCTCGTGTATTGAGTTTGAGAAGTTCTTTATAGATCTTGGATACCAGTCTTTTATCTGTGGTGTCATTTGCAAATATCTTCTCCCATTCCGTGGAGTATCTTTGTTTTGATGACTCTTTCCTTTGCTGTGCAGAAACTTTTTATCTTGATGAAGTCCCACATGTTCATTTTATCTTTTGTTTCTCTTGCCTTTGGAGGTGTGTCATGAAAGAAGTTGCTGTGGCCAATATCAAAGAGGTTGCTGCCTATGTTCTCCTCTAGGATTTTGATGGATTCCTGTCTCATGTCGAGGTCTTTCATCCACTTGGAGTTTCTCTTTGTGTATGGTGTGAGAGAGTGGTCAAGTTTCATTCTTTTGCATGTAGCTGTCCAATTTTCCCAGCACCATTTATTGAAGAGACTGTCTTTTTTCCACTGGATGTTTTTTCCTGCTTTGTCGAAGATTAGTTGCCCAAAGAGCCAAGGGTCCATTTCTGGGTTCTCTATTCTGTTCCATTGGTCTATGTGTCTGTTTTTGTGCCAGTACCATGCTGTCCTGGTGATCACAGCTTTGTAGTACAGCTCGAAATCCGGCTACATGATGCCCCCAGCTTTGTTTTTCTTTTTCAACATTTCCTTGGCGATTCGGGGTCTTTTCTGGTTCCACACAAATTGTAGGATTGTTTGTTCCAGTTCTTTGAAAAACGTCATTGGTATTTTGATCGGGATAGCATTGAAAGTGTGGATTGCTCTGGGTAGCATAGACATTTTAATTAACTATGTTTATTCTTCCGATCCATGAGCGTGGAATATTTTTCCATCTTTTTGTGTCTTCTTCAATGTCTTTCATTAGTGTTCTGTAGTTTCTAGAGTATAGATCCTTTACCTCTCCGGTTAAGTTTCTTCCAAGATAACATGATTTTTGGTGCTATTGTAAATGGGATCTATTCCCTAATTTCTCTTTCTTCAGTCTCATTTTTCATGTATAGAAATGATTTCTGAGCATTGATTTTGTATCCCGCCACATTACTGAATTGTTGTATGAGTTCTAGTAATTTGGGGGTGGAGTCTTTTGGGTTTTCCATATAAAGTATCATGTCATTTGCAAAGAGAGAGAGTTTGACTTCTTCTTTGCCAGTTTGAATACCTTTTATTCTTTTTTGTTGTCTGATTGCTGTTGCTGGGACTTCTAATACTATGTTGAATAATAATGGCGAGAGTGGGCATCCTTGTCGTGTTCCTGATCTTAAGGGAAAGGGGCTCAGCTTTTTCCCATTGAGAATGATATTGAAGTGTGGCCCAGTATTAAAAATATTTGTGTATTGACAAGGTCAAGCACTTTTTAAAAAAAATACTGTAGTTTCTTCTCTACCCTTTGATATCTGTGAATTCCTAATTAAGAATTATTAAAATATTAAAATAATTAAGAATTATTAAAAGCGAGGTCCCAAGTACTATTTAAGGAGCATTTCCTCAAAATCGTTGTTCTATGTTTGGTGAATCAGTCACATTTTGTAGCAAAATTTTGGAGTCATGTATTAATCTGTTCCTTAATCTGAAGAGAGGTTGTTTTGTAGTATTTCTCCTTATGGGCTGCAGAGAGACACCGAAGGGCTCGAAAAAAGTGTTTAAGGAAGGGAGGTTGTAGATTTGCTTCCTGTAAGTCTGTGGGAATCCCTGCGCTTCCCCCTCCCCCAGATAGGAAGTCTGTTCCTGAGACATGGGAGGGAGGGCAGGGGTGTGTGTGTCTGGGGGGCTGTCTGTAGACCTCCAGCATCCCCTGACCTCTGTTCTTTGCATCATGCCCTGCCCTGACTCTCAGTGTGGTCTGATTATTTTGATCGCCTCTTTCAGCGTGTTCTAAATGAGTGATTGCAAAGCCCTTCAAGAGGAGCCTGTGTCTCAGGAGGCGGTCCTTGGACTAGCTGAGTCACAATCACCTGGGCTGGGAGCTCTTTAGCATACAGATTCCTGCGCCCCTCCCCAGACCCAGGAGGTCGGCCTCTCTGAAGGTGGGGCTGTGGGATTTGCATCTTAGCAAGTTCCCCAGGTGATTCGTTATTTTTTTCAATTGTAGCGTAATTCACACACAGTGTTATAATAGTTCCGGGTGTACAGCATAGTGGTTGGACACGTCTAGGTGTTACTCAGCTCTCACCATGATGAGTGAGGTCACCGTCTGTCACCATACCACGTTATGACAGTACTGAGTATCTTCCCTGTGCTGTACTTTTCATCCCTGTGACTTATTTACTGTATAACTGGAAGCTTGTACCTCTTCATCCCTTTCACCTGTTTTGCCCATCCCCCCAGCCACCTCTCCACTGGCCCCCACCAGTTTGCTGCATTTCGGAATCTGCTTGTTTGTTTTTGTTTGTTTTGTTTTTTTCAGATTCCCCATCAATGTGAAATCATATGGTAGTTGTCTTTCTCCGACTTATCTCACTTAGCACAATACCCCGTAGGTCCATCCATGTTGTTGCAAATGGCAACATCTCATTCTTTTTTAACCAAGTAATATTCCACTGTATGTACATACCCCGTCGTCTTTATCCATTCATCTATCGGGGGACACTTGGATGGCTTCCATATGTTGGCTGTCGGAAATAATGCTGCAGTAAACATAGGGGTGCAGATATCTTTCAAATTAGTGTTTTCGTTTTCTTTGGGTAAATACACCGTAAGGGAATTACTGGATTGTATGCTATTTCTCTTTTTTTTTTTTTTTTTAAGATTTTATTTTTTTATTTGTCAGAGAAAGAGAGAGAGCAAGAGAGCACAAGCAGGGGGAGCAGCAGGCAGATGGAGAGGGAGAAGCAGGCTCCCTGCTGAAAGAGGAGCCAGATGTAGGACTCGATCCCACGACCCTGAGATCATGACCTGAGCCAAAAGCAGAGACTTCACCAGCTGAGTCACCCAGGCGCCCCCGATATTTCTTTTTTTAATGTTTTGAAGGTTCTTCATATGGTTTTCCGCAGTGGGTCTTACGCACATGTAGTCTGAGAATTACCTACTGAAGGTCCTCAGGAGAATGCCTTTTAGAAGGCTCCCAGAGGAAAATGGCTTCTCTTGTTGCATATGTGTTCTGGGAACTGACCCATACAGTCCCCATGGAGGCTCCCTTGTGACATCTGCATCAGCACACTTAGCCACGAACTTGGGATCCGCTGTAGAATTTCCTGGGGTTACTTTCAGATATCCCTCTTGCACACGGATTTCTCACCGCGTCTTCCCCAGGCAAGGAGGCAATGATACTGTGTGGCCTCAGAGGCCCTGGAGCTGCCTGTTGTCTCCTCCCCTCCCCCAGGAACCATGCTCACGCTGCCCATCCCGTTCTGCCTTGTCCTTCACTCTGTCCAGCTCAGGCAACGTAACTGCCCCTTAGACACATATTTTCAGGGGCTGAGCAAAATCTGGGAGAAGCAACAAATGCAAAGGGAGCTGAGAAGCAGGAGAGTGTGCGAGGGGTTGGCGGGGAGAGGTGAGACCGCAGGCCAGGCTGAGGCTGGGAGCGTGCTTAGGCGCTCCGTGCAGAGGAGCTTGCCGGGCAGCAGGGGATGCAGGTCCCGACACCATCCACAGCAAGGGCGTCGCCCTTCTTGCAGTGTTGCCCCCTCCCCTGGACACCAGGGATCCGGGAGAGCACGGGCATGAGCACGTGTATTGCTGCTCTACCGTACCCCATCCCAGTTCCCTAGCCAGCCCCCCGACACCCTGTGGGCCACCTGCGCTCGCCTCAGAAGCCCCCGTGTGCACGTGGTGTGGGCACAGCAGTCAGTCACAGTTGGGGCTGGAGCGTGAGCTGCCACTTACCTTTTCTCTCCTCTTCGCCTTCTCAGAGGCTCTGCCAGGTCGGCCGCCGCACCCTGCGTGGACACGTTAGTAATTGTGCAGGATACAAAAGATATGGAGAAATTCCCACACACAACATTTCTCCTGTAGATAATGGTCGTTTGATGCTTCTATGGCTTGGAGACATTGCAGATGGGCCGCAAAATTTGAGGCCTGGGTGGATGGGCACTTACATAGTCAAACAACATGGATTTGGTGCCAGTGAGAATTCTAAGAAAGGGTGAGGGCAGACTGTTGATCTCTACAGGAAGTACGGGTTGACATACGAATCTTTTTTTTTAAGATTTTATTTATTTATCCGACAGAGATAGAGACAGCCAGCGAGAGAGGGAACACAAGCAGGGGGAGTGGGAGAGGAAGAAGCAGGCTCCTAGTGGAGAAGCCTGATGTGGGGCTCGATCCCAGAACGCTGGCATCATGCCCTGAGCCGAAGGCAGACGCTTAACGACTGAGCCACCCAGGCGCCCCTCTTTTTCCCCTTTTTTATCCGTTTTCATCATTTTTTAAATATCTTTACTTTTGAAATTGTGTGGATAGCTTGAAAAATCTTTAGCTTAACAAACATTCTCACCTAGCAGGCATCTGGGTTTCAGAACCTGGGCCCTGGCACCTGGGTATAAAGGGGAAGAGGAGTTCCAAGTGATGATGTTGGTTTGTTGATAACAGTATACTGTACCCCCAACCCCCGTGTTGTTCTGTCATTGCAGGTGATTTTCAAAGCCAAGTCAAAATATTCTCCAGAATTACTCAAATACCGGTAAGTACCCTGGGGGGGATTTCCATCCTCATTCGGCAAATATATTTTTGACTATTGAGGACTTGGTTAGGCACCCAGAGGCAGAAATGTAATCTGTGTCCTTGAGAAACAAACACTCTGTAAAGATGTCCTGAACAACACAAAAACTCACAGAATCCGGCAAAATAGCAGACGTTGGGGAGCATGAGCAATTTCTGCCCTGGGCTGCCGTGTGCTGTGCGAGTCACAGGAATTTTGTGGAAGAAGTCAGTCAGTGCTGGGCTGAAAGGAGAGGCTCGCAATCTGGAAGGGAATGCCTTAAATCACATGCCAAGTTTACATGACGAGGTGCATAGGCATGTTTTTCCTGTGGTGGAGAGGGTTCATCGATGTCCCCAAATTTTCAGAGGTCTGTGACCCCAGCACCCTTAAGAGCAAGGAACCAGTGGCTTAAAAAAGGGTCAGACTTGGTCAGAGGATGGGGAGACAAGGCATTCAGAAGATAAGGGGCAGATGCATGGTGTCCTGATGTCCCTGCCCAGGACAGCTCCAATTGGGCATGGCAGACATGCCATGGGCAGACATTTCTGGAAAGGCGATTTTGGCCACTTACCTTCTTGAATCAAAATGAAAATTTAATTATTTTGTGACTTTAAAAATATGTAATGATGTATACATATTGTATTTTATTTAAACATATAATTTTAAATTTATAAACAGTTTTTATTTAAAATTCTGAAAGTGTATTTTTCTCAAGATATAATTGACATATAAGATTATATTAGTTTCAGGTATACCACAGAATGATTTGATATTGGCGTATTGCAAAATGGTCACCTTAGTAAGTCCAGTCAGCATCCATCACCATCTATGGTCATAAAAACTGTTGTTTCTTGTGATGAGAAGTTTTAAGATCATGAAAATGTATATTTTGATCTCCATTTTCTGTCCAGGAAAACTGAAATTCAGAAGGTATACAACAGCACTCGGGCCAAGAGACAGGTCATGAGACTCATGGTGTCGGTATTTGTTTTTTTCACTGATCTTGAAGTCTTTGTTCACTACTTTTTGGGTAGTTGAGTTTTGGTTTCTACCAGAGCACTCAACTGGGACTTCAGGGTCCACCATGAAAAAGTATTGGTCCTAAGGAGAGCCCTTTAAAGGAGCAGTTCCAAGTACACAGTCCCCTCCCTTCTCTGGTAACAAAGTAGCGGCCTTTCCTCTGCACCCATGATCTCTGCCTCCATCCTCTTTTTTTTTTTTTTTTTCAAGATTTTATTTATTTATTCGACAGAGATAGAGACAGCCAGCGAGAGAGGGAACACAAGCAGGGGGAGTGGGAGAGGAAGAAGCAGGCTCATAGCGGAGGAGCCTGATGTGGGGCTCGATCCCATAACGCCGGGATCACGCCCTGAGCCGAAGGCAGACGCTTAACCGCTGTGCCACCCAGGCGCCCCATCTGCCTCCATCCTCTTGACTAAACATGTAGATCAGCCAGGGGAACTGGGGAGCCAAGAATGGGGGAAGACTGGGAGGAGGAAGAATATTCTGATTGGATCGTGGAGCTGATCTTATCTTGGAAGTGGTTGGTTGAGGCTGGGGTAATGAGGTCTCTTATAGAAGTGATATATGAAAGCACTGGTCAGAAAGGAAGGCTGTTTCAAAAGTTTTCAACCTCTGAGCCCTTGGGGGACAGGGTCTATGAGATGAGAAGCGGGGGGCAGTACTTGATCCTTGAATCAAAGTGCAAACAGCAGGATGGGATGATTTTAGTGGGAGGGGATTTGCAGAGTTGAAGGTAGAAGACCAGGGGAAATTCGGTTGGATGGGATGTTGGGGCTGGAGAAGATGGAAGAGTTTCTTGAAGACAAGAGGGTGAGGTTTCAACGGGAGAAGCCTGTTAACTCCGATGTAATAATAAACCCTCAGATTATTCAGGTTTACGCCCATCTTCTGTCTTCTCTGTTCAGTTCCCCATTTCTCTTAAGCCAGATGCTACTGCAGACATTTCAGGCCATGATTTATCCCTTGAGATGCTTCTGCATGTTGGCTTTTAAATAGACCGGCTTCCCTAACTGAACCACAACTCATTTGAAAACAAACACAAGCCATCAGTGTAGAACTAGTTGAAACTTCTCACCCCAAGCTCCTCCTGTAGCCGCTCAGTGTTTTTGAAGATGGTTTCTATTCAGCCCAACCAAGAACCACCCCATTTCCCAGTGCGGTCCCCCTGCTCCCTGACACACCTGCGAACTCTCGGCTTTGCTCTAGTTGGTGCCCCACTTGATTCAGTTTTTCTCTTAGCCTATATTGTTCCATCTTTGGCTTGGGAAGTTTGAATACTGGGCAGGGGAAGCTCAAGGACACCTTGATTTTAAGCATTTTTATCTGTTTTCCCTCTATCTTTGATTTTTTGGTGAGTAAAAGACATAACAAACCAGGCTTTGCTTTTCCTGTTCTGTAAGGAATCTAAGATCTCAGAAGGGAAATTTAAGCAACGCTCTACAAGCCATTGGTACCATCCCCTCACTGTAGGAGGCAGCAGAGCTCTTGCCTGTTGAGTGAGCTGGCAGCCCGCGGGCCTGGCACTTCTGTCCCCAGGCCGGTGGTCAGCTGCCTTGGAGTCTCCTCTCTGTGCCTGCGGACCAGCCAGAAGCCGATCCTTCTGGGCTCACAAGCAAAGTCATCTTCTCAGATGTGGAGTCCCATCGGTTTTCTTTTCCTTTGGTCTTGTTTTCTCATTATAGGCTGTTTATCCTGACCTTATGGTTTGAGCTGAGAAGAAGTAATTCTGGCACAGGGTGTCAAACACTGTTGCCATGGAAACGCACCCTTGCCATAGGATCGGTTCTGCACCCCCCCACCCCCACCCTGCAGGTTCTCTCTCTCTCCACACCTCCAAATCTCTCCCTTTCTTCCAGAGCCGCAGGCCCCGGGGGAAACGTTAAGTTTTGCAAGGTATTCTTTCTCATTATAAAAGTTCTATAAGCTCATTAGAAAAAGTTATAAAATAGAAAAAGGTTAGAAGCTTGTGAATATAGACATGTGGACAGCAAGAAACCAAATCTAGTGAACTCCCCCCTCCTGCCCCACAGAAACCCCCTCCAACTCTGAGGAGACACAGTGATGTTTTCTATTACAGGTTTTCACATATATCTCCCAGGACAGTTGTTTGCCACATTTGTGAATTTGCTTTCTGACTTTGACCTTAATGTTAGATGACAAATACTTTGCCCATGTTGTTTCAAGTCTCACAACACAGCCGATTTCTGTAAGATAATAGCAGGCAGTTCAGCTCAGGTCGTGATCTTGGGGTCCTGGGATCGAGCCCCATGTCGTCATCCTCGGGCTCCCTGCTCAGCGGGGAGCCTGCTTCTCCTTCTCTCTCTGCCCCTCCCCCGTTTGTGTGTGTGCACGCTCACGCGCGCTCTCTCTGTCAAATAAATAAATAAAATCTTTTAAAAAAAGACAATACCAGGCAGAATTCTGTTTAGCAGGGGTCCTAGAGGCTCACCGAGTAGGATAGGATAGAAGTGGAAGGGCAGGAAGGTTTTAGGCAGAAAGAGCAGCTTGTGTAAAGACAGGGAGGTGGGGACACCCGGATGGGCTTCGGGCCAGCACACAGACTGGCTTAATTAGCGTGTGGGGCGCCCATCGATCGGCCTGGCTCCGTAGACTGACTGGAAGTGCAGGGGACTGGAGGGTGCGAGGGTGAGGTTGAGGGTGGGGGTCGGTCTGGACACCATCATATTGGGTTTAGGCAGAAGCGTGAGGCTGTGTGGTTGGTGACAATGGGAAAGGGGGCCTACAACTAGCGGAGCAGGAATAAAGAATCTGTTGAATGTGACAGCTGGTTAAACTGGGGGTGAGATCGATGATCTTTACGGTGTAGGAGTCTGCAAAAAATTGTGCCTGTCAGAGAAATAGGAAGACCGAGAGGAGTGCTGGAGGAGGAACATCGCGAACTAGGCTTGGGCGTGGTCTGAGGTGACAGCCTTGGCGCAGGCTGTTTGGAACGTGAGTCTGAATGTGGGACAGCGGCTGTGGCTCAAGACGAGCTTCATGAACTTAGTCGTCCGAGGCTGTGACTGAAGCTGTGAGAGTAAAGGTGTTTCCCAGGGGGTAGAGGACAGAGCCAAGGGTGTCGTCACTTTGGGGGAGGAAGAGGAACCAGGGGCTATCCAGGGGCAGCTCAGAGGAATGGGAGGCAGGAGTAGGGCTGTGGTGCGATGGACAAGGGAGCTCCGGAAGGCAGGGAAAGATGGCGGCCAAGAGTTGACACCTTTCCATCTGGGAGTAGGTCATGGGGGCCTGGGAGAATGTGGGGTCGGCAGGGGAGTACCTGTGGAGGAAGGAAAGACGGGACAAGCTGAAGACTTTCTAGAAGTTGCTGTTAACCAAAGGAGAAGCTGGGGTGAGACCTTGAGGCTCCGTGGGGTGAGGACAGAGGAGTAACAAGACAAGAAGGCACAGGGCCCACTGGATTCTCACAGCGGCTCTTTGAGGCAGGATGGGAGTCCTCATCTCTCTCTTTTATAAATAAGGACACACAGCCCAGAGTGACCGAGAGTCTGGCCCGATGTCTCAGGTCTGTGTGTCTCTGGGTCACACCGGGCAGATGAGAGCAAGGGGGGGGAAGGAAGGAGGGTGGGACAGAGGCTTGGTTGCCATTGTGTGAAAATCCAAGATGGAAAGGCACGGCAGGGGGCCAATCATACTAGCTGTCGTGGGTGCTGCACGGTCCGTGTCAAGGTATGCCTGGCTTCGTCACCCTTGACTTCCATGTTCTCTTTCTCCCTGTGCTCCAACCCCCATGGGTCCTGTCAGTGACATGATGTCTGGAGCTGGGACTGTCATCCAGGAACCTTTTTTTTTTTTTTTTTAAGATTTTTGTTGGAGAGTGGGAGCACGAGCAGGGGGGAGGGGTAGAGGGAGAGGGAGAAGCAGAGGGGTAGAGGGAGAGGGAGAAGCAGAGTCCTTGCCGAGCAAGGAGCCCAATGTGGGACTTGATCCCCAGACCCTGAGATCATGACCTGAAGATCATGAGCTGAAGGCAGACGCTTCACAGACTGAGCCCCCCAGGCGCCCTGTCACCCAGGTTTCTATGTCCCGATCTGTTACAGCTTTGGAAGACAGTCTAGCTTCAAAACCGGTTTTAGTTGACAGTTTTCATATTTGGATTTACAAACGTAGGCAGCTTAGACCCAGTCTGTTTTTGAGCCAAGCAAATCTCTTCTTTATTTGCATGTTTATTGAAGGAAGTCAACAACATGGACAGTCCTGAAGAGAAGCTTGAGGCTGCCGACTTTAGTTTTAGTAAATCCAAGAAGTCTTTCTGTAGACCTTGCTCTACTCACTAAGGAAGTCTACAGGCTGAAAATGGCCTGGGACCCAGCCAGCCTGCGTCCGTTCAGCCTCGGGCAGGGGGCTGTGGCAGACGGCACCACCTCCCAGAGGCAGGAGACACGAGGCTCCCAGGGCACCTTCTGGAGGGCACCGTTCGTAGCTGATCTGTAATCTGGATCTGGGAACAGCTACCTCCAAAACGTGCACGCTTAGGTGTTAACGTTGGCACGTTCTGCTTCCAGCGCTTGCCCCAAAAATACTGCATTTCTCTGGTCCTTTCCAGGTTGCCCCTCTACCTGGCCTCACTCTTCATCAGCCTCGTTTTCCTGTTGGTGAATTTAACCTGTGCAGTGCTGGTGAAGACAGGAAATTGGGAGAGGAAGGTCATCGTCTCCGTGCGTGTGGCCATTAATGACACGCTCTTTGTGCTGTGTGCCGTCTCCCTCTCCATCTGTCTCTACAAAATCTCTAAGATGTCCTTGGCCAACATTTACTTGGAGTCAAAGGTAGGTGGGAATGCGGTCAGGATCCCTTATTAAACTGACTCTGAAAATAGTTTCCTGGTTGCAAACAGGACTCAGCACATACCTCTCACACCTGACCTCCTACAAATGATTCGCCATACTGCGCTTGCCAAAACACAGAGCTATGTAGTTTGTTGAACTTTGTACGCAAGAAGACTTCCATTCGAGGTGGCTCCGAGGGTACTAGAGTGTGCAGAATTACGGGCCGGGAGGTGACCTCTGGTTTATAGATACAGTGTTTAACCAACATTTTAAAGGACTTGCAGGATTGCTTGTGCTGATGATACTAGTAGAAAGACACACCCAGTGTCCCCTGTGTTCCAGGCACGTTGAGATCAGCATTCTGCATGCGTAAGCTCATGGAGTCCTCCCAAATCTCTGGGAGTAGGTATCACCCCCACTTGGGAGACCGGGAGACCGGGGCACAGAGGTCAGTAGCTTGCCCTGGGTTGCCCCACGCAGCCCGTGGATGGAGAGCCCGGCTTCGGACTCAGCAGTCTGGCTGCAGGCTCTGTCAGATTCGGATGGAGGCTCACCCCGGACGGACCGACGTGCCCATGAGAGGACAGTGGACATGCCATTGTGGGCACTGCCCCCTGGAGTTGAGGACAGCGATCGTCTCTTGCCGATGGGTCAGAGATGGAGCCAGACGGGACGAGAGGCAAGCTCGGTTTGCTGCTGTGCCACACAGCCCGGAATCTGGCTTCTCCTTCCCTTCCCCAGAGTTGTAGGGAAGTGCAGACACACTCATGGCCCCCGGTCGGCCTCATCCCAAGTCTCCCGTGGTTGGGAAGCCTGGGGAAGTGTGGAGGCCGCAGAGGGGCCTTGGTTTTCTCACTTAGGCAATGATTGAGAGATTTCTGTAGCTGCTCTGCGTCTCACCTCTGGAACCCACGCGGCCCATGTGGCTGTAATCAGTCTTGCACCTGGAGACCGTGAGGAGCTCTGTCTCCCACGATACTGTGTCTGAAATCTGGGCCTCTGACTTCAGGATCACAGAGCCTCAGCGAGGCATCCCGTGACCTGGCTGACCTCTGGCAAGGTCCCAAGAGACTTGACTAGGGCAGGAGTAGTTTTCTCGTTCATGAGTTTTGACAGATTTTAGACTTGATTGTCCCTTAACATTGTCTGTTGTTTATCTTATCTCCCATGTGCAGGAGATCCAAGGGTCTTGAAAACAGAATGGTGGCTTTACAGGAAGGGTTACTTTTCACTTACCAAATGACCATTTAGATCACCCCTCTGGCAAACAAGGTGTTAAACTGCTACTGGCAAAATAAAATATCTTGTTAATGAGTGACTTCCAAGTGCAAATCTCACAAATCACTTTCAGCTTTTTGGTCACGTTAACTCTGAGTTTCTAGCTAGGGGCCCTTTAACTGGCTGTAAATTGATAGCTTCATAGATGGGGGACGAGTCACCGATTGCCATGTAATTCTAAGTCTGGAGTGATACTGGGATTTCCAGCCTAGAAGATTCTAGAATTTGAGGACGCCCTCCCTGCCTGGATCCACGGTCTACTGGGATCCCAGCCGCCACCCTGGTGGGGTCAGTTGTCCCCAGGCCAGGGGCTGGGCAGTGGGCTCCTAAGTCGGGAGGTCGTCTTGGGAGATTGAAAAGCATAAGCCACCCGGCCTTCTCATTCTTACAAACCTGGGCTGTAGGCAAATGGCCCATGTTTTAAGGCATCTCCAAATCACCTCCCAGATTTTGAACCATCTATACGAAGATCATCTGAAATTTTAGGAGGGGGTGTGGTATTAGGTGAGGCTTGGGTGTGGGTTTACCGTCTGAGGGCAGACGCTGCAGTGCGTCCCCGAGGGCTGAAGGGTTTACGAGGTCTGAACCCAGGCCGGGTTCTGGGACAAGGCTGGTGTCTTGGACCTCCAATGGGCGCCCCCTTCATGGCTCCCTCTTTTCCAGGGCTCCTCTGTGTGTCAAGTGACAGCCATCGGTGTGACCGTCATCCTGCTTTACACCTCCCGAGCCTGCTACAACCTGTTCATCCTGTCGTTTTCCCAAAGCAAAAACGTCCATTCCTTTGACTACGACTGGTACAATGTATCAGACCAGGTCAGTGGCCGCCAGGGATGGGTCCCCTGAACGGCGAGTCTGCTTCACAGCACCCCACGCAGCAGAGAGGGGTGAGCTCCTTGCTTCTGCTGCTAGATTCCTGGGTGACCTTGACCGTCACTCACCTGTGTGGCGTCTGCATCCTCATCTGGAAAATGGGGTCATAGTATCTGCCTTGTTCCACCCCATGTCTTCTGAGAAAACTAGGGTCTGTGTGTACACACACACACACATACACATACACACACGCACAAACCTCTAGTTTCTGGGGCTCTGGACAAGCAGTACTTAAAAAGCTTTCAAGTGCTTCTGTATAAATGTAAGATGGTTTTAATAAGGGTGAAATTTTCCAAGGTAAAACAGATTATATACAGGTTTCAGAAAATACATATAATTGGCTTTTTTATTTTTAATTTTTTTAAGATTTTATTTATTTGTCAGAGAAAGAGAGCACAAGCAGGGGGTAGGAGGAGGGGCAGAGGAAGAAGCAGGCTCGCTGCTGAGCAGGGACCCCAAGGCAGGACTTGATCCCAGGATTCTGACATCATGACCTGAGCCGAAGGCAGACCCCTCACCGACTGAGCCTCCCAGGCGTCTCTAAAACTATGGCTTTTTAAAAATGGAGCATGGAGACAGGATTTGAGGAAATCGAGACAAAAATGACTAGGAGTTTAAAGGTGTTGGTAAAAGCTCCTTTACCCAATGGTCCCCCTATGACATTCTCTCCTACTTAATATATTCTAGAAACTCATGAACTATAAGTTATAAAGCAGTGAACAAAGGTAGTGACCTATCATCTGGCATTCTTGTTCACAAAAGCTGAAAATAAAAGCATGGGAATGAGTGGCATCCTCTCATTTGAGAAATACTGATTCTTTGTCACGCTGGACAGAGTGCTGGGGATACAAACACGCACAGACTGCGCCCTGCCCGCAGCCGGAGTTTATGTCCCCGAGGAAAACAGACACACAGATCAGCCCTTACAATAAACAGAACTTCTGTTTTATAATAGGAGTCTGCTGGATTGAATTGTAAAAGGCTCCTTAACTTTTCCTGGAAAAATGCTGAATACTCAACTATATATAAATGCACTTCTAAAATCCCAATAGTTCTTGCTCCCTGGACCGGATCAGCACTCGAGAAGAAGGCATTAAATGCCCCCGATAAGCATGTGAGGACAAGGTGAAATCCAGAGGGCCACGGGGAAGGTGTTAGAATTAGGAAGGATTAAAAGCACCACCATCACCCAAACCGATCCCACATACAGGATGGGAGAAATCTGGGCCAGGAGCTGCTGAAGGTGTGCCCTGTTTCGAGAAAATCAAATATATAAAAATTGAAACTTGAAACAATAAATTAGAGACTTATTCATAAGACCGAAGGATTTCCTTGCAGTAAAATATCCATCATACCTGCTGTCGTAACCACTTGCACGTGTATCGCGGCTCCCTGGCATTGGGCACGGTCCCCTTGCTGGGCAGCGTCACCGCCGTCCGTCCCAGAACTTGCTCTTCTCCCAACCTGAAACTCCGTACCCATCAAACAGTAGAGGTTAGGCTTTAACAAAATAATTAGTTCAGCTTTTATTTCAGGTAAGGGCTTATAATGATAACAAATTTTTTTTTTCAGATTTTATTTATTTGACAGAGAGAGAGGCAGCGAGAGAGGAACACAAGCAGGGGGAGTGGGAGAGGGAGAAGCAGGCTCCCAGTGGAGCAGGGAGCCCAATGCAGGCCTCCATCCCGGAACCCTGGGATCACACCCCGAGCCGAAGGCAGGTGCTTAACGACTGAGCCACCCAGGCGCCCCAATGATAACAAATTTATAATGCAAAATGATAATGCAATTTAAAAAATTCTGTTGTTTTTAGGGGGATATTTATTTATGAATATCTAGACCTGTTGTGTTGCAACCAAAATAACCTGGAGCAAACCCTACAGACGGCCACGCACAGCATGTTATCTGTGTAGGAGGGAGGAGGGGCAGCGTGGTCTGAGCTGAGTGAGAGACGGGATGCGAGGTGCAGAGCTGGGGAGGCGGTTCCTGCAGTGGCCAGGCGATGCACCTCGGACACAACACCCTGGAGGGGGCAGGAGGATCCACTTCGGCCATCAGCCCCTCGCGGCTTGGTTTTGGTGCACCTCGTCTGAAACGCTGCCCTTTGTGGCGAGCTGTGCAGACGCGACCGTGCACACGCGCCCCAGGCCCTGCGGGAGGGGGCCAGACTTCGCACCAGGCTGGTTCGGCCGTCTCACTGTCCTGACAAACATCCGGGACTCCGAACAGCTTTCTTTCAGACGATGTAGCCAGGAGCAAGCTTTAAAGGATAAAGAATAGGATATGAGGACTATGAAGAGAAGTTTGATGTGTTTATGCCAGGGATGAGACAGAGGGTCACGGTTATAGGCTGTTCTCAAAAATTTGGGAGGGAGTGACCTAACATCACCTTATGTGATTGTTGAAAGAAAGAAAATCAACTTAAACTTGAGAGACTTAACTTGGACCTAAGGAAGGTTTTGGAGGTGAAGTAATAGCATCAGAGATGGGCAGTCTCTGTCTTTGACTGTTTTGAAGATGAGAGTATCTGCCCTGTGTGGTTGGAGTAACTCCCCACCTGAGGTCCTGACCATGGGTAGTACTTGATACTTGATTTCAGTGTACACGTTGTAGGGAAGGAACCACACCCTATTAGACTTGGTCTCTGTTCCCATTAGGAAGAATCAAATCACACTGCTTTCCTCCCCTCGCTTCTCAACAGGCGGATCTGAAGAATCAGCTCGGAGATGCGGGATACGTGGTATTTGGAGTGGTCCTTTTCGTCTGGGAGCTCTTACCTACCACCTTAGTCGTTTACTTCTTCCGCGTTAGAAACCCTACAAAGGACCTTGTAAGTAACCCATCTTCTAGTTGCGGAAAGTATCTCCTGCTTCTCATCATAAAACATACAGTCGGGTTTTGTCCTCAGATTTTCAGGAGCGTGTCTCTTCCATGCTGTTGTGATGTAGAAAGTTCCCTTGTCTGTCTGAGACAGTCTTTTCCTTAACTCTTTGTGAGGGGAATTGTTTTTTTCAGCATCGGTTTTAGAGAAGAAATGAAAGTTGCATCTCAAGGCCTGGAGAGAGTGATTAACTGTTTTTCCTAATTCAACAACAGTCTCACTGGTATCTCATCCTTGACTTGGGGAAAACTATATAAGCTTTTATTTTAGGAAAGGGAAATAGAAAATGGCACTTGAGTTCTTCTGCCCCACGTTATGCTGGACAGTGAGTTGGGAACTCGGTGAGATGGAAATAAAAACATCATGAGGGATGCCAACCCCACTCCCGTGCTTCAGCCAGCTTTGCATAAATGTCCTATGAGGACAGGACAGAAAATGCACAACTTGGGAGAGTGAGGAAACTGCTGGGAACTTTTGCTCCGTAAATTATTCCAGCCACATTAACGAGTGGCGGAATTTTGAGTCACTGATCTGTGAAACCCACAGAAAAGTGTAGTGAGTAGTTTTTGGCCAGTGTGAGCCAAGTGTGGGTGGGCGGTAAGGAAAACACAGATATATAACCAACCTGATGTATTCCACCTGGTTTCTTCTTTCTTTTTTTTTTTCAGAGTTATATATTTTAGAGAGAATGCTAGCGGCAGGGAGGGGGAGAGGGAAAGAGAGAATCTCAAGCACACACCGGCTGAGTGTGGAGCCCAGTGTGGGACTTGATCTCATGACCCTGAGATCATGACCTGAGCCGGAATCAGGAGTTGGCCGCTGAACCGACAGAGCCATCTAGGCGCCCCTACCCTGTTTTCTTCTTATTCATCTCTGGATAGTCACTCATGAGCCAGAAACAGAAGAAATAAATAAATAAGGGCAAGCCTGGCCTGGGGCGGGTGGGGCAGCACAGCCCGACCGGGGGCCCTTGCAGGGAATGCGGTAGGCAGCATTTTCTAGATCTCAGGATCCGTTTCTTCCCTTCCATTATTTTGCGCTGTGGGACGGGGGCCCTGCACTTCATCTGACCTCTGCTTGTTTTGGGGACAGCTGGAGGCGTCTGTAAAGTCAGACCCTCAGCACTCTGGCCCAGTAGCGCAGAAGTGGGACAGATAGGCGGCGGGTTCCAGGCCGTGAGCCCGGGTGCCTTGTTTTCCTTCCTTCCCTGAAGTTTGCGGGCACCTCGCTGGGGCAGGGGATTGGGAGGGGGCGGACTCCCCCAGCTCTGCGTGCACCTTTCCGTCAGCTGTCAGCATGGGCTCCGGGAACCTAAGGCAGCCTGAAGGAGAGTAGATTTCCGCATTTAATGAGAAAGGCTCGTGTGATGCTGTTCAAAGTACTGTTTTACTGAACGAATACAGGATGATGGTTGTGCGCCCGCAGGTCTCATTGTCCAGGGAAACCTGTCCTCCCTAACGCACCCCGTGTAGATGCAGTCACTTCGTTCTTGTGCTTGAATAGACCTGCTGTTCTCAAGCTTTTATGTCTCAGGACACCTCCCAGCCATTGCTCTTTTGTACTGAGCTGTAACTGACGTGGTAGTTCCGGGCGTACGATGTCGTGATTGGGTATCTGCAGCTATTACGAAGCGATCCTGTAAGTCCAGCCGTCAGCCATCACTACACAGCCATGATTTTCTCTCTTGTGGTGAGAACTTTCAGGGTCTGCTCTCCTAGCTACTTTCAAATATGCAGAACACTATTATTAACTGCAGTCAGCATGCTGTACGTGACACCCCAGGACTTCGTCATTTTATAACCGGAAACTTGTACCTTTTTCCCCCTTCCACCCATTTCACCCAGTCCCCATCCCCCACCTCAGGCGACCACCCATCAGTTCTCTGTGCCCGTGCTGGGGTTTTCTCTGTTTGCTCTTCGATTCCACATAAGTGAGATCATACAGTATTTATCTTATTCTGTGTGACTTATTTCACTTAGCACAACGTCCTCAAGGTTTATCCATGTTGTGATAAAGGGCAGGATCTGGGTGGGGTGTTTTGTGGTTGAGTAGTGTTCCATTATAGACGTATTTTCTCTGCCCTCTCATCCATCCATGAACTCTCAGGTTGTCCCCACGTCTTGGCTCTTGTAAGTAACACTACAGTGAACATGAGGTTGCAGACATCTCGTCAGATTAATGCTTTCATTTTCTTCAGATAAATATGCAGAAGTGTGATTGCTGGATCATAACACAGTTCTACTTTTACTCTTTTGAGGAGCCCCATGCTGTTTTCCCCAGCGGCTGCACCCATGTACGTTCCCAGCCGCAGTGAGTGAACAAGGGCTCCCTTGTCTGCACATCCTCGCCAACACGTATTTGCCGTCCTGTTGAGGTCGGCCATCCTGACAGGTGCGAGGTATAGCTCAGGGCAGTTTTCATTCGCGTTTCCCTGATGATGAGTGACGTTGAGCATCTTTTCCTGTTACCTGTTGGCCGTCTGTAGGCCTTTGGGAAAATGTCTGTTCGGGTCCTTTGCCTATTTTTTGATTGGATTGTATTTTGCTGTCGGGTTGTAGGAGTTCTTCGTGTATTTTGGCTGTTGACCCCTGTCAGATACATGATTTGCGAACATCTATTCAGTCGGTTGCCTTTTCATTTTGTTGATGGTTTCCTTTGCTGTGTGGAACCGTTTTCCATTTGATGTGCCCCCCTTGTTTATTCTTGCTTTTGTTGCCTTTACTTTTGGTGTCAAATCCAAATCATCATCACCAGGTTTTCTTTTAGGGGTTTTATGGTTTCAGTTCTTACGTATTTAAGTATTTAATCCGTGTTGAATTAATTTTTGTGTGTGGTGTAAGACAGTCGTCCAATTTCACTCTTTTCCATGTGGCTGTCCAGTTTTTTCCAGACTGTTTATTGAACAGACTGTCATTTTTCCCATTGTGTATTCATAGCTGCTTTGTTGTAAAGAACTTGACCATATAAGTATGGGTTTCTTCTGGGCTCTCTATTCTGTTCCATTGATTTATGTGTCTGGTTTTATGCCACTATCATACTGTTTGGATTACTACAGCTTTGTGATATAGTTTGAGATCAGGGAGCGTGATGCCTCCAGCTTTGTTCTTCTTTTTCTAGACTCTTTGACTCTTCACAGTTACACTGATAAATTATTGAGCAGCTGCAAAAGCTCTTGTTTGGAGGGTGTGTGTGTGTGTGTGTGTGTGTAAAAATTTTTTTAGAAAAATTCAGTATACATAATAAATCCATTACATGTTGCCATAAAAATGTTTTCTGAGAAAGAACATTTTCCAAAACAAAATAGGAGAGTAGCATTGTTTTGAACTTTTCAGATTTTTTGTACCTGGTTTAGTAGAAGACCGCTGGGTTCTGTGTGCTTCTGCGTTCAACCTGTTGTGAGACATTGTTTTGGTTGAGTAAAGAATGTAAAGAAAATTCAGCCTCACAGAAATATATATTTGCAGGAAAGTGGAGTGATTTAATACCTTTTAACATAATTGTGGATATTTTTCTTTGATATCAAAAAGTGAACAAGTTGTGGTTTCTTAAAGGTTAGTTGCAATATGGAATCTAACACCACACCAGTAAACTCTTCACATTGTGTCAAACGTTAACATCCATCCGTTTATTGTGCACTTTGAATGGATCTTTTCCCCATGCGTGGCCTTTTTTATTGGTTACTTGGAAAAGACTGGTTTACTGAGTTACGCAGATCTTCCAAATGTTAAAATTTACTCATTAAATATCACCACTGATCATTTCAGGAAAATCTTTAAAGTATTGGGATGCCATCAAGCTCATGGTGGGGGATACCAGTTTTCTAAAGCTTTAATTTTTGCTTAAAAGCTCAAATTTGATCAATGATAAATGCTATCTCTCCATTTGACAGTTCAATTACTTTCAAGTAATGGTGTGTCTGCCAAACAGCCATGTCCGAAAAAGCGTGGTTTGTCTGAGATGTGAAGTTGCATGAAAAAAGGTAGCTGCCACTCAGACAGCTGTGCGGGTCTTTCCCTGAAACAGCTGTCTCACAGCAGATGTGCTGTGTGCTTGCTTCCCACTCTGTCACAGAACATATTAAAAAGACCCAAGGACTGAGATTTCATAAAACTAATAACTTTTACTGCTTTGTCACAGAGATTTTTTTTTTTTAAAGATTTTATTTATTTATTCGACAGAGATAGAAACAGCCAGAGAGAGAGGGAACACGAGCAGGGGGAGTGGGAGAGGAAGAAGCAGGCTCATAGCGGAGGAGCCTGATGTGGGGCTCGATCCCACAACGCCGGGATCACGCCCCGAGCTGAAGGCAAACGCTTAACCGCTGTGCCACCCAGGCACCCCGAGATTCTTTTTTTTTTTAAGATTTCTTTTTGACAGAGAGAGAGAAAGCAAGCAGGTGGTGGGCAGGAGCAGAGGGAGAGGGAGCGATAGTCCAGGCAGACTCCCTGCTGACCGTGGAGCCCAACGTGGGGCTCGATCTCATGACCCGGAGATCACGACCTCGGCCAAAACCAAGTCAGATGCTTAACTGACGGCTCCGCCCGGGTGCCCCTGTCAAAGCCATTCTTCAGTGAAGCGGATTGTAACTGGTTCGCAGTGGTGGTGACTACAGTGGCTGCCGGGTGTTGGTGCCGCTGCTTGAAAACCTGCCAGAGCAGGAGGCTTTCGCACAGTTAGTGCTGGTGTTGAGAGCGGGACAAGGCAAGTACATCTCAACACCAGTCGTGAAGTCATCACCGTGCAGATCCCTGAGAAGATCTCAGGGACCACACTGAGGACAAGCACTCATCAGCAGCACAGCCGTGAATTAAAATGATTCTTATGCCCTGAACAATGTTCTCTCCTAATTTACTACAAGGAAGTGGCTTCAGTAGGAAGGCTGCGTCATCCTAAATAGAAAAACATTTTCCCTTTTCTGCTCATGAAGGAACTCTCATTAGCAGAGAATGTGGGTGTCAGATTTGGCTTGGGAGACACCAGTGTTCGGAAAATATCCTCAGGCAAGACCGCCAGCGTTAATGCCGTCTGTGCATGCAGAATTCGGTAAACTCAGCCAAGCACCGTGTAGTGCTTACACGCACTAGGAGCTGTTCTCCACGGCACTTAAATACGTTCTGTTCTTGAATCCTCACACTAAGCCTCTGAGATAGAAACTGTTGTCACACTTAGATGAGGGGACAGGCTTCGGATCACGTGGCTTCCTGGCGACGGAGCTGGGATCAAACCAAGGCAGTCTGGCTCCCAAGGCCGTAACATTAATTACTGGGCTATGCTGTGGCTTTCCTTGGCATAAAGTTTGAAGACACTAAATTGCTAATATGTATGACTCAGTAATAATCTTATTGCTATCTGTAATTCCTATAAGTGCTCGGAGAAAAAAAATAGTCTGATACTCCTTTGCGTAAGTGGGGGGGAATTTATAACCCATCTCCTATTCATTGACTTTAAAAGAGCACATTGCAGCTGGGAATTTCTTTAAACTGTTATCTACCCTTTGGATCCATAATGTAATCGGCATAAACAAGCCTCTCCCTCCACCTGGCAGTGTAACTGTAGTCCAAGTGTGGCTCTCTGCCACCCAGCTCAGAACCCCGAGGGTACTTGGTGTCAGGACTGATTCCCAGATCAGAATCTCCAGGGAGGTTCTGGGAATCACATTTTAAATACTAAGCACCCCAGGCGATTTGAATGCAGTGTGAAGTTTGAGAATCTCCATGTTTTTGGTTGTTGTTGCTTAAACAGCTTTATTGGGCTACAACGCCCATACCATGCAACTCACCCATGTCCTGTGTGCAGCTCAGTGGTTTGGGGTGTACGCAGATATGGACAAGCATCACCCAGTTTGAGAACATTTTTTATCACCTCAAACAGAAACCCATACCCATTAGCTATCACTTCCCCTCCCCCAGCCCCTGAGCAACTATTCATCTGTGTCTGTCGATTTTCCATGCTGGAATTCCACAGGAATAGGACTGTCCAGCGTGTGGTTTTCTGTGACTGGCTTCTTTCACTTAACATACGGTTTTCAGGGTTCATCCGTGTTGTAGTGTGCATTAGTGCTTTATTCCTTTTTATGGCTGAATAATATTTCATTGTGTGGCTATGTCCCATCTTGTTCCCATTTCTTAGCTCTTATGAACAGTGCCGCTATGAACATCAGTGTATAGGTTTCTGTGTGAACAAGCCTTCAAAGGCGCCTGGGTGGCTCAGTTGGTTAAGCGTCTGACATGATCTCAGGGTCCCAGGATCGACCCCTGCCTCAGGCTCCCTGCTCAGCGTGGAGTCTACTTGAGATTGTCTCTCCTCCTCCCTCTGCCCCTTTCCCCTCCACAAGCATGCGCTCACTCGCTCGCTCTCTCTCAAATCTTTTTAGGAAGTCTCCATTTCTCTTAGGTATCTGTCTAGCAGTGCAGTTGCTAGGTCATATGGTAACTCTACGTTGAACATTTTTTTAAATTCTAGTGTAGTTAGCATACAGTGTTGTATTCGTTTCAGGTGTACGATATGGTGACTCAGCACTCGCGTGTGTGTCTCAGTGCTCATCAGGATAACCATGCTCCCAATTCTCTTCACCTACCTCCCCTCTGGTGACCCTCTCTCTGTTCTCTATACATGAAGAGTCTGTTTTTTGGGTTGTCATTCTTTTTTTTTTTTCCCCTTTGCTCATTTGTTTTGTTTCTTCAATTCTACATGAGTGAAATCACATGGTATTTGTCTTTCTCTGACTTATTTCGCTTAAGATTATACTCTCTAGCTCCATCCATGTCATTGCAAATGGCAAGATTTCCTTCTTTTTATGGCTGTGTAGTATTCCATTGTATGTGTACACCACTTCTTCTTTATCCATCCATCTATCAGTGGACACTGGAGCTCCTTCCATATCTTGGCTACTGTAAATAATGCTGCTATAAACATAGGGGTACGTGTATCCCTTCAAATTAGTGTTTCTGTATTAATTTGGTAAATGCCCAGTAGTGCAGTTACTGGATTTGTAGGGTAGCTCTATTTTTAACTTCTTGAGGACCCTCCATACTGTTTTCCACAGGGGCTGCACCAGTTTGCACTCCCATTAACAGTGCATGAGGGCTCCTTTTTCTCCACATCAACAGTTGTTGTTTCCTGTGTTGTTAGTTTTAGACATTCTGACAGGTGTGAGGTGATGTCTCACTGTGGTTTTGATTTGCATTTCCCTGATGATGAGTGATGTTGAGTATCTTTTCATGTGTCTGTTGGTCATCTGTATGTCTTCTTTGGAGAAATATCTGTTCATGTCTTCTGCCCATTTTTTAATTGGTTATTTGTTCTTTGGGATGTTGAGTTGTATAAATTCTTCATATATTTTAGGTAGTAGCCCTTTATTGGATGTGTCATTTGTGACTATCTTCTCCCAATCAGTAGGTTGTCTTTTAGTTTTGTTGATTTCCTTTGCTGTGCAGAAGCTTTTTATTTTGATGAAGTCCCTATAGTTTATTTTTGCTTTTCTTTCCCTTGCCAAAGGAGACCTATCTAGAAAAATGTTGCTGTGGTCAGTGTCAGAGAAAATACTGCCTGTGCTCTCTTCAAGGATTTTTATGGTTTCAGGTCTCACATTTAGGTCTTTAATCCGTTTTGAGCATTTAGTGTGTCGTATAAGAAAGTGGCCAGTTCTCCTAATACCATTTGTTGAAGAGACTTTTTCTCATTGCATATTCTTGCCTTCCTTGTTGGAGATTGATTTACCATATAATTGTGGGTTTGTTTCTGGATTTTCTGTTCTATTCCATTGACCTATGTGGTTTGTTTTGTTTTGTTGGTGGTGGTTTTTTCTTTTTTTTGAGAGAGAGAGAGAGAGAGAGAGAGAGAAGAGAGAGTAAGCAGATGTGAGCAGAGGGAGGAGCAGAAAGGGAAGGAGAGGAAGGGGGAAAGAATCTGAAGCAGACTCCACACTGAGCGCAGAGCCTGATGTGGGGCTTGATCCCACAACCCTGAGATCATGACCTGAGCTGAAACCAAGAGTGGTTGCTTAACCGACTGAGCCACGCAGAGCCCCAATCTATGTGTATTTTGCGCCAGTACCATAGTTTTGATTACTACAACTTTTGTTATAGAACTGTGGAATTGTGATACCTACGGTTTTTCTTTTTCAAGACTGCATTGACTATTTGGGGTCATTTGTGGTTCCATTCAAATTTTGGGATTGTTTGTATTCTTAGCCGCAGATTTTTCCCTTTCAGCACTTTGAATGTATCATGCCACTTTCTTCTGGCATGGCTTCTGCTGAAAAAGCAGCTGATAGCCTTAGGGGGTTTCTCTTATACATAACGGTCTTTTTTCTCTTGCTGTTTTTAAATTTTTTTTCTTGACCACTATTTTTTGCCATTTTAATTACTATGTATCATGGTGCAGATCACCTTGGGTTGATTTTTTCGAGGGATTTCTGTGCCTCCCGGATCTGGATATGTCTCTTTCCTCAGAGTAGGGAGGTTTCAGCTATTATTTCTTCAAATAAATTTTCTGCTCCCTTTTCTCTTTCTTCTTCTTCTGGGATCCCTATAGTGTAACGGTTCTTATGCTTGATGGAGTCACTGAGCATCAAAGTCTATTCTCATTTTGCATCATTTTTTCTCTCACCGGCTCAGATTGCTTTCCATGACGCTGCCCTCCAGGTCATGAATGCGTTCCTCTGCTTTGTCCTCTAGTCTGCTGTGTATTACATCTAGTGTATTTTAAATCCCAGTTATTATTTCTGACTGGTTCTTTTTCTCTCTGCGTTAAGGGTCTCACTGATGTCCTCCACTCTTTTCTCAAGTCCAGTGAGTACTTTATGATCATTACTTTGAATTCTCTGTCAGTCATGTTACTTTTGTTTCACTTTGGTCTTTTGTTGTGGTTTCGTCCTGTTCTTTCATTTGGGACATAGTCCTCTGTCTGCTTATTTTGCCTAACTCTCTGTTTCTGTTAGGAAAGTCCGCTACCTATCCAGCTCCTGAAAGTAGTAGGTGGGGTGCACACTTTTAACGAGGTGGCACTGGTTCTTTTACAGAGGGGTGGTGCCTGCACTGTTACGACCCGGGCCAGCCCGGAGTGCTCCACGAAGCGTGTGGGTGGGATGTGTGGTGCCGGCCAGTTCTGCGTGCCAGTCCTCTCGCACAGGTGACACAGCCTCGAGGAGACAGGTGGGCCAGGGCCACTCTGTAATGTGCAGGCAGGGCACGCAGTTTTAAGCGGCAGCGAGCAGAGCACCCTCCACAGGGGCGGCCCACTGCTGCTGCCAGGACTGAGGCCCCGCAATACTCACAGCAGGGACACACCGTGCTGGCAGGGTTTGCCAGGGGCCTCTGGGGAGGGGACCCACAGCACCAGGGCTGAGGCAGGCCCGGTGCCCCGTCAGCAAGTTATGTAATGAATGCTGGCACCTCCCTGGTTCTGCTGGGGGCCGGGCGGGGAAGCGGAGCCTGCCAGCACCTCTGTTCCTGGAGGGGTCTCCCAGTGAAATCGGTCCCCCTGGTACAGGCTCTGAGAGGTCAGTAACTCCCCCACATGCCCCAGGCATCTTTCAAACTGCCCTTCCGGCTGTGTCTCTGCAGGCAGCTTGTTGGGCTGTCTCTTTAAGAGACAGGTTTCCTCTCTCCCAGCAGTGTCCCCTGGAACTGAGCCTGCTGATTTTTAAAGTTCCAGCCTTTAAGTTGTAGCTGGTTGTAGGAACTCGGGAAATTTGGCCCCTTTGGTGTGCAGAGCCAAATGTTATGGGGATTCATGCCCTGCAGGCTCCCAGGTGTGAGGATCTGTTTATCTCTGCGCTCTGCAAGCTCTGGTCCTTCCGGCTGCAGGTGGCCAAGGCCGCCTCGTTTGCAACCATGTCTCCACTCTCCCTCCCCTCACTGAGGCAGCCTCTTCTCCACACTTAGTTGTGGAGTTTGTTCTGCCATCATCAGGTCGTTTTCCAGGCCATTCACACTCATGTGCTATCCAGGTGTATCCCTGCGATGAGGTGTGCGTAGGGCCCTCCTCTGGCATCGTCCCTGGAGTCAAGGTCGCACTACCTGCCAGACTGTTTCCACGGTGAGTGTGCCATTTGACGCACGCGCCAGGAGTGCGGGAGGGCTCTGCTCCCTCCACATCTTCCCAGCACTCATTACGGGTGTTTGGATTCCAGAGTCCTGGGTGGGTGTGCCTTTTGTCCTGATCACTAATGATGTCAAGCATCTTTTCATGTGCTTATTGGACATTTGTATCTTTTCCTGGAAGAAATGTCTATCCAGGTCTTTTGCACATTTTTAAATTGTCTTTTTGTTGAGTTTTAAGAGTGCTTTATATATTTTAGATCTAAGTCCCTTGTCCGATAGGTGATTTTGCAAATATTTTCTCCCATTTTTGTGGCTGTTCTTTCACTCTCTTGATGGTATCTGTTGAAGTTTTTAATTTTGATGAATTTTATGTTTTTCATTGCTCATGCTTTTGGCATCATATTTAAGAACCCTTTGCCAAATCCTGGGCCACAATCTGTCCCTATATTTTTCTTCTCAGAGTTTGATAGTTTTTATGCTTATGTTTAGGTCTTTATTTTGAGTTACTTTTTGTATAGGTGTGAGTTTAGGATCCAGCTTCATTCTTTTGCATAAACATTCTTGAACTGCTACAAATAATAAATTTTAAGGCATCCCACCTTATCTGGGTTTTACTTTATTTCCTGTATTTGGCTGGATTAGCCTTAGAAAAGGAGGAATTCACATATGAATACCCATGCTGCAGCAAGCAACCTCATTTCACCCTCTTAACATAGAGCACTGACCACAGGTACAAATTCTGGATTTTATGCTGGCCTTGGTTTGCCATATGATACAGTTCTGATCGTCTCCGTACCTGAAATCAGTCATTTGAAATTGTTTGTATGGTGAACTCAGCTTGAGGACAGAAACAGGAGGAAATGATCACAGAAGTGGGATATGGAAACTTATCATTATCACGATCATTTCATTATTTTAGCTTGTAAAGATCCACATTATTACACAGTTTTATATCAAATTTGGGACTATCTAATTTGGTTAATTTGGGCATTGCCTAGTGTTTCCATAAGGGATTAAAACAAGGATAATTCATTGCTGTCAGAACTCTGAAAGAAGATTTTGTCCATACTGAGAAAAAAGTTAACACCTCTTAAGTATAAAAGCAACTGGAACGAACCCTGCAGCTGAGCAAGTACCTCCTCCTTTCACACGAGTTACAGCACCTTCAGTCTCCGACGAGAGACATCATTTGTCTAGAGGAAGGCACAGTCTCAGAGTATACTGAACAATTAATTGTCTTTCTAGACCAACCCTGGAATGGTCCCCAGCCATGGATTCAGCCCCAGATCTTATTTTTTTGACAACCCTCGAAGATATGATAGTGATGATGACCTTGCCTGGAACATTGCCCCTCAGGGACTTCAGGGAAGGTAAGCCCCTACTTCATGGTTAGGAGACTGAGGACTGCACCAGTGGAATCCATTCAATCCCAGAGAAAATGCTTCCCTAGAAACCCTGGAGTCAGAGGGACTGTGAGGCACATAGGAAATGGAGAATGAGGGACAAAGTGTGGCCAGAGTAGAGCCCACTCCTGGGATTCTGCTTCCTTACCTGGGTGGCAGACAGAAGGGGTGGGAGCCTCTGGGGTTCCCTGCCCTCTTCTGTGATGCTTCAGCCCCCCTCCATGGCCCCGTTATCATCACGTCCCCTCTTTCTGCCTGTGAATCTGGGCCTTCAGGGCCAGCAGGGGTGAGAGAAGCAACAGGGCCGACCTAGTGTTACTGAGCCCCCGCCACTCTGTGCTTACGCTCCCAGGACCTGATGCAGGTCCTGTGAAAGGGAGGCTTTGGGCTGTGTTTCTTGGCAGTCAAAGCTTATTTTTTGTAATCCTTTGTACATTTAAAGGCAGTCATTAACAAAACTACCCCCAACCCTGGATGGAATGATAGAAGATAGGTTTTCCAGCTTTTCTACTCCTTATTCTGGACAATAAATGTCCTTGAAAAATGAAAAAGAAAAGAGCCCTTGTTTGGCAGCAAGAGAACGGAGGAGAAGCTGGGAGGATATACTGCTTTCTCAATGGACGAGGGAGCAAGGGAACCAGATAGAATAAAAGATGGTGTTGGGGAAGAGAAAATGCAGCACTCCACAAGCAATCCACCAAGCCAACAGATGTGAAGAACATAGAAGTCTTGAAGGGAGCCAATCAACAAGGACTTCCTGAGGTCCAGAGTTGTTCTCACCCTCACCCCTAACATTGCTGTCTTAGCCAGTTACCCCCTGCATGTCCCTCCAGAGCCCACGGGAGCAGCCCTGGCCCTGCACCTGCCAAAGGCAGCACAGAGCTGAGTGCCTCACTCCCTAAGTGGAGGGAGACCCCTCTTCCACTGCATACAGGAGGAGAATAAAATGTACATTAGTGAGTGCTTACTGTATATTAAGGTACTGTTCTAAGCACTGTTTGTAGGTATTAACTCACAGAAGCCCAACAAGGCAGTTACTGGTATCACTGGCATTCCACGGATGACAGCGTTGGTGCACAGAAGTTACCTGTCCAGAGGTTTCAGATACAATTTGCTGGCAAAATATTTTGTTACACATAATGATTGGTTTATGGTTCTAGTAATACTATGCTTCTGGGCTCTGGGGAGTTCAGGGTTTTTTGTTTTGTTTTTTTAGAGCAAGCAAGCAAGCCTGAGTGGGGGGAGGTGGGAGAGGGAGGGAGAATCTTAAGCAGGCTCCACACTCAGAGCCCAACGCAAGGCTTTATCTCACAGCTCTGAGACCAGGACTTGAGCTGAAAACCGACTGAGCCACCCGGGGGCCCCGAGTTCAGTCATTTTTGTGGGTGAACTTGTAGCCGCTGAACCTGGGCTTCAAGAAGCCACTTTAAAAACTGGGAATCTCTACAGTTTATACAAAATCCCAGTTCTGTCCATGTAAAATAGACATGTCATCAATAGGGAGTATGATGTTTCAAGTCACCAACTATCTCTTTTTTTCTTTTTAAGCTTTGCTCCAGACTATTATGATTGGGGACAACAAACTAACAGCTTCCTGGCACCAGTGGGAACTTTCCAGCCAGACTCAGTTTTGGACCCTGACAAACCAAGCCAGGGGTAGCATCAGTCAACAGTTTCATGGAAGATTCCTCAAGTGAAGAGCTTCAAAGAGACTAGCTTAATGACAGCTGAATTTTTAAGGCACTTTTCCTTAAGAAATAGGACTTGATTTTTAATTGTTACAGGTCTCTAATGGACTCTAGGACTAAGCAATAATCTAGATTGATAAAACTTATTTTAGTACTAAAAAGTGAGCCTGGCTGCCTATTTCAGTGGGTATAACTTAAACTTTAAAAGAAATTCTGTACCTTTATAAAGATGTATTTTATATAACTTAAATAATAATGCTAAAATATATAGTAGGATTTTTGGAGGATGTTACTGCACTATATGTTTGTAGTTTGCACGGACTTTTATGCATAATTCACTTTAAAAGTATACAGGACGTGGTCTGATGGTTGTCTCAGGCTTTTGGACTAAAGCATTCTTCAGATCCTTACCTCTTCAGGTCGTGCAGATGCTGGCAGTTGACATCTAGAAAGCGAGTTACGGCTCCAGTGTTACAATGTAGCAGAGGATCAACAGACCACATATGAGGTAACTGGTTCCTTCCTTCCAGTTCCTTAAGGTCCTGACAGTTGTTATCTCAAACAATCTCCTAAGTTTTGCCAAAAACGTGGTACTCCTTTCAGCAGGGCGCTGACGTATACACTTCAGTGTGTGCACTCAGTGGGAAGTGGCTGCGTTGAAAGCACGCATCGAGCCACCTTTGCTGCTAACCCTTCTCTGCTGTATTCAGAAACCCTGCAGAGATTTTTCAGCCCAGTGAGAGCTAGCATCTCTTACCTCAGTACCTCCCAAATCATGGACCAGTCATTACATTGAAGGAACAGAGGAGAGGTTCTCAAAAGGGGGTGAATAATAAATGCCCTTGATCCAGAAGACTGTATGGAGTCCTGACGGTCTTCCTGGATTTCCCACCATACTTAAAAGAAAGAATGCCTTGTATTTTTAAATAGCTCTGAAGGCAGGCTCGTGAGGCAGCAGCTTTAGAACCGGAGTAGTGTCACAGTATCCTGTGGCATCATTCCTGTCCCTTGCCACGTCAGGACGCATGGTCCAGACAAGCGTGGCTCCATCGTCTTTCGCTTCAATGAAATCAGCCAGCTCTCCAGCCACGCGTGCGACCCTGAAACTTCCCAGGTCTATGCAGGTAAAACTGGCTGTGATAGAAAACTGTCAGGGAGGACAAAAGCTCTTATTTTCTGTAAAACAGAGAGAAGGTACTAGAGGGAGGACCATCAGCAGAGATGCAGTATCTTCTCTGCCTAGAAAGTGTCAGCTCTCGGGACAGGAGGGGGAGGAGGGGCAGATGAAGAGACAGTGATGTTAGTAAATTCTGCCTTCATGATGAAACCCATTTCCAAGGTCTCCGATTTCCCGTTTTGGTCTTCAGAAAGGATTTATCTCTGGGCATTGATTTAACAGATGTCAAGTCTACTTTTCTTGATGTAATTAAGTTTTAAATGGCTTGTGATTGGGTTTTTCATTTGTACAGATCCCTTTATCCTACATAATCCCACATAACAGTGTTCTTGCCTCTCAGTATATGGAAGAATTGGGGTCACATATCATTGAAAATAGTTACTGTCAGGGACAATTCTAGACTGAAGCAAAATTTGCACAGATTATTTGGGTTGCCTTAAAATATTTTAAGTTGTTGTTATTCTAAATAGCTTTAAGAACACCCTACTTGTCATGTGATCTTTGTTACTAATACTTAGAAGAATTTAAACGCAGACCCAGCATACACTTAAAACTTTAAATCATGCTTTCAGAAAGTACTTCAATTAGGTCATTCAAGGGTAGATATATTTTTTAAAATACAGTAATAAAAAAAGATCACTAAAATCATCCAATTATATTCATGCTGTAGCAACACATTATTATCCTGTTATTACTGGCAGGAAAATTGAAATAACCAGCATTAAGTGATAAAAGCCATAATCTATTTTTATGATAAAGCTGCTACTATTTGAGCTTTTTTATTGGAAAGGATAAAAATGTTCTAAGACCCTATTTTTCTCTTCTTCCCCTTTTTAAAAAGTTTTGCTAAAGCACAAGTATTGTAAACACATCTAGAATATAAAAAATAGGATTGTATTAAATGGTCTTTCTCTCATAGTAAGTGACCACAGATACCCTGTGAAACATGATAGATATGGTAGATATGAAAAGGGAAATTAAAATTTCTTCAGTTTTCTAATTGTGTTGTGCTGTTCAATTAGGTACACTAACAAAGCTCCTTGGGTGAGATATTAAAGGCTCAAAGAAGGCAAAGAATGGGGATTACCAGTTATAAAATACCCAAATGTCCTTCTGTTTTAAGGCAACATAATGAAATTAAAACCCTGGGTATTTGAAAGTTAAAAATGTATGGGGAAGAGGGGCGCCTGGGTGGCACAGCGGTTAAGCGTCTGCCTTCGGCTCAGGGTGTGATCCCGGCGTTATGGGATCGAGCCCCACATCAGGCTCCTCTGCTATGAGCCTGCTTCTTCCTCTCCCACTCCCCCTGCTTGTGTTCCCTCTCTCGCTGGCTGTCTCTCTCTCTGTCAAATAAATAAATAAAATCTTTAAAAAAAAAAAATGTATGGGGAAGAGGCAGTGTCACTGAAAATTTTGTACTAAGTCTGATTCAACACTAGAGGCTGCACATGAGTGTTCTGGGCACCTAGTGGAAATATGCAGAAGAGGCATCTCCTTCTGCAGGTAACTAAAAATGCCAACCGATCTGTGTAGATAGCTTGCACTGGCTCTTTTTTCTACAAGTAACCCATTTAACTGAGCCACTGATGACAACGTCCAGGCGTATGTTACCCACGGAGCTGTGAACTGTAAGGAGTTTTTTGCCTCTTACAGTCTACACATCAGTGACAGTTATGCCAGGTCTGTCTGGGATGTAGCAGGCGTGTTGTTAAAACTATGCTGGTCACCAGATTTAGCGGTGTGCACTCAGTAGTGCGTCCCCAAATAGTCTCTTTTCCCAAAATCCAATAGAACTACTCTTTGTTAATTCCTTGAACACTTAATTCCTACTAAGAGGAAATAAGCATTAAAAAATCCCAGAGCATGAAAAGTACTTAGAGAAAAAGGTTCTCATTTATATTTACATAGTAGATATTACCAGAATATTTTTAATTTTTTAGAATTCTTTTTTAATCAAAGTAAACTTACCTTAAAATTAAATGTGTCTACGTATCTGAGTTTTTAAGATTTCCAAATGAAGAAACTTTGTTTTTTTTTTAAAAAACTTCACTTTGGAGTACTGTATGATAAAATCTAGACGAGTGTAGGTCTAATATGTCTTTCCATTTTTTGTCCCAGGGGAGAATTTTATTTAAAAAAAAAAAAAATCTATACATAATACTATTTAAGACTTCTCATGGTCCAAGGGAGCTGCTGGAAAGGGTCAGGCTAAAAAGTGGAATTCTCATCAAAAACTATAAAGTGATCAAAGTGAGGAAACATTTAAAAAGGAATGAAGGGAGCGGAGTTCAGTCAGTGTCTACTGAGTGCCTGTTACCTGCTAGACACTGGGACGACTAGCTGTTTGCCAGTCTGTGGGTCCAGTCTGTAAACTCAGCCACAGCCTCCTTTCACCCTACTCTAGGCCCCTACTAGGGATCTATGAAAAACCCTTGCACCAGTGGGTCCCAATGGCGGGATGCTAAAGCTGTCCCGTGAGGATTCCCCATACCTGTCGTGCAGCTCTCCAAGCCCAGGCACTGAGGTGGGTTCCTTCATGTGCAGTTCTGCCCGGGTCATCATCAAGTAGGGGGTCAACGTCCTCGGATTCAAATTCAGTGACTCAGCAGCTACAAAGCTGGATTCCTCTATTCCTGGACCTGGGGCTACACCTATCCTCTGTTTTCCCAGAAACGGTTATACCTTGCCAAGATTAATTCCGGTGTAGCCTCCAAACTGGTCTTCCCTTTTGCAACGTGGTTGCCCTTCCACTTAGAACATACTTCCTGCCTCTGAACTTCAGTGTAGTCAGAACGGGAGATCAGATGCCTCCCGGCCCTGGATTTGTAACCTCTTTCTCTTCAGTCCATGTGAGCCTCAAAATCCTTCCCTTTCTCTGAACCTCTATTTCCCACGCATCTTTCTAACCTACAACTGTCCCTCTGGTCCCTTTGCAGTCTCAAGTCATGGTGCTCCTTGAAGGCATTAATGAAGACATGAAGAGGCATGTTTAGGATAAACTAATGTTTTGCCAGGGCCATCCACTTTGTGTCGCTGAGTACCCTTGGCTGTCCCCTTGCTGAATTCACTAGCCCAGAGCCTAGGCATAGCTTGTAGACTTAATCCCTACCCAAGGGAGCAGAACACTTACCCATTAGAGGAAGGAAATCCGTATGGAAAGTGAAATAATGTATCCAAGTGCTGCCTGAGAATGCAGACCCCGCCCCAGGGGTGTTAGCTGGGTGATTTTACTCTGTGACAACCCGATGCCACCATCAAGTAGACACTAAGATTTGTTCACGCTGAGGGCATCATCCCCACTAGACAGGTTTCTATGGTAGCTGTTCTACTCCAACTGGTATATTCTCTCTCTGGGTGAATTCTCACTGCAAACTAGATACAGCCTAGTTAGGCTGTAGAATTCATAAGTTGCCTGATGTCAGGGAGAGCTGTGTTTTTGTTCACTGCTATGTTCCCAGCATCTTCAGTGGTGAATGGTCAAATCCTGTTCTTGTGGTAGACTTTGTCTTTAAAGGTAACTTCTTTTCACTTGCACTTTCGTCCACTGTGTATGGATTTGACAAATATAATACTCATGTGAGGACCTATCCCTGTTTTCTCAGATATCCAACTTTTGGGTAGAGAATTCATAGTGGAATAAAAAAGGAAAGAAGGATTTTACGTAAGGATAGTCTCCATGAATGATGTGAGAACTCAATCTTAGAAGCACGGAGATGAAATTCTGTCTACACAGGCATTACACGCCCTGTCTCTTTGCCCTCACGCGTGCAGGCACTGGCAAACAGAATACTGAAATGGGCACAGCGGGCAGTAAAACGTAGGTCTTTATCAGATAAAGTGTAAAATTAAAAGATTAGGGTTAAAAGTGGTTAAAAGTGCAACTCTCAAGAGAAAACACTGAACTGGGCAGGGTTTCAGCATGATCTGTATGTTAAAAGAATTTTTTTTAAGCTCATATGGAATAAACAAGCACAGCTAAAGAAAACTGTTTTTAAAAAGGGCGGGGGTTGGGGAGAAAAGGGGACAAACACACGAGGTATTAACACAGACCCTGAGTAATTAAAATAGCTGTGGTCCTGGTGTCTGAGTAAACAGACCAATGAAACACAAAGAGAACCCAGATATGGAGCTAACTCCATGTGTGATGTCAGGAATGATAAATGTAGCATCCCCAACTAGAGAGGGCAAGACACACCGTCCAGTCAATGGTACTGGAATAATGGGGTGATCACCCAGAAGAAATCAGGCTGGATCCATTCCTGATACCCTACACCAGGACACACTCCAATGATCAAAACTTAGATCTAAAAACCCACAAAAGCTCTAAACGAAAACTAGGTGAACTGCTGCCGTGCAAGCAAGAAGGTGTATGAACTATAACTCAAAGTCCGGAAACCACTGAGAAACTGAGAAATTTGAAAAAAACAAAAATTGCATGGTAAAACCACCATAAGCCAAGTCAAAAGACAGACACCAAATCAAAAAAAACTTTAGAGCTCATCACAAAGGATTGGTATCTGTAACCAAGCACTCCTAGAAACTGATAAAAGATCAACAATGCAGTAGAAAAATGGGCAACAGACACGAACCTGAGGAAATACAAGTGGATCTGAGACATGTTAAAGGGAGTCAAGCTCACTTGTAAGAAAAGTAGAAACTGAAACCTGTGGCCCTGTAGTTTTGTATCTATCAGAATGGCAAACGTCAAAGCCACAACTACACAGTTATGGCAGCGGGTGGCAGGCACGGTCTCACATGCTAGTGGTACGTGAGTCGGGTTACTGCCTGTACGTAGGGGGTATGCTACTGTCATGGTCTGTGACCCCAGAATTCCATTTTGGGGAATTTATTCTACAAGTACATATTTATGCCTGTGTGAAGTGGCACACACACAAGGTCTGGAGACAATCCAAATGCCCATAATAGGGGATTGCTTAAACACATGTACATTCATGTAATGGAATACCAAGCAGTGACTAAGAAAAAGACTTTAACGAGGAAGCTATCTAGGGATGTGAGAAGACTAACAAGAACAGTGAATACAAGCACATGGTATGGACAGGATGTGACTCTTTGGGTAAAAATGAGAGGAAAAATTAAGACTTTACATTTGTATTTGTTTGTATATGCCTGAAAAAAGTATGGATGGAAACATAAGCAACCAAGATCAGAGGTTATGGGATGAGGGGCAGGGGAGGATTTGCAGTACGGACAGGTGGGCCGAGGGCAGGTAGAAGACATTCCACTGTATAGCCTTGCATATGTTTTGGTTTTTGAACCATGTGAATGTATTACCTATTTGAAAAATAAAGATTTAAAAAGACTTATTGACTCGGTACAAGTCAGAAGACGCGAAAAGTCCCCAGTTTTTAGTTGAACAGTAATAAGCCAACTTAGGTAGTAACACAGACACACGACATGCTGAGCGAAGGATCTGGAGTCAGACTTTCTGATTTTAAACTCAAGCCGCACCACCTAGAATTTGTGACTATAGACGAGTTAGCCACTCCTATCCTCAGTTTTCTTATTTATAAAATGGGTAATTCCACCTAAGAGTTAATGCTGCTGTGAAGAGTAAGGAATCCATGGAAAGCCCTCAACACAGTGGCTGCCGATCTTGCCATTGTAAGAAACAAGCTCACGCTCCTTATGTATTCCACAAATTATAAACAAATCCTCAGCTCATAAAGGGAAACGTTTCAAAGGCGGGGGGAGGGGAACAAGAAAGAAAGATAGCAGAAACATTTATTTAACTCCTATTCGCTACAGTCTGGTGGGCACAACAACAAATTATTTGGAATGGTGTTCAGAATCGAAGCCGCACCTGTAGATATTAAACTAGAACACCTGTCCGCCTGTGTGTGCATCTGTGGGTGTTTGGTTTTACCAGATGACTGCCATGGTACCACGTAACCAGTCTGTGTGTTCGGTGAACAGCTGTGGTTTCTGCAGGTACTTGAGTTTGTAGACTGCTGAGATGTCTACTGTGAACTGTGCCCAAACTTCCAGCTGAAGGCAATGCTGATGAAGATGGAAATAACTGTCCTTTCTCATTTACACTGGCACCTAGGTAAAGCTGGAGAATACGGCAGTGTTTCACAGACACACAGAGACTACAAGTATCGAGTAAATTCACGGTGTTACAATGTCACAATGCTTGACTTAATCAAATTTCAAAACTGGGAAAACTATTAACTACTCTGATCCTCTTTATAATCTAAGAATCAACACAGGAGAAACATTCAAATTTTACCAATTTTAATATATAGTATATCTAACTTACATAGATGCCACTTAAGGGAAAAAAAATAAACTCATGCCATTGAAGGAAGGAATTCTTTTCCTTTTCTTCATTTTCATTACTTCATCAGCTGGTACAATCATTTCTGTCAGTTATATTATCAAGTGCTGCACTTTAAAATTAGGTGATGAGATAAAGACAAAACGAGAGAGGAATTACCAGCCAAGCGTTTTCACAAGGCAGTCAGTCCCCTAGTGACCCTGCACGACAAGGGGGCTGGGACTTGGAAAAACAGGTTATATCACAAATATCATACAGTATTACCAGGCTCACAAAACAAAGGTTCCTACACCTTATACAATCATTTATGAAATACACACAGACACAAAAATGTAGGCTGCTCCCTGCCCCCGGAATCCAATTTGTGATAAAATCAAGTTAAATAAATTTCAGCTTAAGAATACTTCATTTGTTTATTTTCTTGGTGGTGCAAAAATTCATTAAAACCTTGAAAAGAACTTTTTATACTAACCTTTTAGTTTCCTAGAACTCACTCTGAATATACAATCTTTCCCAAGCTTGAAACAAATCACAGTAAAGAAAAAAACAAAAAACACTGGAAATGACCAAGGATTTTCTCCAGTAAACAGAATTTAAATAATAGCTTTTAACTGAGAGAACAGTGAAGTAACACTACCAAAAAGATTTTTGAACTTACAGTAATAATAGACAAGGTGCAAAACTTTCACATTTTCTTAAACTCTGAATGAACACTAAGAATAATTCTTACTAATTTATCAAGAAGATTACTTACTCACTTTTTAGACAAGTTCACCTTAAGGTCCCCCTCTCCTACAATACTTACATCCCTAGAAATGAAAAGTGGAGAGGGCTCCAATCAAGCCGGCCTGTTTTATTTGACAACCAAAAAAAAAAAAAAAGTCACCACCATCAACAACAAAAAACCCCTGGGTCTATAAATGTTAAAATTGGGTAGGAAAATAATTAATTAGTGAGAACTTACTCCTTTCAACCATATCCCTCTCCTAGGGACGACCAAATATTTTTAAAAGAGGGGTGAGCCAACTAAATACAGTTTAAAATACGCCACTAAATCATCGATGAACACATTTCAGACTCTGGCAGGTAAGGTGTGGGTTTAAGAGCACTTACTTCATAAAAGACTGAAGAGTTGAAGGAGAAACTCTAGGTTTTGTACCCGTATTACTTCTACACAGATGCCTCCTTCCAAGTTAATCACATTCTATCTCTAACAGCTTTTAAAAGAATATTTTAAATATTGGAGGATATTTAAATCCCAGCTTTAGAAAATGAGCTTAGGACGTGAAGGTCATCTGTTGGTACAAGTCACACAAAGTACCATTTATATACAATGAACCGAAATGAAAGGAAAGGTAGGGAGAGGGAAGCTTCACAAGGCTCGAACTCACCTGCCTGTTTAAATAACCTACCGAAGAAATTCCGGTTGAGAGAGGATTGCATAGACTGTATTCTAAAATAATATCCTTTAAAAATGTTTAATTTGAAAGAGTAAATTTTGTGTGTATCGTTTTAAAGTGGCATTATAAATCCATATAATCCCAAATTCTATCAAAGTGAAACGTAAGTATTTATGCAAATTTTTCTTCTCAAAGTAAACAAAAATTTTCTAAAATTGGAGTAAAGACAAAGAAATGCAAAATCAAAAGAAACAGATACACAGGATAGGTTCTAAGTAGAGAATCCTCTGGAGCCAGCCCACGACACACGGGCAATCTGGCTGGGCAGCTAGCAGAGGGGACAGTACGCACTCACCTTTACTGAAGGCGGGCCTTTATACCAAAACAAAACAGCAACAACAACAGCAACTGAAAATCTTAAATAAAAACCAATGAAACTGAAGCTGAAGTCCTGGGGATGCTTCAGTCCCTTCTGTAACTATGCACTGAAAGGGCCGTTCATCACACTGACACTTCCCGGTTATAGAAAGTGACATCAGGTAAGACTAACAACACATTTGAAAAATTACTGATAAATTTTTATCACTGATCCTAGCCCAAAGCAGCAATGTTTGTTCTCTAGCTCTCCTTTTCTATAGCAGACTGCTAACAGTGTTTATTAGGATGGTCATTTAAGTCCGACAACTGGAAATAAAGAACAGAATAAGAAAAAAACCAATTCTAAACAGAATAGCAGAATATTCAACAGATGGAAACATACGAAATTAAACACAGAATTAGTATAACTTACATGTTTTAAAAGTATATACTTCATTTATAAATATCTCTAATTGACAATCTATTAAGAATCATAAATATTCAAGTGAACATTTGAATTTTCTCTTTAAGAGTTGAGAGTTCTTCCTTCAGGTCTTTGAAGATCAGCCCCCTTTCGCTGAACGTCCAAGACTGACAGGCTTCACACAGTCAGATTATGTCTCTAACTAGACATATAAAAGCCTTTATTACCTACTGTGTTGTAGTAAGACTTTAAAATTCTGTAACTCTCTTATACTTGTAGAAAGCCTACAGAAGAAAAAAAAGAACATATTAGTTCATATGTGCACATATTTCAAATTACTGATACCATTCCATGAGCTGTAATTTGAAAGCAAAATCCAAAATAAAAGAATATAAACACCACTGGCCAATGAGTTTGCTGTGATTACTTAGTAAAGACTGTGCTGTGCACAGCTACAGTTCTTCACTCTTCGGTCAGAAGGGGCAAAGGGAGCCAGTCACTTATTATCAACACATTCTGGATTAATGATGGCAACAGCAATATGAGTAACTCATTACAATAAAGAAACTCTAATGATTTACAACTGGTCTTATAAGTTCATTTTGCACATTCCTCTCCAAATGTCCACTCCTTCCTCGTTATTCCCCAAACACACTACAGATGACCCTTAAACATCAAGGCTTTGAACCGTGGGGGGGTCACATACACAGGTCTTTTTTTCAATAAAGATAGTTCTGTAAATGTATTTTCTCTTATGATTTTCTTGACGCTTTCTTTTCCCCAGCTTATGTTGTTGTATGAATGTGGTAAATGATACATGTGACATATGGAATATGTGCTAAATGACTGCTTATGTTATCGGTAAGGCTTTTACAATCAACAGTAAGCTATTAGACATTAAGTTATCGGGGAATCATAGTTACACATGGAGGTTTGACTACATGGGGGTAATGTTAGCTCCACACGGGTAACTATCGTTTACATACCTGTGCCCTACATCCACCACTATTTACGGCGTTCAAAAAGTAAGTAATTATTGAACGAGTGAATGAACGCATGCATGCTTCTGGGCCCAGGCCCAGAAGTAAAACTCTGGGATGGGAGCCACAAAAAAATAGTTCTATAAGCTCAGTTAGCCTTACATACAATTCAGGTTGGTATGATAAAAATCTAATGTTTTTCTTTCTATAAAATAAGATGATGTAGTATGCAGTATTAAGCTTCTTTCTTTACTCTAAATACTTAGTAAACAAGAACTTTTCTTATATTGAGAGCTTAGTATGCCAGGCAACGTCCTCAGCACATCACACACATATTCTCAGTCATTGTAAAAAAAAAATTCTCCAAGGTAGATAAAATTAACCCTGATGTTCCAATTTGAGGAAAACCGAGACTGACATAAATCAAGTAATTTTTCAGGGTCACCCAGCTAATAGATGGGTTCCAACCAGTTCATCATATCTCATGACTACATAACTTCTCAAAAAGTCCAAGCTCTCTAGAGTCTCAACATTTTTTTGTTACTCTTGCAAGTTGTGGGATTAGTAGAAAATGAATTCTTACTCTAATCCTCAGAATATTAAAGGACCGAAACAGTTTTTAATTATTAGGAAAAAAACAGAATATGATTATCAAATAAATGTGTAAAATCATATGCTGTACATTAAAGTACCTATTAAAAAAAAACCCCACAAACTTGTGTCAAATATGTACGAAGATACGGTGAAGAGACCATGGCCTGAAAGGAAAAGAAAGAGAGCCAAGCAAACAGCAGGTGTGCTCGGAACGAAAAAGCGCTAAGTCTGACTTAGACACGAAAGGGAGAGGGATCAGAGAACTCAAAGGTCACACACAAATTAACTACAGGTATGTCGCCCTTACCCAGAGACCCCACACTGACCGTCACTACTGGGACCGTGGGAGCACAGTCTCCGTGGAAACACGAGCCAGACCTCACAGCTGACCCCCCAACAGAGCAGTGGCAGGGGAAGGGGGGGGCCACTTGCCCTGACCTACTGCTTCTCTCTTAGAGGGGCACTGCGGGACACGGTCACATCTAACAGGGACAGCAATGCCGTATCTATTTGTATGCTGGAAAAGAAACCATTTCCTATGAATGCTGGAACTATCAGAAAATGGCTGTTCCTGTAGAAACAGGTAAAGAAGCCCCATGTTGCAGGATTCAGTGGCCAGAACTGCCCACTAGCATCAGGTGACAAAGCGACGTGGGGCTGGGTGCTCTTAGGTAAAACTGTATACAACAGGCCATCAGAGAAAATGACTAAAGACTAATTCACTGCAGAAAAGCTAATGCACGAACTCGCTGAGGTGTCACACAATAATTTTACGTGTTAATGCAGTCAGAGTCATTTACTACTTAAATGGACTGATAATCAGGTAGAAGATACAATGAAAAGATCCCATCAACAATTATTAAGAAAAACTCTAACAAAAAAACCTGTAACATTCTCTAAGGAAAAAGTAAATGTACAGAATCCACATAAATTAAAAAATCGGGCTCAACTAAGATTAAAAGGAGCGTGGCTACATAAATTGTGGTATGTCCTTGTAACAGAATATGGCATATATTGAAAAAAGAGTGAGGCAAACCAAGAAACAGACCCTTATCCACAGAGAACGCACTGATGGTCACTGGAGGGGCGGTGGGTGGGGGGAAGGGGGAAACGGGATGGGGATGAAGGCGGGCACTTGTCCCGATGAGCACAGGCGATGTACCGAACTGCTGAGTCACTAAGCTGTACAGCCGGATCTAATATTACACCGTATGTTAAATATACTGGAATTTAAAAACTTAAATAAAAAATAAAATGCTGCTTATGTATTTGGAAGTGGCTAAGAAAGTAAACGCTTATCACAAGGACAAGAATTCTGTAACTGGGTGGTGATGATGTTAACTAGTCTTACTGTGGCAAAAATTCTGCAATATATATACAAATATCAAATCATTATGTTGTGCACCTGAAACTAATATAATGTCACAGTTTCTTCTCAAAAAACAAAATAATCCTTATGAAAAAAATTTAATAATATCAAGACATGATTATAATACAATGCCAAGTAAAAAAGAACAGGAAAGTACACAAAAATACGCTTTCAACTCTGTTAACACATAGATAAACACACGCACACATGTAAATATTTTACTTACAAGTCGAGGAAAAATACACATTTTAAAAGTACATCGCATGTTGAAACAGTCCTGGGTAGTGGGGATAGCGGTGACTTTTAAATTTATTTTTAAAATTATACTTCCATGTTTTTCCAAATTTTTTACAATGACCACGAATTATTTTTATAATTGGGGGGGGCAGGGAAAGAGGATTATTTTAAGAGCTTTAATTAGCACATGGATAAACTGGTGTTTGTTTTTCTGTAGAGGGGGAAAAAGGAGATTAAATTAGGCTATACCCTTACTTGTGTAAGCATCCCACCCCAAGTGTCACTGCCCTCAGGAGAAGAACAGTTTCCACATCTAGTTTAGTCAGAAACAAAAAGACAGTTTTTGTCTACTGAAAAACAAGAGCACTAACCATCCATCGGTTTGTAAACCACCATCACTAGCACCAGCTGCCACGGAATCCCGGGAGCAGCTCAGTGTAGGAAGCGCAGTCACGTCTAAGCTCAGGTCACCTTCACGTTAGCTCTGGAGAAGGGTTTCTTTCTTTTTTTTTTTTTTTTTTTTAAGATTTTATTTATTTATTTATTTGAGAGAGATAGAGACAGCCAGCAAGAGAGGGAACACAAGCAGGGGGAGTGGGAGAGGAAGAAGCAGGCTCACAGCAGAGGAGCCTGATGTGGGGCTCGATCCCATAACGCTGGGATCACGCCCTGAGCTGAAGGCAGACGCCCAACCGCTGTGCCACCCAGGCGCCCCTGGAGAAGGGTTTCTATCAGCCGCACTTCACAGAGAAAGGAAGGAAGCTGAAGGAACCGGGTGAAGTGCCTGAGCTCATGCAGACAGGACCGCAGGCTCGGAATCCAGTTCTCTTCACAGAACAGTAAAGCAAATACCAGGCTCCAGACAGAGAACTGAAGCCGACAGGCCTGCCTTTATGATAGTCTCTGAGACTCAGAGACATTTTGAGGAGGTCAACATTCGTTTTCTTCTCAATTTTATTTGGATCTAAAATGTGTAAATTGTTTAAAATACTTTTCATTTAAATTTCACTGAAATACTCTAAATTTAATTCAGTTTCTCCTGTTTTATCTTATTTACGGGCCTCGTAAGTGGGTGAACTAAATTCTTCACGAAGTACTAATTCCTGATGGACATCCTATGTCTAGCTTATGCTTGAAACCCCAACCTACACAGTCATCTGTCAGTACATGGGAACAACAGGTGACATCTTCTAAGATGGGGAAGGAACAATTTATTTTTCTCTTAACTGCCCCCTTTTTAACTTAAAAATGCACGTTAAGAAAACATAAGAAATAATCTCTGTATCACCTGCCCCCCCCTTTTTATTTTAAACAGTTCTTCCTTGACTTTGTATTTTCCAGGGCAGCCCAGTTTTATTGTCTCTTATTTTCTAGGATTCTTTTCCTTCCACTCTGTATTCCTTAGTTGGTACCACACGTGGTACAAATTCTGTTTGAAACCACCTGTGGCATAAACCAAAAGCAAACTATAGGTCTATGCAGGGAAAAATGGGGTAAGAATGAATGGAGGGAAAATGCCTCCTCAGCTTAAGAAATAAAAAGCTGGGGCACCTGGGTGGTTCAGTGGGTTAAGCTTCCGACTCTTGGTTTTGGCTCAGGTCATAATGATCTCAGAGTCATAGGATAGAGACCCACATTGGGCTGGATGGAATCTGCTTCAGATTCTCGCTCTCCCTCCTCATCCACCCCTCCTCCCTGCTCCTACATGCACCTGCTCCGACTCTCTCAAATAAAATCTTAAAAAAAAAGAAAAAAGGCAGTGAGAAGGTTTAATCTCTTTTTCTTTCATCACATCTCAACCAAGCTCTCCTTTCCTTACTCCTGCTACTGTAGTTGACCAAGCTATAGCCAGCTGAATATTAGAATATTTTCCCCACAAAACTGAGAAGGCAAATAGAAACACTGCCAATCTGACCCTATTAATTTTTCCTGTGACCTGTTGAGACCCTGGCTTGTGAGTACAAATATGACAGTATATAATTCTTTCTCTTTGTTGACCAAACAAAGCAAAACAAAGTACTTAAGGAGAGAAGATGATCTTTGAAGTTTGCTGAAACCAGCAAAACCCAGCAAGTCTTCACTGTGAAAACCATTCTTACCTTCCGAAAGCATTTAAAAGAGCAACTATTTCCTGTCGAGTGAGTTGGAAGCCTTTAGATGGGCTGTTCTCTGGAAGTTTTTGGATTTCTTTTTCAGAGAATAGTATCTTCAGGGCAGTTCCTAAACCTTGAGTCTAAAGAAAATAGTCATACACGTAACAATTAAATTAATGTAATAACAATTACTATAAAGGTTGAAAGGAATATACAGTCACTGTGATGACAGTCAAGAAATTCACACAAACTGAACTTTTCACCAAAATGTTAAACTGCAAAATACAGTTTCTACTTCCTCACACATTATGCATATGATAAATTTACCTTAACTGTTAAGGAACCTGAATAGTTTAACATTTGTTGGACATAAATTACTAAAATGCTTTTTCTTAACCTAGAAAATATCACATTAGGATTACAATGTTCAATATGTAACCCTGAAAGCATTCTTTACAGACCCTAGCAATTCAAAACTTAGAAATTATTAGTGATAACTACACTTAAAAATTTATCAATTAGAACTAGAGAAAAAGAAACATCTGATTTCAGTGTAGTCTCCATTAAAATAATTGTCTCCTGATTTTCTGAATTATCATCTTTGTAAAAAAAAATAAATAAAATATCAAACCATCCTTTATATACTAAATATACAGAGAGAGAAATGGGCCTGCTTGGCAGAACCTTCTTTTTTGTGACTAGGTGGTCTTCTTTTGACCACTGAAACAAATTTAGTGAACAAAGTTTGATAATTAAGACTTTTTATATCTTATTTTTTATATGGGTCTACAAAATACTAATATACTATTTATAACCACCTTCAGAAATGAATCTCAGATTGTACCAACAGAAACAGATACAATAAAACCAAAATGAATGTTAATGAACATAGATTATAGGAAAAACATTCTTACACATATAACACAGATTTAATATATTCATCTTTTTCATCAATAAAGCAGAAAAGCCACACTTCAGATCTTCTGTTTCAATGAACAGTGAGGGTTACTGTAATAAAAACTTGCAACATTCCAGTAGGAAAATTTAAGGTTAGTAATAGTTTTAAAACAGAAGACAAAACACAAACCTGCAATTTCCCCCATAATCTGCATTTGTCACATCCAACACAGTCCATTATACGGGAAATATTCTTGAAATGTAAGCGGAATTCCTCCTAACATACAGAAAATATTTTTACTCTCATTAGAGGCTTGAAAACTAAACTGCGTTTGTATGAATTATAAGAAATAAAAGTTCTGAAGCTTATTAATGAATGGCTTGTGTTTTTCAACAGTGAAGAAGAAAACTGACGGGATTTGTATGGCATAACATGGCCCCTAAAACAACCATGGAAATTTATAAAATTCATTCCACATATTAATTCAGCCAACTTTTTATTGAGGTGCTACTCTATGCAAAGCACCAACACAGGCACTAAGGGAGAAACAGGTAAGTGATACATGGTTTTAAGTCTGAAGGAGCTTAACTGCTGCCTCCATCTCATACCCGCATATAGCCAGTGGTAAATGTGTCTATATTAGGCTTGGTTTATTTTTCATGTATTGCTTGTGTGAGTCCAAATCAGAAAGCCGGTCTTAGACCAACGATCAATTTTCATCTCTCCTCAGTGCCACAGGCTGCTTGTAATGGGTGCTCCATCAGCACCGATGCTCACAGGGCGGTAGGAAGGTGTGGCCTCGAGTCCCGCACCTGCCAGCCAGCTTCTCCAGGGATGCTTGCTAACTGAATCGCTGGGCTGCGCTGCAATTGCTTCCTACGCAGCAGGGATTCTTCTGCCTGTGAGCATCGGGCATGGCTGCTAGGACTCTAAGGCCAGGCTCATCTGAGGCTAACAGTAGCTACCAGAGTTTCCTCATCTTTTTCATGTGGCAAACACAGACAATAAGTTTCATTTTATTGTACTGAGGTGAACATTTTATTGCATGAAGCTAGAGGCAAGCAGCCTGAAAACTCCGGCCATGAGAAGCCCTGTCGGCTGCTTTCCAAAGGTTCCACCAAAGAAACAGCACCCTGGCTGAAAGACAAAATAAAGAACACCAAAGTCCTGTGCTCTCCGTTTCATGTAACTCATGTTCTTGGGAGGAGATGGAGAAACAGACTTGAGTTCTCCTTCATACACCTTTGAAAAACAGCAAAAAGAATTTCCAGCAATTCATAGATGACAGCTACTTCTTTTCTCACTCGCACCATCCTCCTCCACAAAAAGAACCACAGAGCCTCCCAAAAGTATACTACTTGTATAAATAGTTAAAAAATAGGAACACTACAAAAATAAATTAACATTATAGTAAACACCACAACAGCAATATGCCCTTAAAATAATCATAAAACAGGGGCGCCTGGGTGGCTCAGTGGTTAAGCGTCTGCCTTCGGCTCAGGTCATGATCTCAGGGTCCTGGGATCGAGCCCCACATCGGGCTCCCTGCTCAGCGGGAAGCCTGCTTCTTCCTCTCCCACTCCCCCTGCTTGTGTTCCCTCTGTCGCTGTGTCTCTCTCTGTCAAATAAATAAAATCTTAAATAATAATAATCATAAAATACAACAACCTTCCAAAACTAAGATACAGTTGTGACTAAGTCACTTCACCTGAGAAGCACCAAGAGACTCTTACTCGGTGCTCGCTTATCAGGGAGCATCTAGGGCGTCTCAGGGCCAAATGTGTTTCAGAATTCCAAATTCTCCACACTTTAGAAATGCAGTACATACATTATTTATCATGAAATACCCCCACCGGCATGTGTGGCAACACCTAGTAATCATATACATTCATGGTTCTGTAGCAAAATGTAAGAATATTTAAACAAAGCAAAATTTTTTAAAAGCACTACAAATATTCTTATGTCAGTACAGGTCAGGTTTTGCTAACAAATTAATTTGTACCAAACATAAGAAAAATGTTTCCGTTTTTGGAGCTTTCTGGATTTCTGAATTACATATAAAAGACTGTGGAGCAGCACTAGAAGACTGTTTGCCAGTCAATTTCAAATACTTTTATGAACATTTTAAGGGTACAATGTATTCCTTAATACGCTGTAGGCAAATGAAAACAAAGAGCTCTCAAGTTAGCTCCCTAAAATACATTCTCCGATATCATGGGGTAACAGGTAATTTTTGCCTTTTATGTTAGTCCATAAAGACAAATGTTCCAGAAACTGGAACTTTCCGTAAATATTCCATAAAACAAACTTTAGGAAAATATAGTATTTATTGCCTTCAGAGTGGCAAACAGTCATGATTTTTAAAATCAAAACAACAATACACACTGTGATTTTAAAGTAAGAAAACTTTCTCTCAAAATAAGACCTTTATAAAGGTGCCATATTCATCGGTCAGTTAACAGAGACTTCGCTAAGAGCTGACCAAGCCAGAAAGGAGAAAGGAACTGAAAAGTATGGAGAAGGGGCTTTCTGTGCCATTTCTAGTAAAATCCAGTCAGACCAACTTCAACAAGATGGAGGGCTGGGCAAGAAGAGTTTAGATGGAGGGGATTAAGACACAGCCCGTCATCTGCTCCCCCACCCTGTCCCCCAGTCAAGAACTTTTTACCTTTAATGACTTGGCCCCCTTTTTGTCACCTGCAAACATGGATTTCTCGTCAAAGTGCATGGGAAAGGACCTGATGAAATGACAACACTACAAGTTACAGACAAAACATTCACGTACTAGGTAGTAGAGCTCTGACAAAATTTTCTATCCCCACAAATATCTGTAATTTTTAATTTACTCATGTGTAAAGTTTAATAACACAGGAAGGTGGCAAATAACTCACATGTAAACTACTCAATAAAAGAGTAAAGCAACATAAGAATGGCTTTATAATTTACAAGACTAATGTTTTAAAGAAATTACATGATAAAAATCATCTAAAAATTGAACTTAAAAGCAATTTATGTGAAAAATGCGCAACACTCTATTACAGAGGTTTTGCATAATTTAAACACTTCTTAATCCAACTTTGGTTCATGCTCATGTTAACCACCAGTAAACTCAAATTTTATAGACCCAGCATTTTTTAAAAGAATTTATAGTCTAGAAGATAAAGCTAATGTTCCCTTATCTATCTACCTTCATGGGAGCACACTTATAGCACCAGAATTTAAACAGCAACTGGAAGAATATGAACTTGGTTAAAAAAAAAAAAGAAAAAGGAAAAAAACCGTGAAAATAGCGTTAAACTCTGGGGCACCTGGGCCGCGCATTTAGGTCAGCGTCCAGCTCTCGGGTTCGGCTCAGGTCATGATCTCAGGGTTGGGGGATCGAGCCTCGCAGAGTCGGGCTCTGCAGTCTGCCCAGAGTCTGCTTCGGGCTCTTTCTCTCCCTCTCCCCCATCCCTTCCCCCCACTTACTCTCTCTCTCTAAATAAATCTTTAAAATAAAATAGCATCAAACTTTGATACTACATAAAATGCAAAGTTCTGTTTGAAAACAGAGCCTGTTCTCAAGTGTGACTAGGCCGTCCTACTGACCACGTTCCTTCTCAGTTCTAATTCTCCCTCTTCCTAACTTGTAGGAGTCAGTTTCTGTTGTATTTCAAGGGCTACATCATTCATACAGTGTGGAATTTCAGATTACTGATACTCAATTCTTACTTTGTATCTTGAAAGATATTCAGTAAAAGGGTTTTTGTGTCAGCATCTTCTTCTACATTTCCAGTGTAAAGATCGACAATTGAGCGCTCAAAATATGGGGCCACCTTTGATAAAGCTCGAAGCTCAATTAAGTATAAAAAGTATAGATTCTTAAGCCTCCTTGGACCTTCTCCCTTAGTTTCCACAGGGTCAAAGCGCCGTTTAAATTCTTTCATATTAGGTCCCCAGCTAGGTTTACCCCAGGTTTCTAAAGAGAAAGAGAAATACATAATACAGCTTTAATAAATAGGATTTTTTTTCTCTATAGAGAATATATATTCCTCCCCCAATTTTTACACTAATAGAAGGCAAGATCTCTACATAAAAATGTGATTACCTTCTAAAAGATAATTTGCACATAGATGTAAATTGATACTAGCATGAAGTCCAGATATAAGCTTATAGAAGACTCTCTTCTCCAGACACAAGCCTATTCAGAAAAATATTGAAAAAGAAATCACATCCATTTAGATAACAGAAATATTGAATCAAGAAGATTCAGTACACAGGCTTAAAGTTAAGGCTCAAGGACATTAAAAATAATCAAGGAATAATATAAAATGATTAGATCAAGATTCTCTCACTAGAAGACAAAATAAGATTCTGACTTCAGAATGGAGTTATGAATATGATAACAATGCAGAATGAGGCAGAGAATGTTGGGTTCTGGAGGTCTAAGCACTATGGACGGACTTGGCAAGTTCCTGTGCTACCCAGAGGGCAACAGCACAGATTTTTCATGGTCAGGCTAAACTAAAGCAAATGTAATTCAGAGTCACTGCTTTGGCTTAACAATAGCGGTTTCTCCTTTTCTCTTCCCTAGGGATGTCCTTTCTTTGAACCTACTTTATCGTGGAGGAAGAAGAAACTGCATTCCATTTCTCGTCTTCCTCCAGATTCTTTAGTGTGTCTTACTAATCCTCTGCCCTAGAATTCTCCAGTTCTACTTAAATGGTGTGCTTGTAAGGAGCAAAACCTGCAAAACAGTCACTGAGGAATTTCAACCAATAAACAATGTACGTTGACTTTTTACTGTGTGACCAGAATCTTTATCAGATGGAGTGTAGGAATATGATGGAAAATTATTTTATGTAGCCATACAGTGTTAATTACTGTGTTACTTAACACTTTCGCCAACGTACACTGTTTATTGGTTGAAATTCCTGGATGACTCTTAAGTAACATCTGCAAAAGCTGATTTACAAAGGCAAAATCTACCAACTTCTATTTCTTTTTTTCCCCCTGATTAATAATATTTATTTTTATTATGTTAGTCACCATACAGTACATCATTAGTTTTTGATGTAGTGTTCTGTGATTATTAGCATATAGCACCCAGTGCTCATTGCAACACAGACCCTCCTTAATACCCATCACCGGAATAACCTGTCCCTCACCCCCCTCCCCTCCAAAACCCCCAGTTTGTTTCCTGGGGTCCATAGTTTCTCATGGTTCATCTCCCTCTGTGATTCCCAACCCCCTTCAGTTTTCCCTCCTTTCCCCTATGGTCCTCTGCTCTATTCTTTATGTTCCACATATGAGTGAAGCCATATGATAATTGTCTTTCTCTGCCTGACTTATTTTACTTAGCATAATCCCCTCCAGTTCCATCCATGTCGATGCATATGGTGGGTATTCATCCTTTCTGATGGCTGAGTAATATTCCATTGTATATATGGACCACAACATCTTTATCCATTCATCTGTTGAAGGGCATCTCGGCTCCTTCCACGATTTCGCTATTGTGATCAATGCTGCTATGAACACTGGGGTGCATATGGCCCTTCTCTTCACTACGTCTGTGCCTTTGGGGTAAATACCCAGTAGTACAATTGCTGGGTCATAGGGTAGCCCTATTTTTAACTTTTTGAGGGACCTCCATACTGTTTTCTAAAGTGGCTGTACCAACTTGCATTCCCACCAACAGTGTAAGAGTGTTTCCCCTTCTCCACATCCCCTCCAACACTTGCTGTTTTCTGTCTTGTTAATTTTTGCCACTCTAACTGGCGTAAGGTATCTCAATGTGGTTTGGATTTGTATTTCCCTGATGGTTAATGATGTTGAACATTTTTTCATGTGTCTGTTAGCCATTTGTATATCTTCTTTGGAGAAGTGTCTATTCATGTCCGCCCATTTTTTGACTGGATTGTTGTTTTTTGGGTGTTGAGTCTGAGAAGTTCTTTATATCGCCTTCTAACAATACAGAGCAAATTCAACTATCCAATTTAGAGAGTGGGTCTCTTGCTTTCGGATTTAATTTCATTCAAATTCACGTTCATCAAGTGACACTGTCTATAACTTCTTCTCTCATAATAGGGCCAGATTTACTGTAACAGGATTATGTGACACTTGGACACTGTTCGGTGATTTTCAAAGGCATTTTTACAGGCATCATCTATACTCACAGTATAGGTAAAATGGTTGGCTATTGCCAGTCTCATGACCCAGATGAGGAAACTGAATCTCAGAAAAGTTGAGTCAGTTGCCTATAAAAATAGGAGTGTTCTCTGAAACCATGTATCAATATTCAGGGGCTCCCATCAGTAGGGTACTACAAAAGTGGTTCATACAGACTACCCTAGATTTCAGTATTGCCCATACAGTTCACTCCCATCCTCTACTGTCAATATTCACAGTCTCTCACCACCTCTTTTAACTGAAATACTACTTTTCACAATTTGTATCTTTACAATACAGCTAATGAAGCAAAGTGAAGAATCATCTTCCACATAGGCCATTTATCAATATCATTCCTAATAGCATGGGCACATCAATAACGTTCACCTTAGTAATGGCCATTATACGTACACACTTCATTAAAAACAAAGAGAAATCATGTTCATAAGATAATATCACCGATTAGCAAACACAAAATAGAATTAAGTAGTTTTACTCTGTAGAGTTCCTATAAGGTTATGATCTCCTGTATCATTCAACTTGCTGATCTTTCATTAATACATCTTAATTTTTAATAAATGAATGGCAATTTGGCAAATTTTTTAAAAGCATCATATATCCAGTTTTTAAATAAGGCTGTTAAAATCCTAGAGTGTTTCAGCTTTCCACTAATAGCATTTATATTTTCAACACTAGAAAATATAAGAATGCAAAGTATCTACTGGGATCTATATTGCTTTATCCTTTAATTAGACAAGTTTAGGCTACAGAAACATGTGTAAACACTGCTTAAAATCTTCTGAAATCATGGGGGTGCCTGGGTGGCTCAGTGGTTAAGCTTCTGCCTTTGGCTCAGGTCATGATCCCAGGGTCCCGGGATCGAGCCCCGCATTGGGCTCCCTGCTCAGCAGGAAGCCTGCTTCTCCCTCTCCCACTCCCCCTGCTTGTGTTCCCTCTCTCACTGTCTCTCTGTCAAATAAATAAATAAAATCTTAAAAAAAAAATCTTCTGAAACCAAATTTACCTTCCCTCAATTTCATATATATGTATATAAAAAGTACTTCCTTCCAAAAAGAAGGTCTCTACTTACAAAGTAGTGTGGATAATGGTTACTAGAAAGCAGTCTGGATGAGTGGTACATACAGAATGAAAATAACACGGAGAAGCCAGTTACAAAAACCAGAGGCCAAAATCTGCCCTATTTCCCTAATGCTGATTATTCTTGGCTGACCAATAGCCTCAAAATTTTCAAATCATTGTATCCTAAAATACAGTGACTTAAAATGTTATTTTTTTTCAAACACTATAACAATTAGTTGTCTAGGTAATGAATGCTGAATTACAAAAATATATTAAATAAATCCATACATTTCTTACAAGAAACCAGTAAATTCAAAATGCAGACATATAAGTTTACCTTCCAGCCATGTGTAGAATGATTCACCTTTAAAAAACAAAACAAAACACAGACACACACACACACACACACACACACACACATACACACAGATTTGGGTTAAAATATTTTGAACAGTCATTTACAAATCAGAATAAATTAAGTATATAAAATATTTCCTATGACAGACTAAGGAATATCTCTAGAAATGGCCACTGCATCATGTGAAGTAGAGAAATAGGCATATGGTTCTAGAAAATAAAACCCCAAAGTAATTTAAGTAACTTTTGGACAATCTTCTCATAAATAATATTTAAGCAAAAAATTTTAAGAAAACATTTCAAAATATTATATAAAATATCTTATTCATTAGAAGGCTTAAACAAGTATAGAGGGTGAAAGAGCTTAAAAATCTTAAATTTGCTTTTGATAACCACCACAGAACTCCTTAAAAATTCTAGAAAAAACACTGAATTATAATACAAAAATCAAATTAGTAATTATTCCATTTTTTCCTGAGCAGTAAAGCTATGTATATCTCCTCAATTATCTAAGACTACTAAATTTCAAGGGGTAATTTTTAAATCCCTTAATTTTCAAGATAATTTTTCAGAAAAGTCAATGACTAGAATACAGAGGGACCTGACTTAACTATGTACTAATGTTAAAAGATCTATTTCTAGATCAGTACTGTTCTGAGCGGAACAAAAATGACGGTCAGTACAGATCAAAACAGTTAATGCACTTTGTGAGTTACTTATCTTTATTTTAATTAAGAAAAGCAAAGCCTAAGAAAAATGCAACACATAGATGAGCCGAGCCAGGAGTCTAGGGGATAAATGAGATGGTAGAGAATTGCTTTGTTTCCTGAGAGTCCTCACACTTTGCAGATCTACACAAACATCTTCCCACAGATTAATGCCTTCAAGATACTCTTCCTAAGGGCCATTCATCATGATCTCACTTGTTTACCTGAGAAACCCCAAATGCTATCAGGAAAAGTCGAGCTCCCAAGGCCTCAATAATCTGGCCTCCCATGTTTCTAACTTAAACCACTGCTATTTAAAGTCTTCCCTACTGCTAACGGGGTCTCCCCAAACATGCTTGATTCTTCCCTTTGCAACTCCTTGGTCCATGCCATCTTCTCCTAATAGCCCACAGGATCCAATCCTACCAGCCTACATCTGTCCCCTTACTCAAAACTCCTCTCCATCGCCACTTTCCGTAGTAAGCTCTGCAGACCCCTCCCGTGAGACAGGATCTGTCCACCACCTACTGCTCTAACTACGTATGTGCGGCACTTCCTATCACCACGTGCAGTGCTGATCCTTCTGCCATACACCGCCAGCTCCGGGAGCGAAGGCGTCGTGTTGTACACATATTTCTATCCCGCACAATGCCCATCACTGTATCCCTGAACACAGAGTAAGTAAACATCCATTTGAAATAACTATTTTGACTGTTTTGGGGCAATTTATTATGACTGATACTCATCTGGTAACCTGGAGTAACCAACTGTTGATAAATCACTATTCACCAGATTAAGTATTACAATAACTGAGGTTATAAATTACAAAGTCAGTAAGAAAATAAAGTCACAAGACAAATTATCTGGTAAAACTATCTTACCTTCTCTCCATTTCTTCACAACATATTTTAGTAGATTATAATAACCAGACAATGGGGAAGCTGGAATGTAATTCTGGTTTCTATGCTAAATATTTAAGTAAAAGGGAATTTATAGTTTTTTTTAAACATAGGGTAAATTTACATTATAAATCTCTTCTTTATTTTTTGTCACAAGTGATTGGTAGCTATTTCTGAAAAAAATAGGATAAACATTTTCTTTTGAATTAAACAGAGGAAAAATCAAATTTTGATCATTAAAAACATTTCCTCTGCACTGGCGGCATACCCAAACACAAGAGTTTTAACTCACCATCATCTTCTCCTGAAAAAAGAAAACAGTAAACAAGATTTTAGAAACCGTCCCCCACAGTTCAGATTCCAATTCTATTTACTTTAATATGGGATTAAAACTTACTGTGTGTTAAACTATTAATTATACCACGAACCTTGGTCAGGGTGATGAGGGAACAGAAGGCAAGCTGAGGACAGAGAAGAAGCTGACACCCCAAAACCCCCCACTCCAGATGGGATATATGTGACATTCCTCGGGCAATAGTTAACTTATGGAGATCACAATCCTGCAGGACCTGACTCTCCCTCAGTTTACAAAGGTCTTAGCAATCTACAAAAACAAAGCATTTCTATCAATAACCTAGCTTCCGGAAGGAAATGTAAATACAATTAAATGTCCTTACAACCGGCAGCCCATTGACAGATAATTGAAGCAGGACAAATATAATGCTCCTTCGGGAAACTCCCAACTATCTTCATGCTAATGCCTTGCTAGTGGGGGAAAGAACCTTAACCTGACAATGGCCAGGCCTTCAGTATCCTGTGAGTCTTCTTTAACATATGAAAATCCTTTTGAAACCTCCCTTTTTCCTTACCTCCACAAACTCCATAGTATATAATCAGCCACCCCTCACAACCCCGGGGCAGCAGCTCTTTCTGCTCACGGGTCCTGACCCTGTGCTTTAATAAACCACCATTTTGCACCAAAGACACCTCAAGAATTCTTTCTTGGTCGTGGGCTCTGGACTCCACCCCACTGAACCTCACCTGTATTCCAAAACCACACCAAGGGTGTTATCACCCTGCAAATGAGACTTCTCAGTAAGAATATAGGCCCAAAGTACAAGACCTTCATATGTTTTATACAGTACATAATAGCAGAAAGCATCTAAAAATACTCCTAAAGATCGCTAGTTTCAATAACTAACAAATGGACACAGGCACTCCTTTCATCGTTAAGTACACAACCCCCTCTTTCTTACTGCTCCTCGGCCTCTAAGGCACCTCAAGAAAGTACTTCCCAAACTGTGATCAGTGAAACCGTCAGTGGGGGACGCCACAGAGCTGCCCAGACCAGGCGAAGAAGCCAGAGGTCGGGCTCTAGGGAACCACAGCTGCTCTGCCTTTATCTGCTTTGTGTGTGCACTTCTGGATGCCAGGTTTCATTTCGGAAGAAAGGGTCTGTTGTTGGAAAGGTGCTGGAAAGCCAGCTCGGCAAGGGCGTGCGCGCGGCTGAGCTGAGGCTGCTGAGGAGCTGGGAGCCAATGCCAGCACCTCCAGCGGAGACAGCTTCTTCATTACCGCAACCAGGACCCCTGCTCTCCCCTCACCTGGTCCTCTGCCTCCCTTCTCTTAGTACGGTTTTCTTCTCCCCCCCCCTTCTGCCTCTGTCTTTTCCTACGTGGCACTCTCCTTCCTCCCATCTTTCCAGCGGTCTCACTCTCTAATTTGTCACAGCATGGACGTTAGGTATTTCTTAGGATGTGATGGTTTCATTAAATGAACCGTATTTTCTGCTTTCAAAGGAAGTGATATTATTCTGCCATAAAAAAGAAGGAAATTCTGCCACTGGCGACCACAGGGATGGACCCTGAGGACCTCAGGCTGAGGGCAGTCAGTCAGAGAAGGACACATACTGTAGGAGCCCATTTGCATGTGGAATCTGAAAACAAAACAAAAGTCCCCGAGCTCACAGATTCAGAGAACAGATGGGTGGTTGCCAGAGGCAGGGGCTGAGGAGTAGGCAAGACGCATAAAGGGCATCAAAAGGTACCAGCTTGTAAGTCCTGGGATTGTCATGTACAGCCTGTCAGCTACAGTTAATAACACTGTGATTTAAAGTTGGTACCAGAGTAGATCTTAAAAGTTCTCATCACAAGAATAAAAATTCTGTAATTATTATGGTCACAGATATTTAACTAGACTTACTGTGATCATTTTGCAATATACACAAATATCTAAACATCATATTGAACACCCAAAACTCATATAATGTTGTATGTCAATTATACCTCTATTTTAAAAAATATTTTAACTCCAATCCTAAAAAAAAAAAAGTGATCATAGAAAAGATCTGGAAAAATACCTACTGAACTCTGTACTATGGAACAGAGGTCTTCGTGAAGGCAGGTGGGTATGGGGGCAGGGAGGGGGGCTTTCTCTCTCTATTTTATGTAACTTGTGTTGTTTCCATTGTGTGTGTGTGGTTTCCATTTTTATAATAATAAGTTATAAGGGTAAAAGCAGCAAAAGAGACAAAGGAAAAGAAACCATGAACACCTTTTTCAGGACCCAATCCCTTTCCAGCAGTATCAGAATGAATTTAAGGAAGAACATCTGCCGCATCGTAAGACCGTGAGCATCTACAAGCAGTCCCTTTAGTAAACCTTTCTGTGTCTCTGGCTCTCAGAAATGCCTTAAAGGTACAAATCTAGACCAGGAAATTCAAGTTCTTAAATCAACCCTGGTCTAAAGAAAACATGAGAATGTCAAGTCAATTACAGGGCTGCTCCCAGGGTTTGGCTCCTTGCTGACAAGAGACTGAGGATGTGCCCAATGAGTTTTACGTTGATTAACCTCCGGAAATGCTGTACCACAGAAATATGCCAGCCACATATGTAATTTCAGATTTTTTCCTAACGGAAATTTCTAGGAAAGTTTTTTCTAGTATCCATGTTTTAAAAAGTGAAAAGTATACATGCGGTACAATGCAACAATGATACACTGTGTGAGGCCAGAGTAAAAACAGTCCTATCAAAAACAATAAAGTTCTGTTTAATGACAGAACTATATTACACTGCTTCAGTTCTTAAATTTAAACAAATTCAGTAAAGTTTGGTTCTGCACCAGCCGTATCTCATGTGCTCAACAGCCCGACGTGGCAAGCGGCGACCTTGCTGGACAAGGCACATTTACCGCAGCGCTCCAGGCAACCTGTCTTCAGCAAGGCTGCATCCTTAGCACTCAAACATGGTCGTGGATCAGCCAGCACGCTGGGCATCGCCTGGGAGCGCATGAGAATTCCGGGGCTCATGCAAGACCCACAGAATCAAAACCTGTATTTCCACAAGGCTCCGAGGTAATCTGTATGCACACTCAACTTTGAGAAGCCCGTTGTGAGCCAGTGGTTCTCAAACGTGCCTGCATACTGGAATCATCTGGACAGTTAAAAAAATGGCAACACTTGGCACTAATCCCACAGATTCTGACTTAATTAGTATGGGATAGGGCCTGGGCATCCAGATGTTTAAGAATTCCCCAGGTAACCTCTGCCATCTATGGATTACTCATGTATTTTCATTTATTTTCCATAGAACTCCTGTTTTATTTAGGGCCTGGCACATATCAGGCACTCAATCAATGCCGGTAATTATATAAAACACGAAGAAAACTTTAGACAACTATGAACTAACCTTACACTTTTAGATCATTCAAACTGAAGAAAATATAAAATAGTTGCAAATTCACTCAGATTTAGTTTAGTTACAAAGACATTTTGTAAATAATCTCTAAAAGCATGAAAATGTATGAAAAACCCACCTCGGCTAGGTGCCAGAGGATTTAAAGGACGATAAACAGATCGAGGCCTGAAAGAGCAAGTGCAAAACTCAAACATAAAATGGTTTGGCTTTTTTTACGTCATTTTCCCCCCCAACAGAATCCTACTCCTCTCCCTCCGCCCTCCCTTTGGCCATTCCTCCTCCTTCCCCGACCCCCTCCAGTTACTTGAAACAGTTTTCCTCGTAGATGCTGTTCCACACTCTCCACGCGGAAGACCCTTTATAGCCAGTGTAGCGCTCCGGGTTCAGCAGCAGGTCTACATACTGAGCCGCTGGTGATCGCTCATCTGAACAAGAAACAATTCATAAAAACCACCCACACGCCACCAGTTGTCTGAAATGGAACATTTTAATGCAAACATAACTACCAAAAGATCAGAGAAAGGCTGCACTTTTCAAGTAATCTCCAACTTAAAGGGTAGAGCGGTTAGCACACTGGGGACTGTGCTTGACCTGGGATAACTCACACTTTTGAGAGAGGAAAAAACAACTCCTCCCTTTCCTTTGGATGCTCAGTGCTCTCAAGTACACAACACCCCTCCCCTACTTAGGGGCATTCATCATTCTTAAATTTTAACCACACAGGATTGAAAAAACCTAACAGAATCATAACCTGTTCTAATGTTGGATTTGCTTTCTTCCCTATGCAGACACCTACCTAAACACATGCTTAGACACATTTTTGTTTAGCGTATACTGTACTAAAAAGAGATTTTTCTTCTATTCTCTACTTTGGACTTAAGAAATAAATGGCTCAGTAACTTCGTGATTCAGATTTGATCACAGAGTTACACAATGCTCTAATTTAAAAAAAAATACACATTACGGCTTTGTTTTGTTTTTTAAGATTTTATTTATTTATTTGACACAGAGACAGCCAGTGAGAGAGACAGCCAGTGAGAGAGAGACAAGCAGGGGGAGTGGGAGAGGAAGAAGCAGGCTCCCAGCGGAGGAGCCCCATGCGGGGCTCGATCCCAGAAGGCCTGGATCACGCCTGAGCCGAAGGAAGACGCTTAATGACTGAGCCACCCAGGCGCCCCTACGGTTTATTTTTATCGCTGTTAACATACAGAAGTGCTTTTTTCCCTCTCAAGCCAATATATAGCAGGCACACCTTCAGCAACTTGTTAAGACATTTAGAATTAAATAACCATTTCCTTTTTTTTTTTTTTTAAGATTTTATTTTAGGGAGAGAAAGAGAACACAAGCAGGGAGGGGTAAAGGGGGAGGGGGAGGGAGAAAGAATCTGAAGTAGACTCTCACTGAGCTCAGAGCCCCACGAGGGGCTCCACCCCCACGGCGGTGAGACCACCACCTGAGCGGGAACCAAGAGTTGGACGCTTAACCGAATGAGGCACCCAGGCACCCATAAATGACTATTTTCTGTGTTGAAATCCAAGCGAGTGTTTACCAGATCCCCACTATTTGGACATTGTATCTCTGAGGGATACAAAAGATAATGAAAATGTTCTTAATTATTAAGGCTTAAATTCTGGATAGGAAAGGCAAATAGTTTAAACCAATAGTATGCAGGCACCTGACTTAAAACAGTGGCCAAATATGGTCACTAAAATATGGTCCCTCTTTTTTTCTTTACTAATAGTATATTTTCCTGTCAACCAACAATATTCAAAGCCTAAAATATTTACTATCTGTCCATTTACAGAAGAAAACGTTTGTCAATCCCTGACCTACACCGACAAGAGTTTCATGGCATCAAGATGAGGAAGCGGGGGGGCGGGGGGGCATACACAGGTTGAGCCCCCCTGCAAACACACCGGTGCTGGTACCCCCATCCTTTCCCTGGGGCCACCTATCACATGATTTTAATTAATTTGCTCATAAACTACAAATTCTTTCCATTTGCATGACTAGCATTCATTTGGATAATGCTCTTTGGACCCCTAATACTTCCTCCTCCCCAAAAGCTTTCTCTTCTTCCTCCCTTTATAAAGCCCTTCTAAAGTTGTTCTATTTGACCATTCTAACCGTTACCTAAGGATTCAAAGAATTTTCACTGAATCAAAATACCTAATTCTGGGGATTCATCAATTTCAACTGTTTTTTCTTCAAGTATACCTTTTTTCCCCAACTGAATTTCCTTTTCACTGTCTTAACTGAATATTAGTGTTAGGTGGCTACACTGCATGTTCTAGAATGCGAGCCAGTCCTCCACACCTCCTAACCCAAATATCTCTTCAAACACAGCACAGACCAACTTAGCATGCAGGCTTTCTGTTTACAGATACACATAAAGAATATTGCTGTAGACTCAGGATTGAGCCTACAATCCTCCATCACCAACTCTATCCCCGATTGCTAGTAATGCATTATTAAAATAGAATTTACTCAGATGAGGAGAATCTATAGTTTATAAAGCTCCCAAGTAATTTTGATACTCAGCCAGGTTTAGAAACTACTGTTTTAAACAATATTTTAAATTTATTAATGAACATGTTTTAAGGGAAAATAGAAAAGTAAAAATCTGTCATACTATTTAGGTTATTTCTGGACCAACAACTTCATTCAGCAAACACTTACTGAGCAAGTACCATGTCAGGCACTGTTCTAGGCACTAGGGATAAAGCAGTGAACCAGAAAGACAAAGCCCGTACCCTCAGGTGGCTGACAACCCAGCTGGAGCAGACAGACACAAACAGATACACTAAAGAACCCATCCTGCACTCTGAGAGTTCTCGGTGCTGCGAGCAGGCAGCAGTGCCAACACACAGAGAGACAGTCATTGCTATTTTCTACAGGCAGGTGACAGCAGGCTTCTCTGATGACGTGACATTTGAGCAGAAACCTGAACCAAACGAAGCCACGCGTAAAGAACAGCAACAATGACAACAAAATAGGAGTAGGGAAAGCAGCTTACCTTAAACTGCTAAATTATTTAAAAATTATTTGATCTATAAGGATCACCTTCCTTTCAAATAAAGACAGAACAACAAAACAGAGAACAGGGGTGTACAGATATATTCCAATAAACTGGGGTGAACATTCTTTAGACTGTTTTAATCCAATGGTTTTAAATAACTGAAATAACTAAACAATGACTCTAAAGCTACTCTGATGTGTTTTTAAAAACTGTACATATAAATCATCAGCACACACATGAACATTACTACCCAGAGGAGTAGGTAAACCAGCTAGTAGAATGGTTTTAGATGTTTAAGGACTACACAAAATATAAAAATCACTAATTTTTTAAAATTATGAAATCCTAAAAATCTTATGGGATGATTTTATGTAAATTTTTATAGGACATCTTTTCCATTTTTACAATATAAGAAGCAAATGTTAAAAAATTAGTTAACACTGTACTGATGAGAGGTAACGGAGTACATCATTGATCATACTAAGTGATCTCTGTGATTGAGTAGCATTTTTTGTTAAATACCTATAAAATAAATATTTACATTTTTTCCTATAAGAGAAATATTCACAGAAATGGATTCAGAGGGGAGGGGGGTGGGGGAATGGGATAGACTGCTGATGGGTAGTAAGGAGGGCACGTATTGCATGGTGCACTGGGTGTTATACGCAACTAATGAATCATTGAACTTTACATCAAAAACCAGGGATGTACTGTATGGTGACTAACATAATAAAAAAATATTATTATAAAAAAAAATAATAAAAATCTGTTAACTAAGCACTACTAAAAAATTTTTATTTTAGTCAAAGAATAGGTAAAATGGTGAGTTGGCAAGAAGTGCCCATGAGTGTTGAACACTAAATATAACTAGAATGATAACCAAAGAGCAAATGAAAGAGTAAGCAGTGATGTCAATACGAAAGCTAGGTACAACAGCTTGCTTTGATGAAACCTTTGCCAATTCTAAATACCGTAACAGGAGTATTTAATTTCCATTATATACAGATACCCAAAGAAACTTTTTTTCAGATCTCTTAAAAATATCCTTGCTCTGGGGCACCTGGTGGCTCAGTCAGTTAAGCGTCTGCCTTCGGCTCAGGTCATGAGCCCAAGGTCCTGGAATCGAGCCCCGCGTCGGGCTCCCTGCTCAGCAGAGAGCCTGCTTCTCCCTCTCCCTCTGCTGCTCCCTCTGCTGTGTGCCCACCCTCTCTCTGTCAAATAAATAAAATCTAAAAAAAAAAAAAAAAAATCCTTGCTGGGGACACACGGGTGGCTCAGTGGGTTGAGCATCCGACCCTTGATTTTGGCTCAGGTCATGATCTCAGGGTGGTGAGATCGAGCCCTGAATCAGGCTCCATGCTCAGCCCTGAGACTGCTTAGGATTCTCTCTTTCCCTCTCCCTTTGCCTACGCCCCACACCCCACTCATGCTCTCTAAATAAATAAATAAAGTCTTGAAAAAACCAAAGCTACCCTTGCTGAAACCACATAAACTATGGTGACAACACCGCACCTCCTGGCATCTTCTCACCTTGCCGTACCACTGCAGCGGCTCACAGTGACTGATCCCGCTGTGCACCGGCTTAACAGCACAACAGCACAAGTGAACCTTCTAAAACCAGCCACGCAGGGCTGAGCCCCGAATTCTCTTCCACCACCCAAGATATAAACATAAAAAGTGAACAGAGGCCAAATGAATGATGTAAGCCTACTCAGCATAATTCTTGGGAATATTCTCCTTAGATCAAAAATTTTGTGTCACTTCCATTACCTTCTGAAGGAAGACTCACGGTAGTTACTGTTCCACAGCGCCCTCTCCTTGTACTATTCCAGGGGACTCTTGGATGGAGGGTTGTGGGGAAGTCAAATTAGAGTCCTCCCCAATACTGCAAGGTGTCTTTATGTTAGTTTGTTGGGGCCTCCAGAAAATTCCAGTGTGAACATGTTTATATGTTCACAGACCTAAACTAAGTGGCTTAAAATAGAGGTCCATAGGAGACGGTGTCATGATGGAAAAATACAGGTATGGGGTCCAGTCAGCTCTGGGGTTGAATCCTGCCTCAGCCTCTTGCTACTGTGTGATCCTGGGCAAGTCAGTCCTTTTGAGACTCTGTTTCCTCGGATATGAAATAATACATACTTATTAAAGTAACTGTAAAGATTAGAAATAACGTACTTAAGGCACTCAGCACAGAATCTAGAACATAAGCTCTCAATAAACACCATTATGAATAATAAGATCCACATAGCAACACCCAGTGTATCTGAGTTATAACTGATGATACTTTCCTTGATTTCAATTTCTTATAAAAGGATTAAGGCTAAAATAACTGAATTAAAATAGTCTATTTTATTACCATCAAGTTCACAAAAGTGATCCTGTGAATCATCATATCTTGCCCAGTCAATGAAAGCTTCTTTGCTTTGATTACTAGGGGAAGGAGGGAATAAAAAAGAAAAATGATTAAATCTGGAGTTGAAAATGTTTACATTGTATCTTCTATAATTAAAAATAGAACATCTGAGGTCATGTCTTTAATTTAGATAGTTCATAAATTCAATCAGTGGTTACCCGAAGGAATGATAACAAGTTATACGAAAAACACAGATATTAACTTCCGTGAAGGATTTCTACTTAATGATACTAAAACTATTATTAGCCCTAGTTCAATAATTTCTTTAACTAGAAAATTAATTCACAAACATATAGGAGGTGTAGTTAAAGGCAGAAGTCAAGCTAGCTTTTTCAATTGACTTAGAAATTGCAGGAATCATTTTTTTCTAAATAGGAATTAAATTTACATTCATAATTCCTTTAATTTAAATGGCTTCTTTATTTATAGGACAAAAATACCAAAAACTGCATTTGTAGGAACTCTCTTTCTACGTGGTATTCACTGGTAACACCAATGTCACTTTAATCATGGCATATCATTCGTTTTCCATACTACCTCACTTTTAATAAAATCTATGATCAAGAGCTCTACTCGGAGAATTGATAAAGGAACAGCTACAGTCATTCGAAAACTTTGACTTATATTTACTTTAACCAATATTCAGACCTTCTCCGTCTTAAATATATAATGGCAACACCTATAAGAGAACTATTCTTCTTCTTTATTTATGACACAGTAAGAAAAAAAGAAGGTAAATTATTTGTGTACCAAGTACAAATCACGTAGTTCCTAAATATGTTACCGTCATAGCCAAGAATTTATTCTGTATTTGAGAAACTGCTGCATGACGTAACCACTAGGAGAAGTAGGTAAGGCTGGCTGCACTACATCAACTTTATCAATAAATGTGTCCAATTTAACTCGTGGGGGGATTTTCTTTCTCCTATGGGAATATTTAATTTAATAATGCAATTTAATGGCAATACCTGTATCATAATTGGCTCAGCTGGAATACAGGACGCCGTAAAACAAGAATGCCTAAGTTCGAATTACAGCTAAGACAGTAACTAGTTATGTTTAGTTAGAAAGTCTTCTGTTGAAAATAGTCAACAACAAAGCAACTGTGACATAAATTCCTATCTTCTTGTTAACAATATGACTAACTTAGAGGAACTTTTTCTTTGTGCAATCTTGTGTGATGATGCTTTGCTGATTGTTTCATCCTAAACCCTGCCTGGAAGCCACGGTGGCAGAAAAGACAGGGAAGGCTAATCTAACGCTGACAGAGCTGGCCCAGTCTGGCTGACAAAGAAGTCAGAAGGAACCTAGTCCAGCTTTTCTACAAGCCAGTTTGAAGATGGATGCCAAGCTACTTAAATAAGAATTTCCGGGGCTTACCCCAGGGCTTCTTGTCAAGATGGCGCTGTGAGCTAAGGCAGTAGCCTTCGAAGTGGGAGATGCAGGGGCAGGAAAGAATGGGGTAGGGTGATTTCCAAAGGGCATGAGAAAACTTTTCAGGGTGGTAGACAGGATAACTATCTTGATTATGCTGATTTTCATGAGTGTACACTTGTCAAAACATCGAATGGTAGATTTAAATAGGTGCAGAATACTGCATGTCCATTAAACTTCAAGAGAACTATTTAAAAATTACAGTGCCAATTGTGGCAGAAGTTATGGAATGAGGAACACTTGTACGCTACTAGTGGCAATGTATTTTAGGAGTCATTTTGGAAAACCACTTGGCAGTATTACTTAATTCTACTTCTAGGTATATTCTACACACAAATCCATACCAAATGCACCTCCAAACGTCCACCACAATATTTTCTGAAATCGCTGCAAGTGGAAAACTCCAACTATCAAAGATAGGATGGAAACACTCTGGTACAGTCTTATCTATGGAGTACTATACCAATGAAAAAAGAATTAAATGCTACTACTAAGTTCAAGAACATGATGTTTAATAAAATAAGCCAGACACATAAAAATACGTTCCATATAATTTCATTTTTTATAGGTAGGCAAAATTAATCTCTGCTACTGTAATTCAAAATCATGGTTAACTTCAGACGGTGGTAATGACCAGGAAAGTACACACAGCCGTCTTCGTGGTAGCAAGTACGCTGTTCTGGATGGGCATGCAGAGTTGAGTTCACTCTGGAAAATTAAACTGACCTTTATGTTTAAGATTTGTAGACTTCATTACATTTGTGTTATATCTGAATTTAAAAGTTTAAAAACTAACTTCTGGTCAACAAAATATCTTTAAGCAAAATTAAAAGACAAGCCCTAATAACCCATATATCTGACAAAGAATTATTATCAGATTATATGAAGAATGCCTACTAATAATTTAAAAGTACACACCATCCCACCTCCACACCCCACCCCACCCCCATGGAGAAACAACAGCAAAGAATACAAATAGGCACTTTACCTTAAAATCTTATAATGACTTAATAAGGCCCAATCCCTGGATGACTTCTCTATAGTTATAGTCTTTCCTGGGTAATCTCATTCAGGCTTATGGTTCTTAAATACCATATATTCACCTATGACTCCCACATTTTCTCTCTCTCCTGAAACTGAGACTTGTGGGTCCAACTGCCTGCTCAACATCTCCAACTGGATGTCTTACAAGCAGCTCAAACGCAACAAGTCAAAGGTTGAACTATAATTTTCCATCAAACTCCTTCCTCCTGCAAGTACATCCAGTTTAGTAAATGGCAACTCCCGTTTTTCTAGTTCCAAATCTTGTAGTCATTCATACCTATCTTTTTTCATACCCCACATCAAATCCTTCAGCAAATCCCATCAGCTCTATCTTTAAGATCTATCCAGAATCTGACCACTTCTCATCATTTCTACTGCTATCACCCTAGTCTAAACTAAACTACCACCCTGTCTTATCTGGATTACTACAATAATCATATAACAAGGCTTCCACAACCTAACACCTGGCCCCCTCAATGCATTCTCTCAAAATCTTCCAATGACTTTTCATTCCACTCAGTTTAAAAGCAGTACTCGTAACTGTCTTCAAGATCTCCACCGTGCCACCCTACCCCTGCCCCCATCCCTAGCATCTTCTGACTCTGTCTTCTACTACTTTGCCCTTGACCACTGTATTCCAGCCACCCTGGCCTTCTTGTGATTCCTCAAATAATCTAGGCATGCTCCTGCCACAGGTCCTTTTTACTAACAATTATACATGCCTAGAATACTCCTCCCCCAGGCAGCCATATTATGACTTATTACTTACGCCTTCATGGGCATTTTGTTCAAATATCCCATTATCACTGTGGCTTTCTCTCGCCATTCAATTTAAAACAGTGCAACTCCCCCCAACCCCCAAGCCCCAACACGGCTAGCCCCCTGTCATTCTTCTCTGCTTTATTTTTCTCCTGGGCACTCATCATCACTTTACTTACTTCTTATTTACTGCATATCTCCAACAAGGATTAAGCTTCACAAGAAAAAGAATTTTGTCATGTACACTGCTATATGCTTAATACTCTAGAACAGTGCTTGACATATTGTAGGCATTCATTTATTAAGAAACATGAATATTCAATAAACAGATGAAAAATGCTCAAACTCACAAGAAATCAACAAAATATAAATTAAACCAAAGTGAGATGCTATTTCAATTTTTGGCACGGATGAGGAGAACAAAACAAGTTCTCAGCCCTGGAGGCAGTACACAGCCATACAAGTGCCTTGGAAAACCATCAGGCAATATCAAGAACAGGTAAATGTGGGCAATCCCTAAGACTCAGCAGCTTTACTAGTGTATGACAAATTTCCTAGTGTACACCAAAAAAATTATCAAAAGTGCTCAAAGTAGCATAATTTGTAGAAGTAAAAAATTTGAATAATTCAAATGTCTATCAGTAGGGGAACACATAAGTAAAATATGGTATAGTCATATGATAAAAACCATTCATCAGTTGAAAGAATGAGACAAATCTCCATGCTTTAATGTAGATAAATCTAGAAATCAAAATGTATAGTGTAAAAATGAAGTAGAAGAATGTTAAATATAGTATTATTTAATATAAGGGAAAAACAAAATCATATATAAAATAACCACCGTTATATATATTATAAAAACAAAAGCATACATGGATATACAGCAAATTCATGATAGTAGTTACCTCTAAGAAAGAAGGAAAGAAAATAGGATTGGGAAATAGGACATAGGGGATTTCAAATTTATCCTTGATATCTCTCTTAAAAACGTGAAGGAAAAAATTAACATCTATTCACTTGGAGTGAAGGATATGTATTTATTATACTATCTTCTCTAGTTTTCTATGTTAAAAATTTTCTTCAATAAATACTAAGACTGATAACTTTATTAAGTCTTTAACAATTATAGTATGCAAATGCTAACCTAAACAAACAGGGAAATTAAAAAGACTATTAGTAAAAAAGTATTCCCTACTCCCAACTGTAGACATGCTCAGTCATTTCAGAGTGCATAATCTGAGACCACTCACAAATTACGTTGGCCTTCACAAGCAGGTTTTTACTTAGAGCAAACAAGGAAAAGTCAATAGGAAAAAAAAATCTATGAAATTTAATAGTTACGGTAATAACTTCTCCTGTTCAAAATGTAACATACAGATTGAATTACTATTTACAAAAAACTTAGAGGTTCCAGTTCCTTTTACTATAATAACCAAGAAGAATGGATTCAACTGCTAGTTGAACAATCTTCTATATTTTTACATTTTTATAAAGTCACTATTGATGGTACATTCTAGAAATTTAAGAACAAATCCACTAAGAGGAGGAAGCAAAGCCCAATGGAATTTAGGATGAAGAATAACTTCTTCCTTTTAAGAATGACTTGAAACTTTACTGTTCCATCAAAATCACAAGAAACACATAAGATTTCTGATATACTAAATAAAAGTATTTTTTATACTACTAAATAAAACTTGCCTTAGTGTGCTGTTAACTGCTCCCAGTTTATTAGCTTGCTCACAATCTTCTAATTCTTTGGTACTGTTTGCCACTTTCAAGTACTGAAAGGAAGTTCACAGTAAGTTTAGTAATAACTATTACCTTTCCCTTTAAGTTCCACTGGCAATCTGTCAATGATGACACAGATACATCCTATTATCAAAATCTCTCACACATGTAAGAAATACAAATCAAAATGAGTCACAAATTCCCACCAACTAAATAAGACATTAAAAACAATGAGCACTGGTAGGCTGGTGATGATGTAAACTGAGAAAACCCTCTTGGGAAAGTAATTTGACAGTATTTATCTAGAGCTGTAAAAATGCATAAACCCTTGAACCAGCAGGCTTACAACCGAAACCATACCCAGAGCAATACTTGAAACCAAGAACAAGGTACGACCACTTTAGAAAGGTATTTGGTACTATCTCATCATGTTGAGATAGGCATAACCAACGGCCCAGCAACCTTACTTCCAAATATCAACCTAGGAAAATTCTTCCATGTGTACACAAAAATGCTGATGCATCACCGTTCTTAACAGCAAAAAACTCGTAACAGTTAAAATGTCCATCAACAGAGGAAGAGCTAACCAGTGATAGACAATCGAAAACTACACAACTATTAAAATGAACAAAGCCACATATATCAACAGACACAGAATTTCAAAAGCACAATGCGGAATAAAAAAATAACTGAAAAAATGTTTTTAAAATGAAAAAATTTAAAAATATATAATCTTAATGTTTTAAAACTTCCTATTAAAAATCTATACATTACTTGTGGACACATGTGCAATAGAAGTATAAAAGTAAGAAGTATCACAGAAGGACACACATCGATTTCAAAAAAGTGGCTATCTTCAGGGAGGGAGGAAACAGAATGGGATTGGGAAGGAGTCCAGAAGGGATGTCAAATGTCCCTAATACTCTTATTTTAGATCTGAAACAAAAATAAAAGAGAGTGAACACAAACAAAAAACCACACGAGAAAACTAAAAAAGAAGAAGGAGCGAGGAAGCAGAGGGAGAGGGTATGACGATCTTGATTATGCATACAGAAAACCTAGAAGTAAACTGTTATCTAAAAACATGCACAGCTAAGTAAATTATGGCATGCTTGTAAGAGGAAAAGGGTAATCTTTAACACAGTTATATTCTAACGCCATTTAAAAGTACTATGCTCAAAATATCTTGATAACTGTTTACACAATATAATCCTGAATACGACAGGCTGACTAGTTGGGACACAAGACTACAACTACACGCATGGTAAACACCTGCGCACAGGCCATGTGCCATGTGACACTGCAGTTACACTACTACAGCCATTCTAGAGAAAACAGAATGGAAGTATATCGCAAAAGCAGCTGTATAGTGTAACTGTAAAAACACACAAGCTCTGTCCCCGCTGCAAGAATTAGAAGTTGGGGTTGTGGGGCAAAACGTGCCCATTCCCAACGAACCCGAGTACAGTTCTCTTCCACAACCACTGTCAAGCAGCAAATGTAAGTGACAATGGAAAGCAAAAAGAGTCAAGGAAGAAAAGGGACTCACCTTAGTAGAACTCCCAGCTTTAATTCCGACTGGAATTTTGCTCTTAAAAGAATAACAACAAGAAAAATTTAGGAAAGATTTTTTTTTTAGATTTCTTAATTAGTAATGCCATTGCTCAAATACAAAGGCTATTTTATTCTATGATGAAAAAATGAACATCTATTCAAATTCTGTTTTCATACTACCTCTTTAAGATAAACAGTAAAGAATTATACCAATTACAGACTTGTAAATCATAGTTCAGCAAACTGAATGACATATACAAAATAAGAGTGTCATAATCAGCTATAATTTAAACTCTTCAATGCAATATTGAATAGTTTACCTAATTTTCAGGTTTAAAAAAAAACTTACCACAGAAACAGAAGCTTTGAAATTTTCAAAGATCTTTGGAATATTTTATGCTCAATCTTAATTTCTGCTCTAAATTGACATTTAAAGTGAAGGCAGTTTGGGATTAATACCAAAAGAATTAGTTCTTTGGTCCACAGGATTCACCTAGGGTTTACCAACCTAGGCAATCAGGGTTTACTAACAGAAAACCACACAGAGATCCAGCTTTCTTTTCTAAAAGCCAATAATTAGTTTTAGGCTTTAAAAAGCAAATCTAGAAATCATTACAACTGGTTTATCAAACACAATTTTAAGCAAAAAATCGTATCTGAAAGCAGAAAATCACAGGTTGATCCTCTCATCAATCCAGGGCACCGATTTCCAACATCTGAATCTATGGTATAGCAAATTACCTATTAAAATCCTTTCATGTTTCAAGATAAATTTAAACATAGGTAAATTTAACCAAATATTCAGAATAAATATCTTCCTGTCAGGTGGAAGAATATAAATAATAATGATGATGATAAGAGATATTTCCCTAACAAATAAAAAGATTAGCAGATTAAAATGTTACTTGCTGCCAATATTTTGATTTCAGCATTTGCTAAAACATCTAACAGAAGGCAGAAGAGAGAAGACTAAAACTCAAGCCAAATCTAGCAGCCACGCACCCTGAATTTAAAACGTGGAATAAATACTAACCAGAAGTGACTGCTGGCTGCAGTGTGTCCTCTGACTAGTATAGTATAATGTGCTAAAATCAAAATCTTTAGCAGCTTTTTTAAAGGTTTGATGCTAAATGCAGTAACCTGACTTACGCAAATCTTAGTAACAAGGCTTTTGGAAATACTGGGGTAGGCATCACAGAGGACTGTCATGGATAACACATAACAATCACAAAAGAGAATTATTAGAAGTAGTGATAAATATAAAACTAATAACTAAAATCAAGCATGAAATAAACCTAGCTGGGACTGAGGCAGGGAAGATGGCGGGGTAGGAGGACCCTAGGCTCACCTCATCCCATGGATACAACTAGATAACACAAACATCAGCACGAATAATCCAGAAAACAACCCAAAGACTGGCAGAACAAAAACTCCACAACTAAAGGTTGAGAAGACGCCACATTGAATTGGGTAGGAAGGGTAGAGATGCAGTGGAGAACGAAACAGGCCTTGACTGTCCAGTCAAGAGATGGAGGCACGGAGAAGGGTGAGAAACAGACTACATAACACCTGCACGGGGAAGACCAATCCCCATAACTTTCGGCTTTGAAAGCCAGAGGGTCCAAATCATGAGTTCCTACAACCAGTGGGACTTGAAGCCTGGAATTTTAAAAGTCAGCAGCTCCACTCTGGGAGAGCCTGAAAGGCATTAGGAAGTGGAGTTCCTGCCCTTAAAAAAGACAGTATGACACACAGCCCAGGTAGCTACAGCATAGAAGCAGCAATCTGAAAAAACGCCTAGGGCATAAGGGAGGGAGATTTACTTACTAATCTCAGAGCAGGTCCAGAGAGGCAGGGATCACAGGGAGGCCCTTCCAGAATAGAGGGGGCAGGCACCATTTCCCCCACCCCCACCCTCGACATAGACACATAGGCACCTGCAGGAACAGCACTATGCAACACTCCCCACCTAATTGCTTACACTGAGGCCCTACCCACCCACGCTTGGGCAGATCCCCTTTTCACCAGGTATGCCTCAGTTCTGGCTACGGATCCCCTCCCACAGAAGACCAGCATCAACATTGCCAACGCAGCTTCTCCTGACCCACACGTTTTGCAGGGCCTCAGTCCTGGCAGCTGTGGGCCCTGCAGAAGGTCAAGGCATACCCTGTTAAAAATGGTACCCCACCCACACAGCCTCCCATCCGCCAGTGCAGGCAACAGGTCTCGTTTCATAAACAGATCAGCACAGACCTTGTTAAAATGTGCCGCACCCCAGCAGGGGGCCAAACACAGCCCACAACGGGCTAAGAGAGCCTCTGCAGACAACTGGACTAAAGGAGAAAGTGGCCAGGATACACGAGCAGAGCATATGCAACACACGCAGGAGACAGTCCCTGAAGTGCCAGGTCCTGGAGAGCAGGGGACAACTGTACTGCAGGGCACTACAGGACCTCTTCTTCACAAGGCCACGACCCTCAAGAGGAGGATGCAGAGCTGACTTTCCTAACACACAGAAACAGATACAGAGAGTTAGACAAAATGAGGAGATAAGGATTATGTCCCAAATGAAAGTACAGGACAAAACCACAGCAAGAGACCAAAGTGAAATGGAGAAAATTAGTATGACTGATAGAGAATTCAAAGTAATGATCATAAACATACTCACTGGACTTGAGAAAAGAGTGGAGGACATCAGTGAGACCCTTAACACAGAGATAAAAAGAGAACACATCAGAGATGAAGAACACAATAAATGAAATTAAAATATACTAAACAGAATAAACAGTAGGCTAAAGGAAACAAGCAAATGAATTAACAACCTGGGAGACAGAGTAATGGAAAGTAATAAAGCTGAGCTTGTTATAGAAAAAAAAATTATACAAAATGAGAATAGACTTAGGGAACTCAGTGACTCCATTAAGCGTAATAATATTCAAATTACAGGGATCCTGGAAGTAGAAGAGAAAAGACAGCAGAAATTTTATTTGAAGAAATAATAGCTAAAAAACTTCCTGACTCTCGGGAAGGAAACAGATATTGAGATCCCAAAGGCACAGAGTCCCCTGACAAAATCAACCCAAGGTGATCCATACCATGACACATAGTAATTAAAAGGGCAAAAAGTAGTGATAAAAGAACAAATTTTATTTTTTTTTTAAAGATTTTATTTATTTATTTGACAGAGATAGAGACAGCCAGCGAGAGAGGGAACATAAGCAGGGGGAGTGGGAGAGGAAGAAGCAGGCTCATAGCGGAGGAGCCTGATGTGGGGCTTGATCCCATAACGCCGGGATCATGCCCTGAGCCGAAGGCAGACGCTTAACCACTGTGCCACCCAGGCGCCCCAAAAGAACAAATTTTAAAAACAGCAAGAGAAAAGAAAACCATTACATACAAGGGAAAGCCCCAAAAAGCTATCAGCTATTTTTTTTTAGCATAAACTTTTTCAGCCAGAAGAGAGTGGCATGATATATTCAAAGTGCTGAAAAGAAAAAATATGCAGCGAAGAATACTCTATCCAGCGAGGCTATCATTCATAATAGAAGAAAAGATAAAGAGTTTCTCAAACAAAAACTAAAGGACTTTATGACCACTACACCAGCCATACAAATGTTAAAGAGGACTCTTTGAGTGGAAAGAAAAAAACCACAAGTAAAAGTATGAAAAGTAGGAAACACAAAAGCAGTAAAAGTAAGTATATCTGTAAATATCAGTCAAGAGATTCACAAAGCATATGAAGTATGACACCATATACCTAAAACATTGGGCAGAAAGGAATAAGAAACGGGTTAAACTCAAGCGACCATCAACTTAACACAGACTGCTATATGCATAAGATGATATATACAAACTGAATGGTAACCACAAATCAAAAACCAGCAACTGATATGTAAGGAATAAAGAGAAAGGAATCCAAGTATATCACTAAAGAAAGCCAAAACACGGTGAAAGAGGGCAAGAGAAGAAAGAATCAGAGAAAAACTACAAAACAATCACAAAGCAAATAACAACTTGGTAATAAATTTTATCTATCAATAACTACTTTGAACGTAAATGGACTAGATGGTCTAATCCAAAGACATAGGGTGGTTGTCTTTAGATTACACAGAGTGGATAAAAACAAGACCCATCTATAATGTTACCTATAAGAGACTCATTTCAGACCTAAAAACAACTGCAGATTGAAGTGAGGCAATGAAGAAACATTTGTCATGCAAATGGATGTCAAAAGAAAGCCAGAGTATCAATACTTATATCAAACAAAATAGACTTTAAAACAGACTGTAGCAAGAGACAAGGAAACAGACTGAAGCAAGACACTATACAACAATGAAGGGGAGAATCCAACAAAAAGATATAACAATATCTATGTACCCAACATGGGAGCACCCAAATACACAAAACAGTTAACAACAAACATAAAAAAAAACTAATCGATAGGAATAGAATAACAGTAGGGGACTGTAACACCCCTCTTACATCAATGGACACATTGACGAACAGTGGCTTTGAATGACACACTGGACCAGATGGATTTAAGAGATATTTTCAGAACATTCCAACCTAAAACAGCAGATACATATTCTTTGCAACTGCACACAGAACATTCTCCAGAACAGATCACATACTAGCCCATAAAACAAGCCGCAACAAATTCAAGAAGATCGAAGTCATACCAAGCATCTTTTCTGACCACAACACTAAGAAACTAGAAGTCAACCACAAGAAAAAATCTGGTAAGAGCACAAATTCATCGAGGTTAAATATCATGCTACTAAACAATGAATGAGTCATCCAAGACATCAAAGAAGAAATAAAAAATTACATGGAAACAAATGAAAATGAAAACACAATAGTCCAAAATCTTGGTGATGCAGCAAAAGCAGTTCTAAGAGGGAAGTTTAGAGCAATACAGGCCTACCCCAAGAGGCAGGAAAAGTATCAAACAACCTAAACTTACACATAAAGAAGCTAGAAAAAGAATAACAAAACCCAAAACCAGCAGAAGGCAATAATAAAAATTAGAGTACAAATAAATGATATAGAAAACTTTTAAAAATGAAATAGATCTACGAAATCAGGAGCTAGTTCCTGGAAAAGATCAACAAAACCTCTAGCCAGGCTCATTTAAAAAAAGGGAGAAAAAGAGAGAAAGAGGGAGGACCCAAACAAAATTGCAAATGAATGGACACCACAGAAATACAAACAACTGTAGGAGAATATTATAAAAAATTATATATTAAAAAATTGGACAACCTAGAAGAAATGGACAAATTCCTAGAAACACATGATCTACCAAAACAGCAACAGGAAGAAAGAAAATTTGAACAGACTGATAACCAGCAATGAAATTGAATCAGTAATCAAAAAATTCCCAACAAACAAAACTCCAGGACCAGACGGCTTCACAGGTAAATTCTACCAAACATTCCAAGAAGAATTAACACCTAATCTTCTCAAACTATTTCAAAAAAAACAGAAGACGAAGGAAAATTTCCAAATTCAGTCTCTGAGGCCAGCATAATTCTGATATCGAAACCAGATAAAGACACCGCTAAAAAACATAACTAAAAAAAAAAAAAATAGTTACTTAAAAAGATTTTTTTAATTAAAAAAAAAAAGCAACTACGGGCCAATACCTCTGATGAACATAGACGCAAAAATCCTCTACAAAATATTAGCAAACCAAGTCCAACAATCCATTAAAAAAATAAAAATTATTCACCATGATCAAATGGGATTTACTCATGGGTTGCAAGGGTGGTTCCATATTTGCAAATCAATCAATGTGATTTTCATATCAATAAGAGAAAGGAAAAGAACCTTAGGATCATTTCAACAGATGCAGAAAAAGCATCCAATAAAATACAGCATCCAGGCATGATAAATAAACCTCAACAAAGTAGGTTTAGAGGAAACACACCTCAACTATAATAAAGGCCTTGTACAGAAAACATTATACTCAATGGGGAAAAACTGAGAGCTTTTCCCCTAATATTCAACATATTACTGGACGTCCTACTCACAGAGATCAGACAACAAAAAGGAATAAAAGGCAACCAAACTGGTAAGGAAGAAGTCAAACTTTCACTATTTGCAGATGACATGATAATCTATGTAGAAAACCCTAAAGCCTCCACCAAAAAACTATTAGACCTGAAAAATGAATTCAGTAAAGTTTCAGGACAGAAAACTAATGTACAAAAATCTGTTGCATTTCTATACACTAATAAGGAAGCAACGGAAAGAGAAATTAAGAAAACAATCCCATTTACAACTGCACCAAAAATAGTAAAACAGCCATGAATAAACTTGGCAAAGAGGTAAAAGACATGTACTGTGAAAACTATAAAACACTGATGGAAGAAGCTGAAGGTGATACAAAGAAATGGCAAGACTTTCCACGCTCATGGATTATGAGAACAAATATTGTTAAAATGCCTACACTACCCAAAGCAAGCTACACATTTAATGCAATCCATATCAAAACGCTAACAGCATTTTTCATAGAACTAGAAAAAACACATCCTAAAATTTGTATGGAACCACAAAAGACCCTGAATAGCCAAGGCAATCTTGAAAAAGAAAATCAAAACTGGAGAGAACATTATTCCAGACATCAAATTATATTACAAATCTGTAGTAATCAAATCGTATGGTACCAGCACAAAAATAGACACATAGATCAACAGAACAGAATACAAAGCACAGAAATAAACCCACAATGCTAATGTAAATTAATCTTTGACAAAGGAGGCAAGAATATTTAATATTTATATTTAATGTCTCTTCAACAAAGAGTAACTGTACGGCTACATGCAAAAGAATGAAACTGGAATTCTTACACTGTGCACAAAAACTCAAAATGGATTAGGGACCTAAATGTGAGACCTAACACCATAAAATTCTTAGAAGAGAGCACAGGCAGTAATTTCTCTGACACTGACCATAGCAATATCTTTCTAGGTATGTCTCCTGAGGCAAGTAAAACAAAAGCAAAAGTAAACTATTGAGATTACACTAAAATAAAAGGCTTCTGCACAGCAAAGGAAACAACCAATAAAACTAAAAGACAACCTACTAATTGGGAGAAGATATTTGCAAATGACATACCCAATTAAGGGTTACTATCCAAATTATATAAAGAACTTATACAACTCAACGCCAAAAAATCCCAAATAACCCAATTAAAAAATGGGCTGAAGACATACAGATGGCCAACAGACACATGACAAGATGCTCAACATCACTCATCATCAAGGAAATGCAAATCAAAAACACAATGAGCTATCACCTCACACCTGTTAGAATGACTAAACTCAAAAACTCAAGAAACAAGTGTTGGCGAGGATGTGGAGAAAAAGGAACACTCATGCACTGTTGGTGGGAATGCAAACTGGTGCAGCACTGTGGAAAACAGCATGCAGGTTCCTTGAAAAATTAAAAATACAGCTACCCTATGATCCAACAATTACAGTACTAGGTATTTACCCAAAGAACACAAAAACACTAATTCAAAGGGATACATGCACCCCTATGTTTATAGCAGCATTATTTATAATACACAAACCACGGAAGCTGTCCGAGTGTCCATCGATAGATGAACGGATAAAGAAGATGTGCTGTATACATTCACAATGGAATATTATTCAGCCATAAAGAAAGAGTGAAGTTCTGCCACTTGCAAAAACATGGATGGATCTAGAGAGTATAATGCTTAGGGAGCTAAACCAGTCAGAGAAAGATAATTACCACACGGTTTCACTCATATGTGGAATTTAAGAAGCAAAACAAACAAAAGAACAAAAGAGAGAGAGAGAGGGACAAACCAAATAACAAACTCTTAACCATAGAGAATGGTTCTCCATACAGAATATTCTCCATAGAGAATAAACAGATGGTCACCAGAGAGGAGGTGGGAGGGGGCGATGCTGAAACAGGCGAAGTGGATTAAGAGGACACTTACCTTGATGAGCTGAGTAATATATGGAACTACCGAGTCACTATTCTGTACACATGAAACGAATATAACACTATATTTTAACACTTTTCTTAAGCTATATAGTCCATTAAGTCATCTGAAAATATATGACTAAGTCTACAGATTAGATGTTAGTATTATAATTAATGTTAATTTCCTGATTTTGCTAATTACATTGTGGTGAGATAAGAGAATCATCTTGTTTTTAAGGAACCACACTCAAGTAATTAGGGGTAAAGTATCACCATGTTGGTAACTTACACCCAAATAGTTCAGAAAATATTAACATGTACATATACAGAGAATAATAAACCAAACGTGATAAACATTAGGGAATCTAAATAAAAAGTAAATGAGGACTGTTGGTATTATTCTCCCAATTTTTCTGTAGGTCTGAAATTATTTCAAACTAAAAAGTAAAAACAAAAACAAAACCATTTTATTCTTAAAGGAAAATGAAGAGAATTTTTTTAATTGTCCCTTTAGAAAGGGCAATGGTTAAGATGGGTTTTTCCCCCCATTTTTAAGGATAACAAACTAGAGTAACTGATTAAGAAAAGCAAAACGTTAAATAAAAACAGAGCTTATAATGAATTACTGTTCAAGAAAAATTAATTATGCTAGATGTCAAAAAACAAAATCTAAAATGTAAGTATAGCTTTTTTAAACGTAAGACCAAGTGAAGACCTCATACCAAGCCTGAAATTGCTCTATTTTACCTACTCTAATTCCCACTCTAAATGTAAAATTTAAGGTCCAGTAGCATCACTTTTCTTATGAAACAATATGCATATTCAATAAAGCATGAAATAAGAGCCAACTATAGATCCTGTGCCAGCACAGGCCCCCAATTTTCCATCTGTCTTAGAGTCATACTATACTTTCACAACCAATCAATATTACTGAATACAAAAGTGTCTTCAAACCCATTTTGGTGACAAGTATAAGTCTTCAATAATCCGGTTAAAAAAGAGCTGACAGCACATGAATTTGAGGACAAGTCAAACGGATTTACATCAACAGTGGCCTAAAATATAAATTCACACTTATCTAAGAGCCCAAGAGGAAGCAATGTTGTCCTTATTATTTTTTTAAATTTATTTTACCTCTGGACAGGGCTCCACGTGGCAGTCTTTTATAGAACAATGGCCATCTTCTGCCCAGAAAGGACATGGTCGCTTCAGATTGACCTTGAGAGAAAGATTGGATTAACATTAGTCCAGCTGTGGGCTGGTTCTGCAACACTCGCTCCGTGACCCTGTGCTCGGCACCAGGACGTGGTGGTGGGAAGAAGAGGAAGCTTCCTATCCTGTGGCATCGACTGAGTTCAGAATTTTAAACAACTGCAGTTTTTCAGACACCCAAATGTAATATTAATTTTTTAAAATAACTGTTATTAGTCCTCTGACACTTCAAAAAAGGAATGAAGTCCAAGTACACTGCTCATCTGCAGACCCTGGAAAGCACTTTACTTTAATGTCTGTCAGCACCTTACTGTCACCTTACTCATTAGAGTTCTCTCGCACACCCACCCACTTCAATGTGTACTGAGCACCCACTATCTATCTGCCTGGCAATGTGTAGGGTCTAGGGCAAAAGGAGACATAAAAAAGCACTTTCCCCCCTGGAACTCAGAGCCTACAGGAGGGAACAGAAATTATATGCCTGTATGTTTGTTTAAGCACAAACTGTGTTAAATGCTACAAAGGAATATCCAGAGTTCTGTGATGGAAAATAATGGGGCTGGTGGATGGTGGCCTCTGAGGAGGTATATTTTAGGATGGATGAATGTTGGGAAAAACATGCATTTGGATAAAGTGATAGAGCTTGAGCGGTTGTGAGAACTGAAAAAAACAAAAACCAATTTAGCTGAATTTTAGTGGGGGAATGACAGTAGACATAGGACGGGGAAAGACCCTTTTAACCATAGTTAAATACTCTGGATTTTCTTACTTTGAACTTGCCCAAGCCAAAACTCCTTTTCTATCTCCTGCAAACAATTCATTATCCACTTCGTCCCACCACCTCCACGGCCACAGCTCCCTTCCTGTCTAGACCCCGCCAAGTACCATCTGTGGTCCACACAGCAGCCACACTCATCTCCCTTCTGTCTCGGGGCCTTTACAGTGGCTCTGCTCTTTGCCCGTACCGTCGCACCCGATCTTATGACCCACTCCCTTCACCTCATTCAGGACTCTCTCAGACGGCACCTCAGCAGAGACCTGCCCTGACCAGACTCTCCAAAGCATGTTCAATATGCACCCCACACCCTGTTTTACATTCTTCTATAGCACTTAACACTGCCTGAATATTACTGGCTTATTTATCAATTGTCTGCATCCCCCACTGTCAGGATTGACATGTTGCCTTATTTATTCTTTTATCCCCAGTGCCTAGGACACATAATAGACACCTCAATAGGAACACCTGGGTGGCTCGGTCAGTTAAGCATCTAACTCTTGATTTCGGCTCAGGTCATGATCTCAGGGTTGTGAGACTGAGCCCCATGTTGGGCTCTGCACTGGGTGTGGAACCTGCTTGGGATTCTCTCTCTCCCTCTCTCTCTGCCCCTCCCTCTCTGACAGGCACGCTCGTGCTCTCTTAAAAAAAAAAAAGACATCTCAATAAATAGACACAAAATGAAATAAATAACACTACACTACAGAGGAAGAGGTACCATACGTAGAGACTGGCAACAGGAGGAGAGAGTGGTCCACTCTCACTATGGAGTTGTGAGGGAAGGCCTCCTATTGGTAACATGTAAAATGGGTAGGACTAGAAGTTTCCTAGAGAAGGAGATTTCCAGGCAGAGGGATAAGGATGTTTGTTTGGGAACTGGAGGTTTCTTGAACTCCTGGCTTGTATGTCCAACACCTCACTGATATCTCCATGGGACATTCTTACTGCCATCTCAGTAAATAGCAACTCCATTATTCTAGATCCTCAGGCCAAAATCCTGGCATCATCCTTGACTCCTTGCTCTCTCAGCCCACATACAATACCTCTGAAAATTCAGTCAGTTCAAAATCCAAGTCCCCGTAATGGCCAAGAATGCCTCCCATGGTCTGGCTCCTCTGCTCTCTACCTCTTCTTCCCTGGCCTCCATGTTGTTCTTCCAATACACGAGACACACTGCGATCTCAGGGCCTTTGTTCCTGCTGTTCACTCTGCCTGAAGTGTGCTTGTTCCAAATATAAACATGGCTTGCTTTCTTACTCCCTTTAGATCTTCCCCAAATGCCACCTTCTCAGTGTGCTGTTTTAAGTTGCTACATTTTAGGCTAATTTGTAATGCAGTGGTAGAAAACTAATACACAGTGCAAGGAGTGGACTGGAGTGGACACTGTACCGTGCTGCTCACATCACCCTTCAGGAATAAGGGTTTATTACCCCAGCTTCTGGAAACGTTAGCTTCTGAAATTCTGGAAATGAGGCAGCCAACCTCAGCTGAACACAGCCACTTTGCCCAAGGTCACACCACCCCTTCCAACGGTGGCCTTCATCAAATAACTGATGTAGGGCTGCAAGGCGCAGACCTCCCCTGCAAGTGGGGACAGTTCTGGAGTGCCATCCCATCTGAAGGACTCCCAGATGCTCACCTGACGTTTCCTCAGAAGCTGACTCACAGCTTTACCTCTCCCTCTGCTCTTTTCACTCCCTGGGCTGTCGGAGCCACAAGCAGTCCCTAATTAACCTCTTGTCCATTAACCATTGTCTCAGAATCTGCTTCCCAGAGAACTTCGGCTGTAGCAACTTGTCCAGCTCCAGCAGAAAACTGGTACTTTTATGAGGATCACATTAAATCTATACGTTAAGGTGGAGAGAGTTAACATCTTTATGCTACAAAGACATCCGTCCATTTCTTGAAGCCTCCTTTTGTGCCTCAGTACTGTTTTGAAGCTTTCCTCCTCTAGGTTGTGCAGATTTACTGATTCATTTACTCCTATATATTTCATCTTTTTTCACTGCTTAATGTAAAGGGGGATTTTGTTTCTGTCATACCTTCTTACTGTTCATATTTATGAAGATATGAATTTTTGTATATTAAGTTTATAGCCTGCTATCTTAATGCATTTTTTTATCACTTTTGTTCATTACTTGAGTTTTCTAGTATACTTTTTGTCATTTATAAACGAAGATAGTTTTACTTAGCTTACTCTTCAAAAATGTTTATGCCTCCAGTTGCTGCTTCTTGTTTGATACACTAATTAGTACTGCCAGCCCTAAAGAAGATAGTGGGTACCCTTGTCTTGGTCCCTCATCTAAGTGAGAATTCCTCTACTATTTCCCAACAAGCAAGATGGTGGCAATGCTAACGTCAGGATTAAAATTATCATGTTAAGGAAGTGTCCATCATTTCTATTAAATTTTTTAAAAATTAGGAATGTGTGCTGAATTGTGTTGAAGACCTAAAAGCCTTGTCCTTGCATTCTTAAAATAAGATTAACTTGGTCAGGATATATTTTTTTGTAATATGCTCAAAGCGCTGCATCATCTTTGACTTCATTCCTACTCTCACAGTTTACATTCACTCCACCAGATAAGTCTGCTGGTGTTACCTCTTACATACAATGCTCATTTGCTCACCTGTCACCTCTTCCAGCTCTACTGCCCTATCCCAAACCCCTACCACCTTCCATCTGGTCTCATGCAAAAACCTCCTCCATGGCTTCTCTATTTCCTGTCTCACACCCTGAGAGTTTATTTTGTACACATCCCACCAAAAGTTTATCGCACTAACATTAAAATCCAACATCTTTTTATGCTGAATAAGGCCCACTATAATTTTTTTTTAATCTGGCTCCTACCTATCTTTCCAACTCTCCATATCTCACTCACTTTGCTCCAGCTATATCCGTCTTCTTATTCCTCAAACACGCTAAACCTTTATGCCCGCATTCAAAACCTTTACACCTGTAATTCTACTCCCCTTCCCTGGAATGTTCTCTCTCCATGTCTTGTTATGGCTTTCACATTATGTAGGTCTTTACTCAAATGGCACAGCATGAATGCCTTCCTTTCCTGATCACCTTCTTTAAAAATAAACCTACCTACCCTCTCTACCCCATTAATTTACTCTTTAAATCTCCTACTTTTCCTCCATAGCACTTACTTTATAACCATACGAAATTATATTTTACTGTTTATTGCTTGCCTTCCTAATCAGAATAAAAGCTTCATGAAGTCAGTCTGTGTGTTATTCATTACTTTACCCAGAGCACTTAGAATAGCGCCTACTGCGGGACGCCTAGGGGGCTCAATCAGTGAAGCGTCTGCCTTCGGCTCAGGTCATGATCCCAGGGTCCTGGGATGGAGTCCCGTGTCAGCCTCCCTGCTCAGCGGGGAGCCTGCTTCTTCCTTCGCCTGCCACTCCCCCCCTGCTTGTGCTCTCTGACAAATAAATAAAATCTTTAAAAAAAAATAAAAATAGGAAAGTTCTTTAAAAAAAAAAAAAGAATAGTGCCTACTGCAAAGTAATCATTCAATAACTATTTGGTGAATAAAGGAATGGACAGTACAAGAGACTGTAAACTCCGGCTATAGCAGCCGACTGAGCAGTTAACAGGGGGACTGCTGCTCCTACCTGTGTGTCCTCGCTTGCCCCGTCATAAGTTTGTATGCACATGTTTAAAATTAACCTATTCTCTCTGCTTTCCTTTTCTGCCACTAGTGTGTGGAGGGTACACTGGTGGTGGTTAAATGTCCTTTTTGTTTGATTCACAGGTTGGCAGAACTAGAAAAGGAGTAGATGTCACCTGAATACCCTTGACTTGGAGACAAATGCATTAACTGGATCACAGCACTACCCTCCCCTGGCAGAGTAGGATACTCCCGTTACACACGGAGTAATTTCATTAAATTGGTTAGAACGTGTTCTTAGGACATTGTTATTTTTGCCTACCCAACTTTCATTTTTCCTTCTTCTGTAATATCCCCTAATATTCCTTTGAGAAACAATCACTCAGCCTTCTATTTATGCAAATCGGATTGTTAACCAAAATGTCTTTTCCTCTTTTGGTCAATTAGACCAATTAGATACCTGTATAAGTGTTTTTCCAGAAATCTGGGAGAAATTTCTCCCAGAAATTTGGCACCTGTATAAAGTATTGCAAAAATACAGGAAATGGCTGAGCCAAAATTTTGGTGGTGACATAAAAAGAATGGCCATTAGTTCCTGCTCTGATTTTTCTTATCCTCAGAAATATATAAAGACTAAGATAGCTATATAGAATCAGGATTAAAAAAGAAAATCATGCTCAATTTTTTAAATAAACTAAAAATGAAAATCAAAGAAATTATAAACCCAATTGAATACTGAGAGCAGTAGTACAGCAAAGCATAACAGCAGCATTTACCATATTGTTCTTAAACTTAAAATACTGCTCTTTTGAATATTGCGTTATTGTTGCTACCTTTAAACTGTCATTGGTTACTCTGTAAAGGTCTAGAGTAGAGGTCAGATTTAAGAACCAACTCTGCAGTATTACTCTGAAGGGTGTTCTGCTCTCTCCCCAGCCTGGTTTGGCAGCCCTTCCAGTGAGCTCCCCAGGAAATGTCTGCGGCTGTGGTACTTACACTGCGAACAGCACTAACACAGGACACGGCCGGCCGTCAGCACAACACAGAGCCCGGGTAGCAGTCTACACGGCAAAGCCTAACTTACAACCAAGGCTGACAAATAAGTCTGTGGCAATTTCAGCTTCTGTAAAAGGAGTCTCTGTCTCAAAACCAAAACTGAAAGATGAGGCATTCCCCAAACATAGGAAGAGGGTTCAGGTTCCTTGTGTTCAAAAAGACAATCAGGTTTCACTACAATACTTGATATGTTCCACAGATAAAAAACACATAGAGTGCTGAGAGTCAAAACGGGTTTTCAAAAGGGTCATACAGTCACATCTGTAGACAGCTATGTAAAAAACTTTTTCTACTAACAGAATCAAAAATTATAACTATACCTTGTAATAACGGAAGTAGTCTCGCTCTTGCAATTTTTTTATTTTGGGGAAGATTTTGAAGGTGTTAAAGTTATCAATGCTATCAATATCGCACAGGCAATCATCCAGGACTCCGGTGACCTAGGGGTGAAATACATATATATACAGATACATATAAAATTTAAAATATGTAAATTATAGCTATTTCAACCTTAACAAATCTGTACTATTATATAAAAAGATCATTCATTCATTCAAGGTAACTAGCCTTTGTTAAGATACGTAACATTAAAGGGGTGCCTGGGTGGCTCAGTTAGTTAAGCCTCTGCCTTCAGCTCGGGTGGTGATCCCAGGGTCCTGGGATTGAGCCCTGTGTCAGGCTCCCTGCTCAGTGGGGAGCCTGCTTCTCCCTCTCTCTCTGCTACTCTCTCATTCATTCTCTCTCTCTCAAATAAAATCCTTTAAAAAAAAAGATACATAACATTAAAGCAATCATTTACTTTTTACTATGGCCCATTAAGTAAAAAACAATAGAGGGATTAGATATACCTAATCTGAAGAACTAAGCATTATTGTTTAGAGGCTAGAGAAATATATTGAATGTTCCTTCCCGTCCCCAAACATACATAAAATCCAAGAAGTAGTTGCAATGCTAAAGCAATTTCTTCCAAGACTAACCTAAAAGTCATAGACTGTAATAATATTGCTGTGTAACCTATCTTTCTTTTCTATTGCCATTTATGGAACGCTTATGTGATAGGCATAGTGCTAAGAACATTTCATGTTACCTCATTTATTCTTTAAAAATTCTATGAAATAGGTATTATTATCCTCATTTTATACATAAGAAAATTAAGGCTGAGCATGGTTAAAATAATTTTTCCAAAGTAGAAATGAGACTTAGTCCCAAGTCAATCCCACTTAAAAATACATGCTGTATCCACTACTCAAGGTATACACTAACTAATATTTACAAAATGAGTTCAGAATCCAAAACTTCCATAAAACATTCTTTACGTAAATTAAAAAATGGGACTCACTGACATCCACATCTTGGATGAATCTTCAGGGAATCAGGCTGAGTGAAAAAAGCCAACCCCAAAAGGCTACATACTATGATTTCATTTATACAACATTTTTTAAGTGGAGAACAGTTTATTGGTTGCCAGGGCTTAAGGACTGGAGTAGATATAGGAATTGGAGACAGGGAGAAGGGTAGAAAGGAGGTAAGTGTGGTTATAAAAGGGCAAGAGGAGGAGAGCCTGGGTGGCTCAGTCTGTTGAGCTTCCGACTCTTGGTTTTGGCTCAAGTCGGGATCTCAGGGTTGTGAGACCAAGCCTCACAGTGAGCAACCTGCCCTGTGCTCAGTGGGGGGTCTGCCCGAGAGTCTCTCTCTCTCTCTCCCTATTCCTCTGCCCCTCCCCACTCCCTCTCTAAAAAATTAATTAAATGTCTTAATAAAGGGCAAGAGGAAGGACCCTTGTGGTGATAAAATTGTTCAGGATCTTGACTCTGGTGGTGGATACACAAACCTAAAGGTGGGATGAAAGGGAACCGCATACACACAGACACAAGTGAGACGAGGGGGGATCTGAGTAAGACCAGCAGTGCGTCAACGTCCTGGTGATGATACTGCACTATATGTGGGAAACCTAGACACAGTGTAGGTGGCATTTTTTTCTATTATTTCTTACAACTTAATGGAACCTACAATTATATCAATTAAAATTAAAATTAAAAAAATAAAATAAAAATAAAAACAAAAATGGGACCCAGGTTGTTAAAGATCATTCTTGTGATCCATTGGAGGGATCTATGCAAAGATGATCAGAAAACGGAACTTCCCAGTTGCTGCTTTGTCAAGCTTTTCCCCTAGGAATGCAAATGTGTCCCCACCTACAACAGAAAGAGTCAGAGGTATATTATCTTTGAAGAACAAAGGAAGTGTAGATTGCTCTGGGTAGCATGGACATTTTAACTATGTTAATTCTTCCAATCCATGATCATGGAATATTTTTCCATCTTTTTATGTCTTCCTCAATGTCTTTCAAGAATGATTTACAGTTTCTAGAATATAGGTCCTTTACATCTCTGGTTAAGTTAATTCCAAGGTAACTTATGGTTTTTGGTGCTATTGTAAATGGGATGGATTCCATAATTTCTCTTTCTTCAGTCTCATTATTCGTGTATAGAAATGCAACTGATTTCTGGGCATTGATTTTGTATCCCGCCACATTACTGAATTGCTCTATAACTTCTAATAGTTTGGGAGTGGATTCTTTTGGGTTTTCCATATAGAGTATCATGTCATCTGCGAAGAGAGACATTTTGACTTCTTCTTTGCTGATTTGGATACCTTCGATCCCTTTTCGTTGTCTGATTGCTGTTGCAAGGACTTCTAGTACTATGTTGAATAATAGTGGCGAGAGTGGGCATCCTTGTCGTGTTCCTGATCTTAAGGGAAAGACTTCCAGCTTTTCCCCATTGAGAATAATATTTGCTGTAGGCTTTTCATAGATGGCTTTTATGAGATTGAGAAATGTACCCTCTATCCCTACACTCTAAAGGGTTTTAATCAGGAAAGGATGCTGTATTTTGTCAAATGCTTTTTCAGCATCAATTGAGAGGATCATATGGTTCCTGAGTATTTTCTTGTTGATATAATGTATCACGCTGATTGATTTGTGAATATTGAACCACGCTTGCATCCCAGGTATGAATCCCACTTGATCATGATGGATAATCCTTTTAATGTACTGTTGGATTCTATTAGCAAGTATCTTGTTGAGGATTTTGGCGTCCATATTCATCAGGGAAATCGGTCTGTAATTCTCCTTTTTGATGGGGTCTTTGCCTGGTTTGGGGATCAAGGTAATATTGGCCTCATAGAATGAGTTTGGTAGCTTTCCTTCTGTTTCTATTTTTTGAAATAGCTTTAGGAGAATAGGTATTATTTCTTCTTTGAATGTTTGGTAGAATTCCCCAGGAAAACCGTCGGGCCTGGAGTTTTGTTATTTGGAAGGTTGTTTATCACTAACTCAATTTCTTCATAATTAATTGGCCTGTTTAAGAAATCAATTTCTTCCTGTTTCAGTCTTGGTAGTTTATAGGTTTCCAGGAAGGCCTCCATCTCTTCCAGATTGCTTAGTTTATTGGCATATAGCTGTTGATAAAAGTTTCTAATAATCCTTCCAATTTCAATGGTGTTGGTCATGACCTCTCCTTTTTCATTCATAATTTTAATAATTTGGGTCCTTTCTCTTTTCTTTTGATAAGTCTTGCCAGTGGTCTGTCAATTTTATTGATTCTCTCAAAGAACCAGTTTCTAGTCCTGTTGATCTGCTCTACTGTACTTCTGGTTTCTGATTCATTGATTTCAGCTCTAATTTTGGTCAACTGCTTCCTCGTGCGTGGATTAGGCCTGTCCCTCTGTTGCTGTTCCAGCTTCCTGAGGTGAGAATATAAAAACTGCATTTTAGATTTTTTTAGATTTTTCTATTCTTTTGAGTGAGGCTTGGATGGCTATGTATTTCCCCCTTAGGACTGCCTTTGCAGTATCCCATAGGTTTTGGACCTATGTGTTTTCATACTTGTTGGTCTCCATAAATTGTTTAAATTGAGTTTTGATTTCCTGGTTTATCGAGTCATTCCTGAGCAGGATGGTTCTTAGTCTCCAAGTGTTTGAGTTTCTTCCAAATTTTTCCTTGTGGTTGAGTTCCAATTTCAGAGCGTTGTGGTCTGAGAATATGCAGGGGATAATTTCAATCTTTTGGTATCGGTTGAGACCTGTTTTGTGCCCCAGAACATGGTCTATTCTTGAGAATGTTGCATGGGCATTAGAATAGAATGAGTATTCTTTGGTTCTGGGGTGTAGTGTTCTATATATATCTATGAGGTCCAACTCGTCGAGGTTGGCATTCAAAGCCTTTGATTCTTTGCTTAGTTTTTACCAGGGTGTTCTGTCTATTTCTGATAGTGGAGTGTTGAGGTCCCCTACTATTAATGTATTTTTATCTATATGTCTCTTTATTGTGGTTAAGAGTTGGCTTGTGTATCCTGCTGCTCCCCTGTTGGGGGCATAGATATTTATAATTGTCATATCCACTTGTTGAATACTTCCTTTAAGAATAATATAGTGCCCTTCTGCGTCTCTAACTATAGTCTCTAGTTTAAAATCCAGTTTATCTGATATGAGAATTGCTACCCCAGCTTTCTTTTGAGGTCCATTTGCAGGAAAGATGGTACTCCATCCCCTTACTCTCAGTCTGAATGCATCTTTGGGATCGAAATGAGTCTCTTGTAGACAGCAAATGGATGGGTCATGTCTTTTTATCCAATCTGCAACCCTGTGCCTTTATGGGAGCGTTTAAACCATTTACATTGGCACTAAGAACTGAAAGATAGAATTTTAATGATGCCATGTTGCCAGTAAAGTCTTTGTTTGTATCGGTTGTAACTTTCTTTTCTGTATCACTCTTGGGGCCTTTTTACCTTTATAGAACCCCCGTTAATATCTCCTGTAGGGCTGGTTTCGTGGTTACGAAATTGGTTAATGACTGGCGATTCTGAAATGTCTTTATTTCTCCATCAATTCTGAATGACAACCTTGCTGGATCAAAATACCAAGTTCAGGTCATGATCTCTAGGGAAGAAGCAGGCTCATAGCGGAGGAGCCTGATGTGGGGCTCGATCCCATAACGCCGGGATCACGCCCTGAGCTGAAGGCAGACGCTTAACCGCTGTGCCACCCAGGCGCCCCAAGATAAAAAGCTTCTGCACAGCCAAGGAAACAATCAAAAAAACTAAGAGGCAGCCCACGGAATGGTAGAATATATTTGCAAAGGACACTACAGATAAAGGACTGGTATCCAAGATCTACAAAGAACTTCTCAAACTCAATACACGAGAAACAAATAAACAAATCAAAAAATGGGCAGAAGATATGAACAGACACTTTTCCAATGAAGACATACAAATGGCCAACAGACACATGAAAAAAATGTTCAAAATCATTAGCCATCAGGGAAATTCAAATCAAAACCACACTGAGATACCACCTTACGCCAGTTAGAATGGCAAAAATAGACAAGGCAAGAAACAATAATTGTTGGAGAGGATGTGGAGAAAGGGGATCCCTCCTACATTGTTGGTGGGAATGCAAGTTAGTACAGCCACTCTGGAAAACAGTGTGGAGGTCCCTTAAAAAGTTAAAAATTGAGCTACCCTATGATCCAGCCATTGCACTACTGGGTGTTTACCCCAAAGATACAGATGTAGTGAAGAGAAGGGCCATATGCACCCCAATGTTCATAGCAGCATTGTCCACAATAGCTAAATCGTGGAAGGAGCCGAGATGCCCTTCAACAGACGAATGGATTAAGAAGCTATGGTCCAAATATACAATGGAGTATTACTCAGCTATCAGAAAGAACGAATTCTCAACATTTGCTGCAACATGGATGGCACTGGAGGAGATAATGCTAAGTGAAATAAGTCAAGCAGAGAAAGACAATTATCATATGATTTCTCTCATCTATGGAACATAAGAACTAGGATGATCGGTAGGGGAAGAAAGGGATAAAGAAGGGGGGGTAATCAGAAGGGGGAATGAAACATGAGAGACTATGGACTCTGAGAAACAAACTGAGGGCCTCAGCGGGGAGGGGGGTGGGGGACTGGGATAGACCGGTGATGGGTAGTAAGGAGGGCACGTATTGCATGGTGCACTGGGTGTTATACGCAACTAATGAAGCATCGAACTTCACATCGGAATCCGGGGATGTACTGTATGGTGACTAACACAATATAACAAAAAATCATTAAAAAAAAAAAAAGAACAAAGGATCGTTAACAACAATTTTGGCTCTAGAATTCCAGATGCTTTACTATCCTGGTTACTAAGATCCTGTCACTAACTCCACTGAATTTCATTCCATTTCTCTAGCTTACTATTTATAAAACTTCAAATTCTAAGTATTGCAGGGGGTAGGGGGAGCAGAAATACCAACTGACAACTTTCCAGGTTTTAAAAATATTTTATCCAGTGATTGCTCTTACAAATTTTTCTTAAATTCTTCCTTTTTAGTAAACCACCATATTCTGGGTTTTTTGTTTGGTTTTTTAAAATATCTTAATTGTGGTAGAGGCTGGGGTAAGGTATACAAAATTATCATGTATTTATGTCTAACTCTTAAAGACAACTACTAAGACAAAAACCTGCATATCACCAAAAATTTTTAAAAACATTAATAGAGGGGTACCTGGATGCCTCATAGGTTGAGCACCTGACTTGGTTTCAGTTCAGGTCATGATCTCAGGGTCCTGAGATGGAGGCTCAGGCTGTCCCTTCAGGCTTCCTGCTCAGCAGGGAACCTGCTTCTCTCCTTCTCCCCACCCTCCACCCCTTCTCTTTCTAAAATAAATAATCTTGAAAAAAAATAGAAATAGAATAGAAATAGAATAGAAAAAGAATTATCTTTTAAGTCCCTTTCTAAATACCCCCCCCCCGGAGGTAGAATATCTTATTTTTGTTAATTTCTTTACTCTTCCTTGCAATTTCATCACATATGCTATATCCCTAAACAATATAGAGGGTTTTTTTTTTAACTTTAATATTAATGGCATCTATTGTGTGAATTATATTGTGATGTGCTTCTTTTGCTAATATGTTGACAGCTACCCATCATGAGTTTTATGCTCATTCATTTTCCCTGCTATAAATGTTGCATTATATTAAAATATCACAATGTATTTGTTCTGTTGTTGACCTGGAAGGTAGGCAGAATAATGCCCCTCAAGGATATCCATGCCCTAGTTCCTGAAGCCCGTGAATATGTTACAGTACACAGCAAAAGTGACTGTGCAGACATGATTAAGGATCTTGAGATGTAAGATTACACTGGATTATTTAAGTGGACTCAACACTAAGACCCTTGTAAGAGGAAGACAAGAGTGTCAGAGTCAGACTGGAAGATGCTATACTACTGGCTTTTAAGACCGTGGAAAAGGACACATGGCAGAACACGGCAGCCTCTAGAAGCCTGCAAAAGGGAAGGAAGGATTGTCCACTAGAGCCTCCAGAAGAAATGCAGCCTTGCTGATTCCTTGATTTGATCCAGTAGAAACCGCTTGCAGACTTGTGGCCTATAGATCATGCGATCATAAACTTGTATTGTTTTAAGCCACAAATCTGTGGTAATTTGTTAGAGCAGCAATAGGAAACGGATGCAACCCATAGTCACGTTGTTTCCAGATTAAGTTAAAGAACAAGGCTACACAAACATATTTTTCATTATCTCCCTATATATGTAAGAGTTTCTCCAGCTTATATGCTTACAAGTGGAATTACTACAGCTCATTTCTGAAATAGGTATACCAGTTTACAATCCTACCAACCGCAGACAGAAGTTATGCTAAACCATATCCTTACCAATAGTTGATGCTTTTTTAATTTTTACCAACCTAGTAAGCATGAAAGGGTATCTAATTTTTGTACTAATGAAGTATAATATTTTATGGTCTATAAGACATTTGTATTTCTTCTTGTGTGAAATACCTGTCTTTCATTTTTCTACTGAGTTGTCTTTTTCATATTAACAGGCAGGAATCAATACTTTTTCCCTCTGCTGGTACATTCTTCCAGGAACTCCAACCAGACATATTATATTAAACCATGTCTCTTAATTAAGCTTTAAAATTTACTATCCCATTATCTCTCTGAGCTTCATTCTGAATAATTAATTTGCTTTTATTTTCCATTCATTCATTCATTCATTCATTCATTCAACATATTTGAGGATCTACCTAACGTAAGCCTTGCACTGTTCTAACTGCTGGGAGTGCAGAAGTGAAAGAAAAAAGAAAAGAAAAGAAAAAAGAAAAGAAAAGAAAAGAACACAAAAGAAAAGAAAAGAAAAAAACAGACAAAAATCTCTGCCCTCCATGAGCTTATATTCTCACAGGAAAGGGGGAAAAAAAAAAGAATGAGCCAAGTACAGAGTCTGTCAGAAGGTAATAAAGTAATAGGAAAACGAGGGAATGGAGACAGGCATTGCAGGACTGAGTTGTTACTGTTTGTTTTTGCCTTTTTGGGGTAAGATTTTATTTATTTATTTGATAGAGAGCACAAGAAGGCAGAATGGCAGACAGAGGGGCAGGGAGAGGGAGAGGAGAAGCAGGCTCCCCGCTGAGCAGAGGGCCCCTTGCCGTGAGGAGCTCGATCCCCAGCCAAAAGTGGATGCTTAACCAACTAAGCCACCCAGGTGCCCTGATACTATTTTCAAAAGGAGAGTTATAAAAGGTCTCAGTGAATTTTTGGCAATACTTAAAGGAGGAAAAGGAACAAGCCACCCAATTGGGGGGGGGGGGAGCATTCTAGATACCGGGAACACAAAATATAAATGCCCCAAGGCAGTCAGCTTGCCCAAAGTTTCTGAGGAACAATAAGGAGGACTATGTAGTAGGTGAAAAGGAGAAACAGGAGACGATTATAAGACTCCGGCTTTACTGGAACTTGGGGTTTTCTCACACCAACCAATTTTCCAACTCTCCAACACCAACTGGATGCCCAATTCAGTTCTGATACCACCTGGAGTTAGAGCAGACCTCACAGAATTAAAGGCTCAAATCATACAGACTGTCCTCACCTTAGATATCAGTCTCAATTTCCAAGCCACCTGTACTACTGACTGACCAGCTATAAATTGGGGCTTCCCACTACTCTCCAGCTCAGTAATTTGCAATGGCTTACAAAACCAGGAAAACACTTATGTTTAGTGGTTTACTGTGAAAAATACAACTCAGAAGGCCAAATAGAATAGACAGGGGCATAGGGTACTGGGAGGTGCAAGTACAGACCTTCCCTGCCTCCGAGCCACCCTCCCAGTAAGGGTCTGTATTTACCCACCCGGAAACTCATCAATCTTGTTTTAAGAGCTTTTACAGAGCTCAATCTCCAGCACCCCTCTCCCTATCCCAGGGGTCATCGGTGCAGCTGAAAGAGGAGAAATAAGCAAAGGATACCAGAAAGACTAGCCTGAAAGGATGAAAATCAAAAAAGTACAGCATCCTGCAAGCCCAAAGAAAAAAAGTATTTCAAGGAGAGTAATGGGGGAGGGGGGAAATGTGGGGAAAAAATGCTTCTATAGGTAAAGCTAAGGTTTAAAAACTAACTATTGGCTTTAATGACAAGAAAGACATTAGTGATCTTGACAAGAGCAGTTTCTGAGGAGCGGAAGGGGCAAAAGTCTGACTGGAGCAGGCTGAAGAGAGGACCAGAATGGAAGGAATAAGGATAATTCCTTTGAGGAGTTTTTCCTATGGAGGAGAACAGAAAAATGGAGCTGAGTCAGGAGAGATGAACGGGTCGAGAGAGACTGTAAATTAGAATTAACACTATGTTTTAGAATGACAGTTAACAGTCCATCAGACAAGGAAAAATTAAATGATCCAGGAGAGAAAGGGAAGATCTGCTTGAGCCATGTCCTTGAAAGAAGGAATGGAACCTAATATACAAGAGAGGGATTGGCCTTTGATAAGAGTTCAGTTCATCAACGATAATCCACTGAAAGTCATGATGCGTGGGTACAAAGACTAATAGGTAAACACATATGGATTACATTGATTACTCCAATTTTGTTAGTGAAGTATGAAGCTTAGAAAAGGGAAAGTATTGGAGGATTAAGTAGAAAAAGACATAAAATGGTTGCCTGATTCAGTAATCATTTCTTCTGCTGGATATAATCAGCTATCTAATCCATCCACTGAGTTTTTAATTTCAGCTCTAGAAATTCCATCACATTATGTTTTAATTTTTTTTATCATTCTTTAAAATCCTTTCAGGTCAGGGTCTTTCTGTCTCTGCCCCCCAGCCCTTGGTATTTAATGTGTTTAAACTGGGTCTGATAGTTTCAGAATCTAAGGTCATCACAGGTCTTTTTCCATAGTCTATATTTCTAGTACCTCATTCACGGTGCCTCATGTTTGGTGAATTTTTCAGGGCCTGGGTTGAAAATAAATTCCTCCAGAGGGGATGGATATTTACTTTTATCAGTAAACTGGGGGCATACCAACCTGGGTCTGCTGTAAATTAAATTTTCCACTAGAAGTTTTTCCCAGCATAGGTGCCATGAATTTGGCCTGTAAACCTTTGTAAGGGCTGGCTCGTGGTTATAGATTCTCAAGGGAGTCTCTTCCCCCTTCCCTAGCAAGTTTCTTACTTTTCCCTTATTACTGGTAGGATTCATATCCCACATTGAGAATGTAGGTCTTTGGAGTTCAAGCTTTATGGCGCAGTCTCCTTTTAGTTTCCTCTCTTTGGGCACACAAAGAGTGTTTTATTTCTTGTCTGTATCGCACCAAGGATCACAGCAGAAAGTCAAGATCTTCAGGGTTGGGGGGAAATCCTCAGGGTTATGGACTGGAACACACTTTTTGAGTCTCAAGATCAGCTTTCCATCGGGAATGGGGGGGGGGGCCTCTATGTATTCCCTGATTTCATAACACCTCAGATGCATTTAGAAAGACCTAAAAACACATCTGACTAAAATTACTTCTTTACAGGAAGATTAACTCATCATACCATTTGTATACACTAGGTCTTTCATTCGTAGTGCTTCCCAGACTACAAAGCACATTTGCATTTAATTTATAAGAAAACAGGGTATGAGAGATGCCTGGGTGGCTCAGTTGGTTAAGCATCTGACTTTGGCTCAGGTCATGGTCTCCAGGTCCTGGGATCAAGCCCCGAGTTGGTCTCGCTCTGCTTTCCCCCTACCCCTGCTCATGCTATATCACATAAATAAAATCTTAAAAAAAAAAAAAAAAGAAAAAGAAAAGGAAAGAAAAAAGAAAATGGGGTATGAGATATACAAATGCCTATCATTTTATGTGCTCAAAAATAACTTTATGCTTTCATTGCAAGGAGACATATTCAATATATTCCTCTTCTTAAATGATTTCTTATAAATACAGGTATTTAAAAAAAAACAAATTTTTCCCTTTATACTTTAGCGGAATTTTTTCTCCCCCCTCCCAATTTAGTATATGTAAGAGAAGTGAAAGAACTTATTTCCACTTTTTTGTTTTCCTGGATCTCCCTCTGCTTTATTTCGATACCCTAAAGAAGCAAGCATACGGAGATATACTGTACAGAAGAAAAAGGTGCCTACTAGGGCTCCAGTTTAATCTTGTTCACTTGAGAAGTGATATTAGTCATGTAAGCTGTCTCAACTTCAGTTACCTCAATAGCTCCACCTCTGGGAGGCAGATCCAATAAAATGAGATAATATATATTTAAACATGTTAGAAATTAAAATACTATTTATAATATGCTCCAACACTATATTAGAAAATACGACCGGAAACAAAAACCAAATGTATCCACTTCTGAGGATTGTTTGGCACCATGCTACTTTGAATATGCACAAATCTTTAATTTCTGAACTATATGTATTCATTTGGACATGATAAAATGACATATATTCATTTGGGTATAATAAAAGTAAACATGCAATTGTAAAACAGTAACATATGTAATTAGTAGATGAAAAAAACCTAAAGTTTCCAGATTGATGACAAAGTATACAATATGTACTATAAAAAGAAAAAAATGAGAAAAATCTCCTTTTAGAAAAATATCTACATGTATATTCCACCCAAAAACTATCACCCAACCAATAGCTAGAAAATAATTTTGCTAAAGACAATTTGGAAAATTTACTTTTTAGAAGATTTCCAGTTTTCCACTATTTCAGTGTTTTCTAAGCAGGGTTCAAAAGGTAGTTCAGAGGATAAATGCATTACAGTTACTTACAAACAAGTCTTGTTTAAAATTGCTGCCCCCTGGGTCACTTGCAGATCCACTACATCAGAACATGTGGCAGTGGGGCCAGAGAATCTGCATTTTTAACATGCTCACCAATACCAAAACCAAAACTCTGCCCCTTTTATTTTTATCAGATCATTTAAAAAATCATTTAAAAAATATTTTACACAAATAGCATACTCGGGCTTTCTGGGATTTAGTGCACAACACCATGCATGAAAAAAGTATGTGAATAAAGTCAGAAAAACATGTTTACTCATAGCTTCAGTTTTTCTCAGCAGTGAGCATTAATTGCTTCAAATGACATCTCCCCTCATTATCGCGCCACCTGAGACACTTCTCTCTCTCCCTCTCAGCAGTTTTGCCACTTTGCAGACAAGGCACAGCAGCACCTGGCAGGCTATTCCGATTCTTCTGTAGAAAGAAGCAAACAGGGCTCTCAAGGCAAAAAGCTCTGGTTTCCAAAACCCTCCATTTCCAGAGAAGTGAGAACACTTCTGCAATAAAGGTTTCACAGAGGCAGCCCCTAAATTCTAGTTTACTCTCCAGCCATCACCTCACTGAGAGGCCTTGTAAGGCCAGACACAGCCCTCCGCCCCCGTCCTGGAGATGCCACCTAGCAGACAGGGCACAAGTTGGGTAAAAAACAGCAGTCCCAAGCAAGGAAAGACGCTAGGGCAAGGGCAGAAGCCGAGGGGCTCTCTAGTCCAGAAGTTCAAGGAAGTCAAGTCTTGTCCCCCACCCGATCCACTCCACTTCTGCGGGGCGCGGGCATCCACCTGCACCTCCCCTCCCTCCCTGTTGAAGGGGAGGGTTTCACCATTTCTACGCGTGTTCTCCTCCCAAAACCGCTGAAGACGTTTTCATTCCCATCTCATCTCCCGCCACACTCCCAGCCGCTTAAAAAATCAGAAAGAAAACCGAAAACACCTCAGGGGACCGTCACCATCTTCCTCTTTTTACGGCCCCCACCCCACGAGCGTCGCCATCCCCGCTCACCACGCTAGGGGTTCGCAGACGTTTCCTGGACGTGGCGGTTCGGGTTCCAGCCCCCAGCCCTCTCCCCTCCCCAGAAGCCCCTCGTGGTCCGGCCCCGGCCCTCCCCGCGCCCCAGCTGCGGCCCGTTCGCCGCTACCGCCGCCGTTCGGCCGGGCGTCCCCGCCCCGCCATCACTCGGGCTCACCTGGGCCTCGACGACGCTCGGGAGGAAGCTCAGGGTGACCAGCAGCTGCACTGCGGCCGCCGCCCCCTGCCCAGCGCCGGCCCGCCGGGCCCCCCGGCTCATGCTGACCTCTCCCCCCACCGCGGCCGGCCGGGCCCCTCGGGGCCGGGCAACGGCGGGCGGCCCGAGCGACGACCCACGGGGACGGCTCCCGGCGGCTGAGAGACTCCAGGGTCAGAGGTCTGCACGCCCGTCCGGAGGCGGGGGCCGCTCTCCCCAGCTCCCGGCAGCTGCGAGTGAGGCTGAAGAGCCGAGCGCCCCCACCTCATCCCCTAGGCGGCCCCGCCTCCGGCTTCCCCTTCGCCCCGGCCACGCCCCCTCCGAGCACGGGGCCTTGTGGGAGTTGTGGTCCCGCGCAGCCGCGAGCCGGCCTCCTCCCGGAAGGCGGGGCCGGCGGCCGGGAAAACCCGGGAACTACAGCAGCGGAGGCTGCTCCGCCTCCCCGGGCCTCGGGCTCGAAGGCGGCCAATGAGGCAGGACCACGCGAGCCTCCAAAACAAGAGGCGGTGCGGGCCTTGCGGGCGGTGCGGGCGTGCGGACGGGGCTGTCTGCCCCTGCGCCGCCCGCAGTGCCGCGCCCCTCCCCCGGCAGTTGCTCCTGGAAACCGGGCGGGGTTTTTCCCTGTGTGGCAGTTCCCTGACACCGCACAGCCGGGAGGCTCCAGGATGCGCCGGGTGTGCGTTCTTTGTCTCGTTCAGTGTTCTGTAGCCTCCGATCTCCTGCAGGTACGTTAGTAAGCCCCCTGCGACCTGGGCAGGCGGCTCCGGCTCTTTCATTTCATACCCCGCAGAGGTGGACGTCATCCTCTTCCTCGTCCCACTCCCGCTCCTCTGCTGAGACAAACATAATGCACGTTGCAGAATGGGAACAAACCCAAACATTTATAATAATGTATGGGAATGGGGATAAACGCACAGAAGATCTTGGAGTGATACAGACTGGCTTCAGCTCCCACATCTAAAACATCCTAGTTTATTATGGGCTTCAGACTTACTGATGTTACTTAACCTCTGTGAGCCTTCATTTGTTCATCTGTAAGTGAATAATACCCACCTCGAACACTGTTTTAGGATTACAGAAGATTGTATACATAAAGGGCTTAGTATGGTGCCTAGCATAGAGGAAGTGTTCAATCAATGATAGCTGTTATTTATTAATAGCCTTGATTTCTGGAAAACTAGCAATACATCAGCTTACATATATGTAGTGTGTATTAGATTCCCATTGCTTCTATAACAAATTACCATAAATTTAGTGGCTTAAAACAAAACAAATCTATTATCTTAGAGTTCTGAAAATCAGAAGTCCAAATTAGATCAGCAGGGAGCATCTTCTAAAGGCTTTAGGTGATAATATGTTTCTTTGCCTTTCCCAGCTTCTAGAAGACACCTGCATTCCTTAACAGCTCGTAACTGTGTACCACATTGTCACATCTTCACTCCCTCACTTCTATTGTCACATGCCTTCTCTTGCTTACTCTAACCCTACTGCCTCCCTCTCATAAAGACCCCTGTGATTACATAGGGCCCACCCAGATAATCCAGAATCATCTCTCCACCTCAAAATTCTTAAGCACATCTGCAAACTCCTTTTTGCCATATAGGGTAACACACTGACAGGTTTTGGGGATGAGGGTGTGCACATCTTTGGGGGATAGTAATCAACCAACAAGTAGTGTGTTATACCTTTCTGAGCTTTTTTATAATTTGAGGGGCCTATGCAAAATGAAAATGCAGGGTCCTGTTTCAAAAGATGGTAAGAATTTCAAGACAGTGACAGCAGAGCATTAAACCAGGTGCGGGGCCTTTCTGAGCACAGAGCCCTGAGTGACCGCTCAGGCAGCATGCCCAGAAGCCAGTCACTTCAGTCTTCTTCCTCTTCTGCAGCTTAAAAACAAAAAGAATTTTTGCTTGACTCTTCCGGCGACTTTTCCAGGTTTCCTCTTCTTTGCCAAATCTCTATGTTCTATCCTCCCATTTCCTTCTGCCCCTCATGTAAATGTGCTCTATCCCCATCCTTCTGCTGAAGCTTTTCTCTTATCAAATCCAGTGGAATTTTGTTGTTTTTTTTTTCAAGATGCCTCATCTCTGCACTGTGTTTGATTTTATTGGCAACACATACTTTGTGGAATCATGTTATTTAAAAATTCTGGGAATTTTTTATAGTGGTTTAAAAAAAGACTAAGTGATAAATTTTCTTATAAAATCTCAGGTCCTTTAGCGGACCTTTTATCTCGGGTCCTCAGTGCTTGTGAAATCAAGGGCAGCAACCACGGTCTGTAGTTAGAGCCCTTCTAGATTTGTCCCTGCAGAACAATTTGTCCCTGCCATTCACCCATCAATGCTGATTGCTTTTAGTCCTTTGTCCTTCCTATCAAAATTCAAATTCCTTCTAGAATTTAGCTTGGAGGGAGGGAGCAAGCCCCTTGACTGACAACCCTACAAGTGTACAGGGAATGAGCAAGAGGTTACACAAATGAACAGTGAGTGTCACTGCCTTCAATCCTTAATAGAAAGGGAAGGGGGGTTGGGGCGCCTGGGTAGCGCAGTCGTTAAAGCGTCTGCCTTCGGCTCAGGGCGTGATCCCGGCTTACCGGGATCGAGTCCCACATCGGGCTCCCACATCGGGCTCCTCCGCTATGAGCCTGCTTCTTCCTCTCCCACTCCCCCTGCTGTGTTCCCTCTCTCGCTGGCTGTCTCTCTGTCACATAAATAAATAAAATCTTTAAAAAAAAAAAAAAAAGAAAAAAAGAAAGGGAAGGGGGGCGCTCTGGGTGGCTCAGTCAACTGAGCTCTGACTCTTGATCTCGACTCAGATCGTGATGTCAGGGTCATGAGATCAAGCCCGGCCTTGGCTCCACACTGTGTGGAGCCCGCTTGAGATTCTCTCTCTCCCGCTCCCTCTGCCCCTCCCCCTGCTCACGCAGGTGCCCTTCCCTTCAGGAAGAAGTGGTTGTATTGAGGTACTCCATTTGCACTTACATTTTTTTTTTTTTTTAGCTTCAGCTTGTATTCCCACATTAAGTCGTCACAGGTGTCCTGAGCATGGAACACCAAACCCACACATCTGGACACTGGCAGCCTGGAAATAGCAACAATTTGCCTTTTGTAGTTTATATAATTTATGATTTTCCAACCGCACCTGGATCAGGTGGACCTAATTGTCAGGAACGAAGGTATTTTAAAATTGACAACATTTTTCGAATGGAAGAATTTATGGGCCTCCCAGATCTATTAATCTGAGAAGGGTCAGGGCCAGCTACGAAGCCAGTCGGTACAATGCTCTCATGGCAAACAATGATCATTTATCATTGATGTGGTTGGGACGGATGATGGGAGGGGGGTTAGCCTGGAGGAACAATCTTAGCACAGATGGTAGTTCCACTAGGGCTAGCCACGACTTGATTTCCCGTGATTCTTAAGGGAGCCAAACAGAATCAGCCTATGTGTGCTGAGAACTACCTGTGTGCTTCAGATTTTCAATGAGTAGTGTCAAAATGAGCTTAAGGTTAATCTTATTCATATTCGAAATGTAGACACACTGACAACATGCACAAAAATTTATATTTGTTGCAGATTCTCTCCATTTATTCTCAAAAACAAATGATTTCCCATCCCTCTTTATCCCTTCATTTTCCTCCCCTCCTTTGCACTCCATACCTGTCCCTTGTCTGAGAGGATGGCCTAATTATCTTATCCCGTAATCTAGAGTGAGTCTTCTAGAGCCCTATTGCTGTTCCTACCCCTGACATTCATTTAGCGCTAACAGTCTGCTATTCTGTATTAGGAGTCAGCTTTTGCTGTGTAAATGCGTATTATAGACATCTAGAGTGTAAAGTTTCAGAAGACTCTGTCTTCTTATACCATATTCTCTTTACTGGTTATCTCAGTTCCCATGAACAGTAGTTGATAAATATTTGTTGATTGGTTAATATTCCTTACAATCTCAATTTATCTTAGAAGACATCTGTCTCAGAACCAATCCTGGATGGGGTACCCCTGAACGTTTTCTGTGGACAGCTGGGAAGTAGATTCATTGGACTGGAACATTCCTGAAGGCAGTAAGATGAAACTGACAGCCTTTCATTAAGGCAAGAGATTCTAGTTCCTTAAACAGAGGTGTATTTGGGCAGTATCAAAAAGACTGAAGACAGTAACAGACTTGTCAGAGGATTGGTTGAAACCAATTACTGGACATTCATTACTGTCAGCATTTTGGTTTTTTCTCAAACACTATTTGCAATGTCTATACCCACGGTTGTTGAAGCAATGGCGTGAGAATGGTCTTGAGCAGATTACTATAATGGTTAAGAGACTTTGCACTGAGTCTGTAGGTTTCCAAGATACCATCAAATGCATTGGGCTTGGTGAACTTGCAACTTCTAGTGAAGGAAATCATTGATGCATGGTTCCAAATAAAAGTCAAGGTAATGGGGTGGAAATTTAATAACATCAGTAATTTTCACTCCCGATAGCAAGCTGGATTGTGATTCATGAACCTCCCGAGCAGCGGCCATCTGTTGTGTTTAAACAAGTGTGTTTGCAGATAGTACTGGCGTGTTAACAACCTGCCGTGGCAATTTTTTTTAAAGTGAATTTCCACCTGTAACTTAGTTATAAAGGGAATTTTGCCTTGGTGATAGGATTTCTTGAATTTTACTGAGGAAATCTCTTCCCCTGTTCTTTTGACAAGGAATAGGGATTAAAAGTAACTAAGATGAAAGAACTTGGCTGGGCTGTGACTTGCTATTAGTTACCTACCTAAAGCATTCACTGTTTTTCTTTAATATTTACTCAGCTGTGACATGCCCACATATTTTCACTTAACAGCATTAAAGCTGATAAACTTGAGCAAGTTAGAATTATTTCTATTTCTAAAGGAGTTTACAGGGAGATATATGCAGTTTGCATAAAACCTTATTTTACATAACTAACATGGCATTGTGCTAGAAGTTAATATATGATGTGATCAGAGAGGAAATCTATTAAATGTGATTATTGGGAAAACTAGACTCATTATTTTGCCAGTTTCACCCTCCCACCTAATTTCTATAATGCAAAAGACTTCACATAGTCCCAAAGTTCTGTTTCACTTGCCTGCACATTGGGACTGTCTGACTTTGGTCCGGCTCCCGCTCCAGTCCACTCTGCACAGGATCCAGGGCACACCCCGTGAGCGCGCACACTGCGAATGTTCTTACCATGTGAAAATGCACATTACAGGAAGTAGAGAGGGGCAAGGTCATGGAGACAGTGAGGGCAGGTAGGTAAAGGCAGAGAAGGTTGTAGGTGGTCACCAGTGGCTACTGGAGGGGTTTCTGTGTTGGCACTGACTGAGTTCTTCCCTCCTGTCAATGTGTTCCCAGGCAGTCATTGGAACCTCAAGGAGTTTAGTTTTTTCCCAAATTCACTTGTTTTTCCCTGAGTTCAGTCTCATATGTATATTGAGTCCAGCCAGTTGCTTCCTCCTTGCTTTGTGCTGCTGCTTCTTTTCCAAGGGTCACATTCAGACTTCCTCCCCCACTGCTGCCCTGCTGGCTCCACTTCCCCATTCCCTACTGCCCTAGAGTCTGGTTTTTATTGGGTTGGATCCCTACTTCCTGGGCCTCATCCTCCCTCCTTGCCAACATCCTGATTCAGATTTGGATTCCATTTGGCCTTAACGGAATCACATACCTGCTGGTTTCCATTTTGTATTATTTTCTTTCTTCTGTTTAGGGACTTCTGAGAATCTCTCATAGACACAGACTTCAAGGGTCTTCTTTTACTTGAGCAGGATGTCCATCTTGCCTTTAGAATGTTACATACAACCCTGTGCTCTTCTCTGAAAGGAAAGAGGAGCATAGCATATACTCCATACAGCACTGTTAAGTGCATCTTACCTGACACCTCTTAGGGTTGGAATCCCAGTGGGATTCCCATTGTTTGTCACTGTCTACAGTCACCCACAGGAGCCAGATGAGTCACCATACTAAACTACATCCTTTGGACTCTTCTAGTCCCTTAAGAATACATGGGTCATTTATACGTCTCCTTTCTTCCATGATTCCAGGGATTCACTATTTTGCTATATAATAAAATGAACTGGGGCACCTGGGTGGCTCAGTCAGTTATGAGTCCTTCTCTTGATTTCAGCTCAGGTCATGATCTCAATGTCCTGGAATAGAGCCCTGCATCGGGTTCTGCACTCAGCATGGAGTCTGCTTGAGATTCTCTCTCCCTCTCCCTCTGCCCCCCCAGTAAATAAATAAATCATTAAAAAAAATAAATAAATAAAATCAACTACAATTTCTTAGAAAATACTACCAATTTTTACCAAGCTGCCATTGCCACTGGGCTATAAAACAATCAGAAAACAGAAAATATTCAGTTATTTTAAAGATAACTTTACAATTACTTGAGAGAATCTTTCCAATTTTCAGGTTCTGTTTTTAAAATGTCTTAAAATCTCATGCTCCTAGTCTGTGGTGCTTTTGTCAGACATCACTGTGTTTATCATACCACTAAATTAGCATGATTCTTCACTGTACAAAATTATTTATCAAAGAAGTCCTCTTATCAGATGACTTCATTGTACTATTTCAATTGCCATGAATAAATACTAATTTATTGAGAATGGCTCTAAGATTTTTAATGACAAGAGAACACTTTGGAAATTAGAAGTCCTGCTTCTTGAAGAACCTATGTTTACATCTGAAAGCTTTGTGAAATTATTTTTTAGGAATAGTTCTAGGTTCGCAGCACAAAGGAGTGGAAAATACAGTCCCCACATGCCCCTCCCACCAACCTGCAGGGCCTCCCGAATTATCAACATCCCACGCCCAGAATGGTACCTTTATTACAATAGGTGAATCAACACTGATACATTATTAACACCTAAAGCCCATAGTTTATATCAGGGTTTATTTTTTGGGTGTTACACAGTCTATGAGGTCTGACAAACGTGTAATGACATGTATCCACCCTTTTCGTAGCAGATGGAATCGTTTCACTGCCTTAAAAATCCCCCGTGCTCCACCTATTCGTTCCTCTCTCCTCAGTGAAATCACTTTTTTAATAATCTTTCCTGCCCTGAGGTTCCTGTCACAAACGGAAAAATCCCTATCAATCGGAATTAATTCTAACCTTCTAGAATAAAACAAAGCAAAACATCAAATTCATTAACCTGAAATGGTTTCTGTTCACTCTGCGTGATGTGATTTCAAGAGGAAAAAAAAAGATGCATAGGGGGCACCTGGGTGGCACAGTCGTTAAGCGTCTGCCTTTGGCTCAGGGCGTGATCCCGGAGTTCTGGGATCGAGCCCCACCCACATCAGGCTCCTCCGCGGGAAGCCTGTTTCTTCCTCTCCCACTCCCCCTACTTGTGTTCCCTCCCTCACTGGCTGTCTCTCTCTGTCAAATAAATAAATAAAATCTTTAAAAAAAAAAAAGATGCATAGTGATTTCCAGTTAGCTCACTAAACATTAATGATGACCAAGTCAGCCTTCTGACCACAACTATGAAGCAGGAGGTTGGGATTTTAAATGTAGCAATACGGACGTGCTAAGGCAGAGACAAGAGAAGTGTCTGTAGCACTGTTAAGGTTACGGACGAAAATGAAGATGCAGGACACCTGGGTGGCTAAGTCGGTGAAGCGTCTGCCTTTAGCTCAGGTCATGATCCCAGGGTCCTGGGATTGAGTCTTTGTGTCCCTCCCCCTTCTCAGTGGGTAGCCTGCTTCTCCCTCTGCCCCTCCCCCTGCTTGTTGCTCTCTCTCTCTTGCTGTCAAATGAATAAAATCAAAAGAAAAGAAAAGGAAAGAAAAGAAAAGAAAAGAAAAGAAAGGTAGGTGAAGATCCAGGCCACCTTCCCTTGGGACAACACCCAATAGCTCGGACTCCCGATACCCTTCTGTACTCTCACCTGTGAAAGGACTAGCGCTTCCTACTAGGATTAGCTGAGGATTCTCTGCATCTCAAACTGCATCCCATTTTGTATCTATGTAAAAAAGCCTAATTCTGATTTATATTTTTTGAGTAACAACTGGGAAATCTCTTGACCAGAAAAGTAGTTTTGAATAGAAAGCTCCTAATGTGTTTTTGTTGATGAATTTCTATGACTTAGAGCTTCCTGGCGCTGGAGCTAAGGACAGACCACCACTCAGCAGTGGGAGTTATAAGGGAGCCTAAGTGTCAAATGAATGATGAGACCAGGTGATTTTTGAGAGTTTTTCAATCCTGACTCTCGGTGATTCCACCTAAAACACAGAGCACTCGACCAGGCCTTTTTTCCCACCAGTGAACAAACAAAAAGACTTTTCCTAACATCGTTTAAACATTTTAGAATTATCCCTTCCAGTTTTCAGTACGAGCATCAGTATCAGCAATTCAGCAAATAGCCCATTATCCCATGTTCCCACATTTAATAGCTTGAACTTGAAAGTAGCTATAAATTGCAAATTGAATGAATGGGGCAATCAGCAGCCATATATTACCAACTTTTGGAATAGACTAGACTACACATACTAATGACCAGGAAGCAGGAATGTAGTACACTTTGAGAAAAAAAAAAGCAAGAAAAACTTTCTGACTCAAAGATCTAAATTAACAAACTAGCTGATGTTTAGATAAAAAGAACTAATTATTGTGGGGTTATTTTAATGGAGCTGATTGTTAAGGAAACACTAAAACTAAGACGTTTGGATGACGGTGTCGGAAAGAACTATTTGGGAGAAAAGCCACCAGGCTGTCTTGGGATATTAGTACACCATTGTCTCACTGTTCACGGCAACAGCATTAGCAACATTAGGACCTTTCAGATTATAAAGATACCCTTTTTATCCCAGAGTCACTACCTGAGTCATGTTTATTTTTGCGTTTAAAAAAGAAGCATGTTAACCAGAAATTTTATTTCATTTGCAAAAAGCATACAGAAACCAAAGTATAGCCACGTCTCCCACCCCTCACCTGCCCACCGACCTGCATCTGCCTTTCCTCCTTTGCCCTCACCCCTTCCATCCCAGCTCTGTTCCCTTTGCCAACTGAAGGGCATTGCTCTAACAATTCTCTCATTGTGTTCTGCATGATGGATTTCCCACTCTGCAGACAGATTGCTTCAATAAGTAAAAACATGTTGTAAGTACTCCCATCTTTTAAAAAACACTTTCTTGACCCTATTTCTGCCATGTCTTTCTTTTTACAGAACACTCCTTAAAGTAGTTATCTATATTTGCCGTGTCCAAGTCTGCTCCTCCTGTTCTCTCATTAACCCACTTTAATTGTTTGCCCCCACTGCCCCACCAAAACTGCTCTTACAGGAGCTCCCCACTGACTTCTATATGCTATATCCAAGGTCAGTTCTCAGTTCTCATTGACCTGACCTAAAGCAGCATTGGGCACTGCTGAGCACCTTCTCCTTGAAATACTTTCTTCACTTGACTTCCCCTGGTTTTGCTCCTACCCTTAGTTTCTTTCCTCTCAGTCTTTTTGCTGGTTTGTCCTCATTTCCATGGCCTCTAAATATGGCCTTCTTGGGACACCCGGGTGGCACAGTCGGTTAAGACTCCAACTCCTGATTTCAGCTCAGGTCATGATCTCAGGGTTGTGAGATCAAGCCTTCCATCAAGCTCTGTGCTCAACGGGGAACCTGCTTGAGATTCTCTCCCTCTCCCTCTGCCCTCTCTTTTTCCCCCCACTTACATGTGCTCCATCTTTCTCTTTCTCAAATGAATAAATAAATCTTTAAATAGGGCCTTCTCTTTTGTTATTTACTCTCACTCCCTTGGTGATTTCTTCCCATCACTTTGAAAGCTGTCATATGTTAGTGGCTCCCAAATTTCTATCTCTAGCTCCGACCTCTGCATTCAGTTGCAGACGCCTGTCCTCCTGCCCCCCTTCCCGACACATTTGCTCTGATGTCTAACAAGCATCCTGCTCCGAGGAGCTCCTCCTGACATCTTCCCCGTGTCAAGAAATGGCAGCTCCCCAGTGAGTGAGTCAGCCCCAAGTTCCTGATGTTTTATTATTCTTTCTTTCTTCCTCACCCCAGTCTGGTCCAATAGCAAATCCTGCTGCTCTTTCCTGGAAATACATCCAGAATCTGATCACTTCTCACCATTCCCACCACTGCCTCCCTAGTTCAAGCCACCATCATTTCTCATGTGGATTATTGCAACTAGTCCTCCTGCTTCTTTCCTTACCCACCTTTAATTTTTTTCTCAACCAAACACCATGGTACTCTTGTTAAAACATCCATCAGATCATGTCATTCCTCTGCCTATCACCCTTCAAAGGCTCCCCTCCTTGTTCCTCAAAAAATTCTTGAGCGTTTACAGCAACCTCCTGTGATCTGACCCTCATTATTCTCTAACCTCGTCTGTATTTACTTTCTCCTTGGGGAGTTCATCTTCAGCCGGATTTGTCTCTTTGCTGTTCTTCAAACATACTGAGCAAGCTTCCACCAACCTTTGTAGCTCCTGTTTTCTGCCTGGCATACCCTCCTTCAAACACCACAGACCTACATGGCCCGCTCTTCTGCCTCCGTCAGATACTCCCTTAGAGTTCAACTTCTCATGGAACCTTCCATGCCTACAATTATAATTCTCCCTGCCCTGGTACTTCCTCTCTTTTCTCTGCTCTATTTTCTCCTTAGCACTATTTTTAAATACTACCTATTTTACTTATCTTGTTTATTTCCTTTCTTTTCGACTAAAAAGTAAGATTCCTTGGCATACAGAATAGCACCTGACACATAGTAATCACTCAATAACTATTGTTGAACAGATGAGTTAACAGTGTAGACTTTATGCCAAGAGTTTCTAACCATAATACATACACGTCCTACAATCCTCATTTACAAAAAACAGGCTTGTGAGCAGTGAGTATAATACAATTGCCCTGGCCAAGGATGAGAGTAGGGTTCCCGTTTAGAAGAGCTGAAACAACACCTGGGAACAAATAGTGAAAGTAACCCATGAATGACTTTTCTGGTGCTCCAGGTCATGGGAGAGTACGGAGGGAAAGTGCGGTCCAAGATAGGTATTCTCTTGCTGGTTCAGACTCAGGAGGTAAGATGCAGAGTCACGACGTAAGGATAATTAACCCAGTGTTGTAGACTTTGTTATTTAATACATGACGAATGATTCCCTACTGCACTTTCCCAGTTCTCTCCGAATGGGGACTCACATGCTGGGCACACAGATGGAGTCAGGCAGAAAAAGAGGAGTTGTAAAAGTCCAATTGATCCATGAAGCATGGTGCCATTTGCCAAAGTCACCGCGCCTGTCGATGGTTTTTAGGTAGTGCGGAGTTGATCTGGACACAAATGTTTCCAGTGTTAATCTTCCTTCCAGCCTTCAGCAAACACGAAAACATTTCCTGTAGGCATACTTACCTATTCCAGTGTTGTGTCATAGTGCAAAATTCATAGAAATCTCCCAGAACAGGTTTAAGCAAGGAGGAGTGTATTACAAGGACACAGGAGGGACGTGTGGACCACAAGAGCAGCGAGGTTGCAGGAATAAACTGGAAATGGGGACCCCAAATTGCTCAGGAATCTCAGTGTTGCTCATCTCTCTGCCCTTTCCTAGCTGTCACCTCCTCTTTTTCACCACATAGCAGCTTTCTCCTCTTCTTATTGCATAAACACAAACCATGGCAGAAACCCTTTCTCTGAGATTTACTTCTTATCCTCTCTAGAACAAGATTATAATCTCTTGGTCCCAAGTCCAAGTTTCCAGGAGCTGCCCAAGCCCAGTACCCACCTCCGAATAACCACATTTGTATAAACATGGATACGTTTATTTGAACGGGTTGGACGACAGGGGACAGCTGCCAGAACGTTTGGGAATGGGCTGGGAGCAGACTGATTGAGGCAACCCAGCAGACATCACTCTATTTAGGGTTCATGGACATTCATGATAAAAATGTTCTCTTTGTAATACTACCTTTTCTCCTACCTCTCGGTTCATTTCTCGAAGAAGGCAGTATTTTATAATAAATAATAACATTTAAACCCCAGCAAGCTTAAATAAGGGAGAGAGTGAGGTTGTCAAAAAGAAGAGACAACTTTAAGCTCAGTGAGCACCAGGATGGACCATGCTGACTTGTTTACCACTGAATCTGCACTCATAGTATCAGCCCAGGATAAGGACTCTGTCCATGTTAGCTGTTACTATTACAATAAGGACTCCCCAAAACTCATTGAACACCGTGGATGTGGAGGGGAAACCCATATTCATAGTGCATTTACGTCCATATTCACGTGGTTGTGGAGGGGAATCTTCCTGACAATAGCCAAGACGCTTTAACATTACTAGGGCTCACTGCAACAGAACAAGAGAAATTAGGGGAGCCTGGGTGGCTTAGTCGTTAAGTGTCTGCCTTGGGCTCAGGGTGTGATCCTGGAGTTCTGGGATCGAGCCCCACATCAGGCTCCTCCGCTGGGAGCCTGATTCTTCCTCTCCCGCTTCCCCAGCCTGTGTTCCCTCTCTCACTGGCTGTCTCTCTCTCTGTCAAATAAATAAAATCTTAAAAAAAAAAAAAAGAACAAGAGAAATTAAACAAATCAATAGCTACATAAAGAGGTTCCATATGACATAAGCCAACAATCCCAACTAGACCTGGCAACCACCAGTCCCTTACATCCATTAAATCAGTCCATCCAGAGACGGCCAGGGTGTCAGTGTCTCTGATTCTCACAACCTGTGTTTGTAGTCTGGGATGGGATTTTCATCCATGGTAATCTTGTATGCATCCTTGTCACAATAAACAGACATCTGAAAGGAAGATCAGATATCACTAGTGGTTACTCTTGGCTTAATTTCCCTGTCATGTGTGACCCATTCACAGACACGGTAACAAAAACAACACACCCTTGTTTTACTTGGAGGAGAACAGGAGCTCCAACCAGGAACGAGCTCTCTACAAGGATTGCTGCTCTGTTGCTAGGACTCCTTTCCTCCTCCAGGGGAAAGGGAAAGTAGCCTCTCTTACCCCAAGGATGGAGAACGCTCCTCTCCTCTGGTCTTTAAAAAAAAAAAAAAAAAAAAAAAAAAAAAAAAAAAAAAGACAAAACAAAACAAGGTCATATACTGCAAGGAAGAGGAAGTGAAGTTATTCCAAACAATAGACTAGGAACCAAGGAAAATCTCTTAAAAGGGCTGGTGAGCTGAGAGCTGATTGTTGAGTAGAAAACAACGGAAATTGGTGCCTTCCCCTTGGGCAATTGTAGATAATATCACTATGATTAGTAGGCTGCAGGATGAGGTAGTTTCAGGCTACCCATTTAACCAAGATCATCATATCCAAGTAAAGTGATTTCACCTGCTTCTGGTAGATAAGCGACTCAAAAGCTCTCTTGAAGGAAAACAACTCCGATTTCGGCACTCCAGATTCCCACATGTTCACTTCAGTCAAATGGGAACTCACAATTTTGGGAAAAAATCACCAAACATATATGAATCATCGGCTATCGGTAAAAGTCAGCAGAAACAGGGGCGCCTGGGTGGCACAGCGGTTAAGCGTCTGCCTTCGGCTCAGGGCGTGATCCCGGCGTTATGGGATCGAGCCACACATCAGGTTCCTCCGCTATGAGCCTGCTTCTTCCTCTCCCACTCCCCCTGCTTGCGTTCCCTCTCTCGCTGGCTGTCTCTATCTCTGTCGGATAAATAAATAAAATCTTTAAAAAAAAAAAGTCAGCAGAAACAAACAAATAACAGATTTATGCCTCAAGACTCCAAGTGTGGGAAAGATCAGATTCTGAATACAAAATAGCTATGTAAGACATGTTTCCTGTATAATCAAATTAAATGAAGACCAAATTTTAAACATAAATGAACAGCAAGGGACAATTGAAATTGATATAAAAACAGTAACAACAACAAAAAAAAAACATGTAAAAATGCCAAATATAAGTGTTGCAGGATTTCTTTTCCTTTCGTGCCCCGGTTCTTGGTCACGCTGTGTCGAAGCATGAAGAGGTGGAGCAGACAAAGTGGTGGGCAGCAAAGCAAAGTTTGTTGAGTGCTAGTACAATTTCCCCAAGAAGGAGGGGACCCGAGAGGGTTCCTGCTTTGGCAGTTCCATCTGGGCATTTTTAGGGGCTTTGTGGTGTGGGTTGTTTTGATCTGATTAACCCTCTCTGCGCCTGTCACCCAAACAGGTTTTTGTCCACACGCTCAGACAGTTAGTTGTTCTCGTGGGAGAGGGTGGAGGGCTCCTTGCAGGGTGGTGGTTCGTAGCTTCCGGGATCAAGAGGGCAGTGGCCACCACTGCCCTAACGCTTGCCCCCCAGCCTCGGGTCACCGGATCAAGCTCTTTGTTTAGATATTCCACTGGCTGTTGAGCTGGCCCCAGACCTGGGTTAGGGCATCCAAGGCCATTCCCTTCCTTTCTGTCACATAAAAGTTGTTAAGTCCTTCTAATAGGAAGACTTAAAGCTGGGGCACTCAGTAAAGCCTCAAATAACAGGATGGATTTTTTTTTTTACTTTTAAGGGTAATTTTCCATTAGGACAGTGGCCCCTTGTCCCTCCCTGCCTTTCTTCTGACTATCCTCCATCATAAGCAGGGGTACTTCAAAGTCACGATAGATTAACAATTAAACTAGACACAGGTGAGAGAATTAGTTAACTGGAAGATAATTCTGAAAAAGTACCCAGATTTCAGTGTAGAAGCTAGAAGATGAAGAATCTAAGAAACAGGGTAAGAGACATGAAATCTACCATGAGGAGTTCCACAAGCACTGAATCAAAAATGTCAAGAGAAGAGAAAAGAGAAAAGGAAAGAAAGGGAATATTCAAGTGGATAGTGACCAAGAATTTTCTAGAAATGAAAAAATATACCTATGCACGAATTTAAGAACTTCAGTGACTCTCAAGCAAGATGAACAAAAAGAAACCCACATGCAGATGCTTTGTAGTGAAATTGCAGAACAGGAAATGAGAAAAAATCTCAAAAGCCATCACAGAGACAAGGCAGATCACTTCTGAAGGAGTAACGGACAAATATGCTGCAGCAGCAATGAGAGAGGGGAGTACAATGAACAACTGGAAAGCCTGAGGGAAGTAAGCGGCAACCTCGAATTATGAAGCCAAGGAGCAGCACATGCCGCTCCCGCACAGACACCTAGCGGGAGAAAGACCAAAGAGAGACCCAAACGCTCGGTCAGGGAATGATGGATATGATGTCAGTGGAACAACTCACTGGTTTCACTTGCTAGTGCCCCTGTAGGGCTCACGGCATACACTCAGGCAGTTATCAAAGGCATTACCTTCTCGACTAACAAGTATCTCAAAAGGCGGTGGTTCTTGGGTCAGAATTCCTGAGAAGCAGGAATGGTGTCCCTGGGCCAGTGTAAGGAGGGAAAATGGGATTTAACTCAGTTTGTAAACTTTCTCAGTTAAAGTTACTGTTAAATGAAATAGCTTTTTTTAAAAAAACATTTTATTTATTTATTTGAGAGAGAGAGAGCACAAGTGGGAGGAGGGGCAGAGGCAGACGGAGAAGCAGGCTCCCCACTGATCAGGGAGCCCGACACAAGGCTCGATCCCAGGACCCTGAGATCATGACCCAAGCCGGACGCAGACACTGACCAAGCCGCTCGGGTGCCCCTACATGAAATAGCTTTATACAAAATTAATGTAAGCTAGAGGAATGCCAAGATAAAACTCCGGGAAAGGAATTGGATGCATGCAGCTCTTCAAACCCCATGCGCTGCGTAAGGATGGGCCTTGGCTCTGGAACATCTCTTACCAAGAGACCAAAAGTCACCACATCCTCTGTTGAACTTGTCACTTTGTGTGGGAATATCTTTCTTTGTTTCAGACTCAGTGTGTGATCCTTTGTCCTGCTTAAGCATCATATGGCCCCTGGCCAACCCCACTGCTCTATCTGTCCCTGTGGGGAGGGGATGGGGTCCTTCTGCTGCTGTTCCAGAGGCGTGCAGGACAGCCAACTGCCCCGCATGGGTTGGAGGAAGGGTCTGCTGGCCATGGGAGACCAACACCCACCACTGAAGCTGATCTGACTAGTCCCTTGTCCCCGTGAGTGAAGGGGTAGTCCATCCAGGCTGAACTGTGCTGTGTTCTCCCCGGTGACTCCGATAGCAAGACACAGTGGGCAGAGGTGTTCAGACTTTTACTCCTGCTAATAAGCAACCAATGCTACTTGCTCAACAAAAACTTAAAGCGAATCCTAAGGCAAATACATAAATTAGAGACAAATTTAGAGACAAATTTGGAATTATGAATAGTGATCCCCAGACAGCTGAACGAAAAATACTGTTGCCCTAACGAATTGTTGCAAAATGAATTACGAACGAATGATGTACTATATGTTGGCTAACTGAACATAATTTTTAAGAATAATAATAACATAAAACTAGAAATGCTCTTGCCTAGAAATTCTGAACTATGGCTATTACTAGATTAGGAGTCATTCTTTTGTTATTGTCATGTTAGATGGACATCAGCCCCCTTCTTGAATCTAATATAAACAAAGACCAATATAAGAATACACTAAGCCTCAAGAGAGGCTTCACTCATTTGTCTCCATTCAACAGGAAACATCAAAGAAGAATCCTTCCATGGAGCCTGGGAGATACTTCCATAAAGTTGCCAGAGAGCAGAAGTGGGCACCATAACTGACAAATCCTAAGACCCTGGGCTGGGCTTAGTTCAGTGCCTCTCATACTCTAAGGAGCCTATCAGTCACTTGAGAATCTCATTAAGATGCTGATTCAGACTCCAGAGGTCTGTTGTGAGCCTCAGACTCTGCATTTCTAGCAAGCTGTAAGGTGCAGGCCGACCAGCTGCCGGTCTACACTGGCACTCTGAGTAGCAAGGTCCTAGTTCTTGGTTTATGTTCTAGTTCTTGGTTTTACCAGTTGTGTTTCTGAATGAGCTGAAGAGCTACAAAGAATCTCGGCATGTCACATTCAGTCTTTCTGAGGAGCAAATCTAAAATCAAGTGAATCTGGGTTGCCTCGGTGGCTCAGCTGGTGAAGCGTCTGTCTTCGGCTCAGGTCATGATTGCAGGGTCCTGGGATCGAGCCCGTGTCGGGCTCCACGCTCAGCGGGGAACCTGCTTCTCCCTTTCTCTTTGCCCCTCCGCCTGCTTGTTCTCTCTCTCTCTCTCTCTCAAATAAATAAATAAGATCTTAAAAATAAATAAATAAAATCAAGCGAATTTAAGACTACAGTGAGGGGGGCGCCTGGGTAGCGCAGTCGTTAAGGCGTCTGCCTTCGGCTCAGGGCGTGATCCCGGCGTTATGGGATCGAGCCCCACATCAGGCTCCTCTGCTGTGAGCCTGCTTCTTCCTCTCCCACTCCCCCTCCTGTGTTCCCTCTCTCGCTGGCTGTCTCTCTGTCACATAAACAAATAAAAAAAAAATCTTGAAAAAAAAAAAAAGACTACAGTGAGGGGCTGAGTTATATATAATGAGTGAGCTTAGAAGCCCCATCTTAAGGAGCCCCCACTCCCTTTGTTTGCTCAGCATGCTAGTATTTTGCAGCGAAGCTTTTAGACTTTGAAGCTTCAGGACCTATGCTTTGCCAGTGCCAAGCCAGCTGTATTTGTTTCTTGCATTTACATCTTATCTAAGCTTCTGGAAGGAAAGAATGGCCAACTGAAAGTAGAGAGATACTTCAGGCGAAGAAGACAGATTGTGAAGATATTAGCGCTCTGTGTTCAGGTATCTTTTCATGGTAAACATGACTTTTCCTATTAAAATGGCTATTCTCCGTCATGGAGCTACACAGGTAATTCATTACAAGACCACAAGTCTTCAAAAGTACATGTTCAGAGGTAAATAATATTAAGCTTTACTATAGTTGCCATTTTTATAAGATTGTTTTGTAAGAGAGCATTTAAATCAATCTTTCCTCTTTTTTTAAACTTTAGACTAGTTTTTAACGGGTCATTTATTTCTTCTCTTCCCCAAAGATTTTTATTTCTTGTTCCACTTGTACACAGAATCTCACCTCAAAGTACATCCCGTGCCTAAATGTTATCCCTCTGCTCCCTCTGACCCACAAAGGAAAGAAATTCTTACAAAACTTCATTCTTCAGTTGACGGTTCAACGATAGAGCAATGGTCTTTGATTTTCCTTGTTTTAGATCCATCCTAAATCTTTTAAGTGAATAAGATGAGTGTTTAAGTCAGCTAGGGTATTATTTTTTTTTAATGAAATTGAACCATGATTAAATACTACATAAGCATTTGTACACACATGGATAAGATCTGGACAGAAAATATGGACAAATGAAAGCAGTTCGATATACTTGCAAGAATGTAGGTACCTCAGTTCCCCATCTCTCTGCCCAGGGTCAGCTCAGCATAGCCTATGCCAAGGTCAGATTTTGCTCAAATTATAAAATGTGATCTTCCTCTTTCCTCTTTCTCATTTCCCTTTTTGGTTTCCAGAGGAAGAAACGTTTCCTCCAAAGCTCCAAACTATGTTTGTCTGGCTCCTGAGAGACAGAGAGAGACAGAGAACTTTTTACAAAATGACCCAGAAATGAAAAATTATAAACCATTATGAGGCAGTTCATTTGGCTCATCCTTTTACCATAAAACTCCATAACGTAGTAAACAGAAAGGATAGTCACTAGGCCCTGTAACCAGAACTGAATGAACCACGAACAGCAATTCATCCAGCAGACACTCTGACTTGCACCAAACTGCTGTCTACTAATTACCTATAAGGTTTGAAGAGCCAGTGATTTCCGTAACACTAGATAATACCTGGGCAATATATGACTATTCTGTATAATCTCCATCCACACTGTTCATGTCCACAATTACACAATCTGTAGGGTTCAAAGTCAAACATAAAGTATTGCTTAAGCAAACAGACATTAGGATATATTTTCCAAATTTCTCCCTGTTGGGCTACCTTCCATTTCAGGTAGAATATTGAGCACTGCATTCAGACCCTCATATGGGCAACTTTCTCAGTTTCTCCATGTAGACAACCTTGAAGACCACTCTTCATGTCCACATGACAAAGAGCTGTTGACTGTTCCTGTATTGACCTCTCGGCTCGGGGCTGAGCCTTCAGTTGGGATCAGTACAGACCCTGTTCCTGCCTTCACGGAGGTGAAAGCTTGTTGTCATTTGGTGGAAAGCTGTCATGAAGCTTCCTTCTGTAATTCTGAGAATCCAAAATATGGTTCTAGTTTGGCCCTTGTCTTTTTTATGCAGTTGGATCTGCTGACAAAGCTTGGACAAACCACTGAAATTAAAGGAAAGTACTTAGAAATAGCAAAGCGTCAGCACCACCAAATCCCATCTGTTACTTCCTTTTACTCTTGCAGGGGCCTTATCAGGCTTGAGGAAAGCAGCTGTATTTGTCCTCACGCTACAGATGAGGGTGCAAGGAGAGGTGCAGAGGTCACTAAAAGTTACTTGGTAGTAGAAAAAGGACTGAAATTTTGGTTTCATGCCAGGTGGGTTACCAGTAAGCGACATTGTTATTCTTTGCTCTTTTTGTGCAAAGTCTACTTTCTATTTCCCTCCAAAGTGCCCACGCTTGCCTGAAAAGAAAAATTCCCCAGTGGAAATCAAGCATGATCAGAATGAGCATTTCTTACAGCACCTTCACTCAGCTGTCTTACCAAATTCCCACTTCAAGAAATCTTTTCCAGAGACTTCCCGAGTTCTGAAAGTCTGAACTTAGGGCTGTTTCCTAGAGTTCGTAGTGAAGCTTCAAGAACAGAAAAGGGCATGTAGATAGTTAAAAGTTCACGATCTTCGGGGGCGCCTGGGGGGCTCAGTTGGTTGAGCATCCGGCTCTTGATTTCGGCTCAGGTCATGATCTTAGGGTCCTGAGATCCAGCCCTGCCCCTCCCCCAGCTTTCTCTCTCTCTCTTTCTCTCTCTCTAAAAATAAATAAACACTCCTCATGGAGTCTCCTTGAGATTCTCTCTCCCTCTCCCTCTGCCCCCCCCCACTTGCTCTCCCTCTCTCCCTCTCCAATAAATAAATAAATCTTAAAACAAATGTAATCTAAGGGCGTCTGCGTGGTGCAGTCAGTTGAGTGTCTGGCTCTTGGTTCCAGCTCTGGTCGTGATCTCAGGGCTGTGGGATCCCGCCCCTAATGGGCTCTGCGCTCAGCGTGGAGTCTGCTTGAGATCCCCTCTCCCTCTGCCCCTCCCCACTGAGCGTTCTCTCTCTAATAAATACATCTTTAAAAAACCCCGTAGTTTAAAAACTACAGTCCTTTTTTATATGCTATTACTTATATACCCCACAGGTAACAATACAGTTTCTTTCAGAGAATTAATTATTTGCCCTTGATATGGCCAGACAAGATTCTAATGGAAATACTGAAGGAAAGAGGGTAAAAATGTAAAGTTAATCTATTAGAAGCATTCTTCCTATTTTCTTACCCATTTTGCAGATGTGAAGATGGAGGTGGGGGAAACCATCCCAGGGGGAGGACCAGGCAAAACAGCCAAGCTGATTGGTTGGGAGACTGAAGCAAGGGTAGCCCAGTCACCTGGGTCCTCCTCTGTCCTCTTCTGGGGTGGGGGCACTAGGAGGGGAGGGGAATTGGCCTCTAGGCTGGAGTTGTGAGGGTGGGAAGCATACCCTGCCTCTCCCTTATTCTAATTAGAAATTGGGCAGCATTTGTCTGTGGTGCTCCCCAAGACTTTCACTCCCCATCTGAAATGGATGTACAAACAGAGGCCACAGACATTCTATAGAAGCTCAACCAGGAAGATAAGCCCATGATCTAAAATGACCAAATACTGGGGCTAGCTAACACTGTGGAACCGAGAAAATAAAGGGACTTATTTGCTTGGGAGAGAACACAGATAACAGAGCAAATAGGTCAGAACTTCATTTAAAAGTTTAATTAATGTCTTCAAACACTGGAGAGATCACATACATCTAAGTTATTATATATTACAGAATTTTTAGAGATCTTGGAAATGAAATATCTAGTTGCTTAAAATCACTTTGGGTCATCAGCAGATAAATGAAATGTGATATATACATATAATAGAATATTTTTCAGCCTGGAAAAGGTAGGGAATTCTGACATATGATGTAACATACACAAACCTTGAAGACATGCTGAGTGAAATAAGCCAGACACAAAAGAACAAATATTGTATGACTCCTCCTATCTGACGTACCGAGCATAGGCAAATACATAAAGGCAGAAAGTAGAATAGAGGTTCCAGGAGCTGGGGGAGACCAAGGAATGGAGACTCAGTGTTTAATGGATACAAAGTTTCAGTTTGCGATGGTGAAAATGTTCTGGAAATGACAAGTGATGAAGGCTGCCACAGCATTATGAATGCATTAATGCACTGAATTATACACTTAAAATGGTTACAATGGCAGGGGCACCTGGGTGGCTTTGTTGGTTAAGCATCTGCCTCTTGAGCTCAGCTTGGATCCTGATCTCAGTGTCGTGAGTTCAAGCCATGCGTTGGGCTCAGAGCCTCCTTTAAAAAAAAAAAAAAAAACAAAGGTTAACTTGGCAATTTTTATGTTCTGTACATTTTACCTCACACATGCAAAATCACACATGCAAAATTGAGTTATATAGGAGAACAAGTTTAGCAGGTGCTGAAGAACTTCATCCACAGGTAAGAGGCATGGCGGATACATTTGAAAGTTCTAGTACTGGGGCAATTGGGGGGCTCAGCTGGTTAAGCATCAGACTCTTGGTTTCAGCTCAGGTCATGATCTCCGGGTTGAGATTGAGCCCTGAGTCCGGGTCTTGCTCAGTGGGGAATCTGCCTGAGTTTCTCTCTCTCCTTCTCCCTCTGCCCCTCCCCCTGCTTTCTCTCTCTCTCTCTCTCTCTAAAAATAAGTAAACAAAATCTTCAAAAAAAATTAAAGTTCTAGTAGTGATTTGTATACATTTCATTGACTTTATTGTCATCATTCCTCATCACCGTCTCCACCAGCGAAATCACCGTAAGGGCCAGCTCAGTTCCCCCATCGAATAAGCCCCGGCTCCGTAGTCCCTCGGCAACCAGGGATGGACACCTCCATGGCCCGGCCTCTTCTCTTCTAGAGCACAGGTCTCAGAAGATGGGAGACTGCAGAAACCGTGTTTCAATCACTCAAAAGTGCCAGAAAAATCTTCCTCCGGTTCCAGTAGCCCCAGGTGAAAGCTGGAAAGTCCAGTGTCCTCACTTCGCCCTCTGCAAGCCCTGCCTTGTCCCCCTTCTTCCTCAGCCAGATTCCTCCAGGGTCATCGTTGGAGTCCCGTCTCAGTGTCACTAGATCCCCCAGCACAGCAGGGAGGAAGCAATCGTGTGGGTAGGAAGCAGGGGGAGCCCATGACCTGGGGCCCTCAGGGAAGAGAGCCAAGGGGCCTGCCCATGGGACACAGGGGAGGCTGAATGCTGCTCCTCTTGGCTGGGTTCTCCCCACTCAGCCTCCAGAAGGCGTAGCAGCACGTTCGCCCAGACGCGCTCGGGTTTCCATCCAGGCTGACCACCCCGCCGCCGAGACCCTATCTGGCCCCCGGAATTCACGGGCTTGGTGCCCCGGAGTGAACCTGTTCCGGGAGAAGCCTCGTCCCGGGCCTGGTGACACCAGCAGGTGCTGGCTGCCTGTGGCTTTACCGCTGTGAGCGGATGTGGGGGTGGGGATCAAAAGGTCTGGAAGTGCCTTCCTCTATGAGCCCAATAAAACGGTCCGTTCTAATCATTTACTCATTAAATGACTGATACGCGCGGTGCGGGGGAGCGCGCCCTGCGTGGGCAGCCCGTAAAGTCCGCAGCAGGCGCATCTGGGCGCTCCCCGCGCGATGGCTCCATGGCTGTGCTGTTTACGGAGCACGTCAGCCGAACAACCACGCGAGGCACGTGCGGCTCTTTCTCCTGTTTTTGAAATGAGGACATCGAAGCTCAGGAATAGTTCGTAATCCCCCAAAGTCGTAGAGGACACAAGAGGTGATGTCAGATTGGGCTCCGTGCGATCTGATTCCGGGGTCATGGTCCCAATGACTCCATCGTGTTCCTGGCGTCTGCTTTTCATTCTGCTTTGACTGGCTCTGTGACCCTGTGCAAGTCATTCATCTGTCCCGGCCTTGCTTTCCTTATCTGTGAGGGGTCATGAAGCTGCTTTTGCGCTGAGGTTTTATGACTGTGATTGGAGCACTTGCTAGGTAGAAGGCCTTTGCCGATAGGCGTGGAACTAATAAAAATGCTTTTAGTGTACATTAAGTTCCCAAGGCCATCGAGTTCAAGAGACCTCTTTTGACTTCTAGACTTTACAGCCTCGTTTGCTTCTCAACCCCAAATTGTTCTAGTACCTCCCCAAACAAGTACCAAGCGATAAGTTTTAGCCTTCTCCACATTTGGACAAAGCTTTTTATCTGGAGTCCACTGTTTCTGGAGAAGCTTTTTCTCCCCTGCACTTTGGGTTGTAAGACCTAGACCAGCTCTGCCTTGTGAATCTCCCCTTATTATTGCCTTGAAACTGTTTTCCTCTTGGAAGAGCTCAAACTATTATTCATAAGGCTGTTTGTTGCAATCAATTCCTATAATATACCGAATTCCAGTGCAGCCAGGATCCTCAGCAAAACCTGGTTATGTACAAATCACATATCTTAAGCAGTCAGACAAACCCAACATCACTATGAGAACATTTGGAAGTATTCTGGTAAATACACCAGAATACTGTATCTGGATTTACACTGGAGTTCAAATTTCGCACCTACTTTTTTTTTAAGTAATGTGACTTTGGGCAAGTCAAATAGCTTCTCTGAGGTCCAGTTTTCCTCAAATTTCCAAAATATCATTTTTCCTATAATAGCAAACAAGTGTATGGTGTGCTGGGTATTAACTTATTTAATCCTCACAACAACTTCACAAATAGGTATTTTATTATCCCCATTTTACAGACAGGGAAAGCTCAGACACGTACTAAGGCTGTGGTGGGGTCAGAATTCGAACCAGGCAGTTGGTGCCAGAGCTCAGCCTCCTTAACACAGCAGAACCTTGATGGGCTTAGTAGTGGGTATGTTACTCCAACTAGCAACTCCTGGGCCTGCTTTTTTCCTTTTTATTAAAGTATAATTAACGTACAATGTTATGTGAGTTTTCAGTACAACATATTGATTTGACAATTTTTTAAAAATATTTATTTAAGAGAGAGCATGCATGCATGCAAGCAGGGGGAGGGGCAGAGGGAGAGGGACAAGCAGACTCTGTGCCAAGCGCAGAGCCTGACGTGGGGCTCGATCCCAGGACCCTGAGATCATGAGCTTGAGCCGAAATCAAGAGTCCCATGCTTAACCGGCTAAGCCACCCAGGCGTCCCATTGATTCAACAATTCTATACATTATGACATGCTCACCATGGTAGGCGTAGTCCCCATCTGTCACCGTGCAACGTTATTGCAACATTATTCCCTGTGCTGTACTTTCCACCTCTGTGACTTATTTATTTTTTATTTTTTATTTATTTTTTTTTAAAGATTTTATTTATTTATTCGACAGAGATAGAGACAGCCAGCGATAGAGGGAACACAGGCAGGGGGAGTGGGAGAGGAAGAAGCAGGCTCATAGCGGAGGAGCCTGATGTGGGGCTTGATCCCATAACGCTGGGATCACGCCCTGAGCCGAAGGCAGACGCTTAACCGCTGTGCCACCCAGGCGCCCTGACTTATTTATTTTTTAACTGGAAGTTTTACCTCTTCATTCCCTTTACTGATTTTGCCTGTCCCCTCACCCCCCTCCCCTCTGGCCACCACCATATTTAAGTCTTTTTGGCTTGACTTTTATAACTCTAAGCTCTCAGTGACTTGTTATTGAAGAACCTAAGTACTCATCAGTGTGTGGAAGGGAAGTGGAGGAAGGGCAATACCCGTAACTTTCGTGCTCTTAGATCCCTGGCCGAAGTAGCTGCAGCATTTCCCGTGATTTTATTCAACTCAGAAGCTTTCCTTGTGATTTCTGGGAAAGGATGGGGCCTCTGCTTGTTCCGAAAATGGTGAGAGATTGAACATTAACTTTGAACTCCCTCTTCAGGGAAGGAGCTGGCCTAGCCCATGGAGACACTGTGCAAAGTTTAATCATGGGTAGTCCACAAAAAGCAGAAGGGAGAACTCCTGATGTCATGAGCCCTTCTTTCACTGAGAAGAGGCCAACATCTGTCCTCAGTATTCTTCAGCTTCCTTTGGGAGATGTTGTATGTGAAGGTTTCAAATTGGTGGTGTGTGGGCCTCATATGGCCCACAGAACTAACCTGTTTGGCTTGCAAACTGTTGACCTACAGATCATTTTAAAAATGTAATTAGATGTCAACATTTAGCAATAAGAGTTCATATTTATATCCGAGTTGCTGGCCTATTGAAAAACCTGAAGGTCTAACAACAGTCCCACCAGTCAACCATCAGCTGGAGCCCAGCACATGCTGCTGCCATTAGAAGGGGTACATGTACCACTTCCCTGGAGCCCTCTCACCAGCAGCAGCAGCTCAGCTCACTAATGGCCACACCGCCTGCACTCCTAATAGCCACTGACGTGGCCATCCTCATCCTAGCCTTTCAGGGTCTTCTGCTGACATTAGCCCTTTCACCAGATACTGTCCACTTCATTTACTCAATTAGGATGATTTCCAGGTTAAAAAAAAACTCTCAGCCTTGCTAAAATGCAAACATCTCCTTAGAAGACATTAAGGTAATAGTGTTAATAATAAAGATTCCAAGCATCCGGAAAATCCACTTTATCAAATGGCCTTTTGGCAGAACCTGCTTAATAATAAATCATCCTCAGAGCATAAAATATATACATTTTAAGACTACAGTTTCTTTAAGTTTTTATTTCACAAATGAACCTTTTGAAAGATGAGTAAGTCAAAATGCCAGAATTATATAGATAATATAAGCATATAGATAATATGTTCCAAATGCAATGCCTGCAGAAAACTATAATGATGATCAACATATAGCTAACTTACAAATTGACTGTTTTTTTTTCTTCAAAGATTTTATTTATTTATTTGAGAGAGAGCATGAGTGGGGGGAGGGGCAGAGGCAGAGGGAGAAGCAGACTCTCTGCTGGGGGCGGGGGGGAGGGTTCCATGTGGGGCTCCATCCCAGGACCTTAAAGATCATGACCTGAGCCGAAGGCAGATGCTTAACTGACTGAGCCACTCAGGTGCCCCAAATTGACTATTTCTTGAAAACCCCTGAAATAGTATGCACCTAAGTGAATAAGACAGAGTTCTTCACAGACAGAATTTTCTTCATGATAATTCTTCATGAGAAAATTTTCAAACCTCTAAATTGGTATATGTGGTCTTAGATTATATATATATAGATATATATAGATATATATATATCTATATATATATATATGATATTCCCTTAGAAAGTATCAAATTATACATATATATGAAATCCTAATCTGGATTACTTTTAGATATACTTCACCACTTATTTTTCTTGACAATAGTTCTACTATATCAAGATCTCTGGAAAATCTAGACCTACAGTCCCACACATAATGAAAATCCATTCATTTGTGGATATGAACCAAGATAGCACTATCACCCAAACCACAGTTGAGAATGTTCCTTCTCCCATCAGCTGTCAGATTTATGTTATACTTGGCATCTCTTAGAGCAGGTACTGTACAGCATAAGGAGCATAATAATTCATTATTTCTCCACCAAGAATGAGAAAGCAGGGCTGACAGGCAGGTGTGCCATCCAGGAAGAATAGGAAGTGCTAGATAAAATCACAAATGAGAGGAGAAATATCCACGAACACCACAGAGATACAAACAGTTATAAGAGACTATTATGAAAAACTATAGTCAACAAATTGGACAACGCAGAGAAATGGGTAAATTCCTAGAAACATACACACTACCAAAGCTGAAACAGAAAGAAATAGAAAACTTGAATAGACCAATAACCAGCAAAAGAAATTGAATCAGTAATCAAAAAACTTCCAACAAATGAAAGTCCACGACCAGATCACTTCACACTTAAAGAAGAGTTAATACTTATTCTTCTCAAACTATTCCAAAATACAGAAGAGAAAAGAAAACTTCCAAATTCATTCTATGAGGCCAACATTACCCTGATACCAAAACCTGATAAAGACACCACTAAAAAACAGAACTATAGGTCAATACATCTGATGAACACAGATGCAAAAATTTTCAATAAAATACTAGCAAACTGACAATACATTAAAAAAAAAATCATTCACCACGATCAAGTGGGATTTATTCTTGGTTTGCAAGGGTGGTTCAATATTCCCAAATCAATCAATGTGATATATCACATCAATAAGAGAATGGGAAAGAACCGTATGATCATCTCAATAGATGCAGAAAAAGCATTTGACCAAGTACAATATCCATTTATGATAAATAACCTTCAACAAAATAGGTTTAAAGGGAACATACCTCAACATAATAAAGGCCATGTATGAAAAACCCATAGCTAACATCATCCTAAATGGGAAAAAACTGAGAGCTTTTCTTCTACAGTCAGGAACAAGGCAGGGATGCCCACTCTCACCACTTTTATTCAACATGGTACTGGAAGTCCTAGACACACCAATCAGACAACAAAAAGGAATAAAAGGCATCCAAATTGGTAAGGAAGAAGTATAACTTTCACTATTTGCAGATGGCATGATACTCTATGTAAAACCTGAAAAACTCCATTAAAAAACTGCTAGAACTGGGGCGCCTGGGTGGCTCAGTTGGTGAAGCTTTGGCCTTCAGCTCAGGTCATGATCCTGGGGTCCTGGGATCAAACCCCACATTGGGCTCTATGCTCAGTGGGGAGCCTGCTTCTTCCTCTCCCTCTGTCATTCCCCCTGCTTATGCTCTCTCTCTCTCTCTCTTTCTCTCTCGCTCCTTCTCTGTCAAATAAATCAATAAAATCTTTTTTTAAAAAAACTGCTAGAACTGATAAACAAATTCAGTAAAGTCACAGGATACAAAATCAATGTACAGAAATCTGTTGCATTTCTATACACTAAAAGGAAGCAGGAGAATAAGAAATTAAGGAATCAGTCCTATTTACCATTGCACAAAAACCATAAGATACCTAGCAGTAAACCTAACCAAAGAAGTGAGAGACCTGTGTTCTGAAAACTATACAACATTGATGAAAGAAATTGAAGATGACGCAAGGAAATGGAAAAACATTCCATTTTTATGGATTAGAAGAACAAATATTGTTAATATGTCTATACTACCCAAAGCGGTCTACGTATTTAATGCCATTCCTATCAAAATACCAACATCATTTTTCACAGAGCTAGAACAAATCATCCTAAAATTTGTATGGAACCACAAATACCCTGAATAGGCAAAGCAACCTTGAAAAAGAAAAACAAAGCTTGGAACACCTGGGTAGCTCAGTCGGTTAAACACCTGACTCTTGATTTTGGCTCAGGTCATGAGCCCCACATCCAGCTCCACACTGGGCATGGAACCTGCTTACGATTCTCTCTCTCCCTCTCCTTCTGCCCACCACTCACAATCTCTCTCTCTCTTTAAAAAAAGAGAAAAGGAAAGGAAAGGAAAGGAAAAAAGAGAAACAAAGCTGGAGGCATCACAATTCCAGACTTCAAGTTATATTACAAAGCTGTAGTGATCAAGATAGTATAGTACTGGCACAAAAATAGACACATAGATTGAAAAGAATTAAAAACCCAGAAATGAACCCCAACTATATAGTCAATCTTCAATAAAGCAGGAAAGAGCATCCAATGGGAAAAAGGACAGTCTCTTCAACAAATAGTGTTGGGAAAACTGGACAGCAACATGCAAAAGAATGAAACTGGACACTCTGTTGCAGCACACACAAAAATAAATTAAAAATGGATTAAAGACCTAAAGGTGAGACCTGAAACCATAAAAATCCTAGAAAAGAACACAGGTAGTAATTTCTTTGACATTGGCCATAGCGACTTCTTTCTAGTTATGTCTCTTGAAGCAAGGGAAATGAAATTAAAAATGAACTATTGGGACTACATAAAAAAAAAAAAAAGCTTCTGCACAGCAGAGGAAACAATCAACAAAACTAAAAGACAATCCACTGAATGGCAGAAGATATTTGCAAATGACATATCCAATAAAGGTTTACTATCCAAAATATATAAAGAACTTATAAAATTCAACACCTCAAAAATGAATAATCCAATTTAAAAATGGGCAGAAGACGTGAATAGACATTTTTCCAAAGAAGACATGCAGATGGCCAACAGATACATGAAAAGTTCCTCAACATCACTGAGCATCAGGGAAATGCAAGTCAAAACCACAACGAGATATCACCTCACACCTACCAGAATGGCTAAAACCAAACGACACAAGAAACAACAGGTGCTGGTGAGGAGGTGCAGAAAGGGGAACCTCGTGCACTGTTGGTGGGAATGCAAACTGGTGTAGCCATTCTGGAAAACAGTATGGAGGGTCCTCAAAAAGTTAAAAATAGAACCAGCCTATGATCCAGCAGTTTCATTACTAGGTATTTACCCAAAGAATACAAAAATACTAATTCAAAGGGATACATGCACCCTGATGTTTATAGCAGAATTATCTATAGTGCCAAAGTGTCCATTGATTGATGAACAGATAAAAAAGTGAGATATATATATATATGTGTGTATATATATATATATATATATATATATATATATATAAAATGGAATATTACTCAACCATAAAAAGAATGAACTCTTGCCATTTGCAAAAACATGGATGGAGCTGGAGTGTATTATGCTAAGCCAGATAAGACAGCCAGAGAAAGACAAGTACCATATGATTTCATTCATATGTGGAATTTAAGAAAAAAAACAAACAGGCAAACGGGGAAAAGAGAGAGAGAGAGGGAAACCAAGAAACAGACTCTTGACTGTAGAGAACAAACGGATGGTTACCAGAGGGAGTTGGAGGGTGGATGGGTGAAATAGGTGTTGGGGATGAAGGAGGGCACATGTCGTGATGAACACAGGGTGATGAATGGAAGTGTTGAATCACTACATCGAACGCCTGAAACTCATATTGCACTGTATGTTAACTACCTGGAATTTAAATAAAAACTTAAAAAAAAGAGTAAGAAATGCCCAACATAGTTTGAAGTCAATCCTAGTCCTTGATGTACTACATTTGACACAATTAAAATTACTTTCTGTCCTTTGAATATCCAAAAATAACTCATGGTTTTGGTTTACCTTTAATTTTCACAAAACACTTTAACTGCAGCACATCGGAAAGAAAGATGGCAGCCATCAAATTATTATATTGTATAGGACGCCCAAAGCTCTCTGCCACTCAGCATCACTAGGCTTTGACAGTCCCCGAAATCACAGCTGTTAGAGACACACGGTGCTGCCAACAACATCTGCACCCTCTCTCACATTGGTGTCATCTCAACTCATAAATCCACATTTCTGCCAGCCTATCTGCAATCCCTGTCATCTTTAATTTACCCCATCTCCAGTAAGCAATAAAAATCTTTTATTGGTGTCTTCTTTATTCATTTTCTCCATCAGTTATATTATTACTATTGCTAGTATTTCCTATTCTATTTAGACCAGTAGTTTTCAAACATTTCTTTCTTTCTTTCTTTCTTTCTTTCTTTCTTTCTTTCTTTCTTTCTTTCTTTCTTTCTCTCTTTCTCTCTCTCTCTCTCTCTCTTTCTTTCTTTCTTTCTTTCTTTCCAGTAACAACCTTATTGAGATGTAATTTACATATCATCACCCATTTAAAGTGTCCAGTTCAATGTTGTTAGTATATTCACAAAATTGTGAAAACATCACCACAATCAATTTTGGACCATTTCCATCACCCCCAAAAGCAACTCCATACCCATTGGCATGCATCCCCCATTTCCCTCCAGCCCCTCAGCCCCTCACTGTGTCTCTATAGCATTGCCTATTCTGGATATTCTATATAAATGGAATCATACAATATGTAGTCTTCTGGGACTCACTTCTTTCCCTTAGCATAGTATTTTCAAGGTTCACCTGTGTTCTAGAATGTATGAGTACTTCATTTCATTTTACCGTTAAATAATATTTCATTTTATAAATATGCCACATTACAAATCTAAAGATACTAAGTACTTCAATGATGTGGGACAATGAGAAATTTGTATCCCTAAAGTAAATTCTTCAAACATTGTGAAGAGAAACTGGCAATACCACTATAGTTTAAAAAATGGGTACCCAAGGACACAGCAATTACAGTCCTAGGTATGAATTCTATAGAAATGTTTGCACAGGAGCACAAGACATGTACGTGCACTCTCAGCTTTGTAACTGCAAAAATTATAATCCTTCTTACTGTTCATGAAGAAGAGAATGAGTATACCATTCTCATGAACAGTATATTCATTCAATGGACTATTTCATAATGAACTACAGAGATGGATGAAATCTGAAACATATGCCAACAGAATAGCTTTCCAGAACACATGTAATGTGATATCATGTATGTAATTTTTAAGATTTTAAATAATACTAAATACCTACTTTTGTATTTCTCTAAAAGCATTTATTTATTTTCAAAAACTATCCCCCTCTCCCCTTCTCAGTTAAGGTTCTTTAAAGTTTATAAACAATAGAAAATAACTCTAAAAGTTTTCAAATCAAAGTGATAAATTAAGATTATACTGAACAGTCCATATAGTCAAAGAATGTGCTGAACCATAAAAATCTTGAAATGGAAATTATGGCAGCACCAAAGTCCTCAGCAACAGGAAATTCTCTATGGGTCCTGCCATTGTGACTTCGCTTCTGACCTTAAGTCTGTTGTGGGTTTTCTCCTTGGAAATGGAAATTCCTGAAAGGGTATATGTCGTTGACCCACTTAGTCTCGCTTCCCTTATGGTAGGAGTGTGTAGGCTGGCACGTTCCCCTCTCTGACTGATTGTGCAGGCAAGGGGAATGAGCCTCTCAGATCCCTGACTGCAGGGCCCTGATTTGTGAATCCGTGGCCAGGCTAGCTCAGAGCACACGCTTCCTCCAGGCTGCTCTCAGCCAATCTGTAGGCTCAGTGGGGGTATGTGGCAAGCCTGGGAGTATCCAGGTCTGACAGCTCTCCCACCCTCTCCCAGCTCCCTCCGCATTTTCTCTCATAGGCATTTCCCCCAGATAAATCTCTTTTAATCCCATCTTGCCATCGGATCTCAAAGGAACTGAGTTAACATATGAAGTACCATATGGAGTGGGTAAAGACAGCTCTCCAAAGGATGGGAGCTGAGAAGAAAAAACACACCTATATTCCAACAGCACCATATTCCAGTACTTAACTTCCCAGCACAAACACATATATACACTCTAAATCCTTCTTCTGAGCCTTTCCAAAAATGTTCCTGAGATCCTGCAAGTTTCCACATACAACTGTAAGCACTCTCATCCCCTTACCAGTGAAAGGCAGCCCAAGTCATGCCTACCTCTTGCATCTAGAAATAAAGACTTCGATGTTTTCTGAATTTACAAGCTCCCAATAATGTCCATTCCATTTCTGATTCCATCCCAATATTTTATTAATATTCTGAAGTCCATGGTGAATTTAACCATTGCCCAAACTCCTGCTAACAATGCAAGAGGTAAGCATAAAGAGAAGGAAAAATTTTTAAATAAATAGAAGACCAAAAAAAAAAATAAGGAAATAGAGACTGAAGTAAAGCATAGTCAAAGGATACAGCCAGTGCTCATCTCATCACTATCACATCTGTAGCTCTACTGGTCAGGGGTCTGTGCTCAGCAGGGTACCTGAATGCTTTATTCCCGAGGGTCTGAGACCATGATCCTTCTGCCCATGTAGGGTACTGGTAGTCCTCATGCACCTTTGCTATTAGGACTAGTGGTTAAGGAAGATCCCAGAGTGGACGTCAAGGTCTCACCATTCTCTTCAGGACCTCACTGTATTACAGTATATCCCTATATCAATTTTGAAAATCTCCATTTAAAACTGAATCAGAAACAATGAACTCTATTTTCTCAAGAACAGGAAGTCAGAAAGACATTAAGTTTCAGGAGCATTTTGGTCAGAGCTCCTGCTCAATTTCTGGAATCTTCTCTTTGGTCTTCCCTCCTTTGTGGGTCAGCTTTATCTATGCTACCAAGGGTGACAGGATGGGGGATTGGCTGCTGCCTTCCAGATACCTTGAATTAGTGACACATACAGTATTACTCTTCCCATAGAAGAATGCATGGATGCAGGAACCCAAGAGGAGAGCTGGGTGAGGGAGAGAAGAGGATTCTTCCCACAGTCGTAGGTCATGAACCACCTGTTTCCTTTCCCCCCAGACTCTTGGTTCTATGGGTCTAAAGGTTTTACTGATGTCTTCTCCCTCTCTCTACACCCTCCCCCCTGCCTAGGGCATAGTAAGATTTTTGCTGAAACAGAAGTTGCATTTGCCACTTGGCTATGTTTGGTTTTTTGCTCAACCAAGAAAACAGACAACAAGGAGGGAGTTAGAGTTACAATGTCGGCAAGTATGTGGCCCTGAGTCTCTCCACAAGGGAAAGAGAATTTGCTCCTTGTGGACACTCTTCCCTCAGCATCTGTCCCGCCCTTCCTCCTCTGCATCAGATCTCCAATTTTCATCCACCATTTATTTATACCCCTTATGATTCACGTGATTCCAGAGATGATAATCTCATTCCTACACACAGGGGTAGGTCCTGAATTGTCTAAGCCAAATAGGCTGATTCCATTGGCCTTCTAATATTAGAACCAGAAACCAAAATTAGAACCAGTTAACACATGACACTCCCAGACAATTATCATTGGTTCAAGGTGGGGGAAGTGACCAATGTCGGTCCAGTCAGACTTCTGGGAAGAGCTTTTAGTCTATGACCAGGATAGAGGTAAGTGAAGTGTTTTGTCTCACAAGCTCCTTGTCTGCAGCGTTGCTTCAATACTTAATAAAGTTAATTGGATTCACGTTTGCACAATTCATTTCTAATTAATTGTAAAAGCACATTGCTCAAAACAGATTGTTTTTCCAAATTAATCAAAAGAAAGTCAAAACTTCCTTCATTCCTTAATGTTTCAACTACTAAGCGAATGCCTGTTAAGTAATGCAACTGATCTCTTGCAATTTAATAATATTTCTTTTCCTTAAGTGACCAAGTTTTAGCCACAATAAAACAATTTTTAATCAGATTTAAAATCTTAAAAAAATCTTCTGATTTTTCTTTCTAATGTGTTCCACTGTGTTTTATAGTCCAAAATGGCTTGTCCCATTCCTTGATTCTCAATCACTTCCTGTTGCAAAAGAGAGTCCACACGTAATGATGCTGGGGAAGGCAGGGCAGACAGAAAGGGCAAAGCCAGATGCAGAATGTGTCTGTACAGGTGAAGGAAAAATTCCTGCCTTTTCCAAGAAGAATGAAGTCCAAGGTCACTGGCATACCACTAGGTAGCTGGCTGGTCATCTCAGGCCAGGGTGCCAGATGGGGGGTCAGGGTGAATGATGGTGGCCAGCAAATTAGGCAAATTAGGCATCGCATAGTGACAGGTTTGGCGATTCAAAGTCCCCATTACTGAACTTCCACATAACTTGAATCCCTGCCATCGCGCGTGATGGATTCACGAGCATGCTGGGGTGGCCGGGGAACCAGGACACTACCATCCAAAACCCAGGTTGTCTCATGTCCTTAATTCAAAAGCTCCTCTGCAAGGGATAAAAAAAATTTTCTTGTCCTTTTGGGAACATAGCAAGGGCATGAATGAGAATATTCATGTGGCTCAAAGCCGGTATTCTCAACATGCCGTCTTGGCATTCCTTCCTCTACATCAGGTTTCTCAACCTTGGCACTATAGTCGTTTGGGGCCAGTGAGTTCTTTGCTGTGTGTGGGGGGGTGCTGTCCTGCTCATGGTAGGATGTTTAATAGCACCTCTGACCTCTCTCCTGGAGCGCTCTCAGTGTGACAATCAAAAATATCTGTAGACAGCTAATTGTCTGAGAGCCACTGTACTATCTGCCAGTGGGTTTCTTATCTGTTTATATAATTTAACATGGGCACCATGAGGTCCAAGCTTGCAACAGGCAACCTAGAAAACCATCGAAATGTAACCATCTATTACGGTTAGCATACTGAATTCACA